>NW_024070192.1:5496882-5586269 GCF_014754425.2 Oryx dammah | reverse complement strand
CGCCGAGAGCTCCGGCCGGGGAGCGGCGGAGGGCAGAGCCGCTGAGCTCCAGCCTCTGGCCGGCAGGAGCCTCCGCGCCCGGGCGCCGGCCACCAGCCGGGATCGCCGAGCCCAGCAGCCGTCCCCGCAGCCCCGCAGCCGGCGCGGACATGGGCGCGCGGGGCGGCGCGCCGGGCCGCGGGACCCGCAAAGTTTGCTAGCCCGCTGGGCGCGGAGCCGAGGGCGCGCCCGGGCCGGGCGGCCCCGGGAAGGACCGAGAGTCCCCCGGACTGGACGCCGGGGCGGCGGAGCCAAGAGGGGTGGCTCGGCCCCGCCAGATGCCGGCTGCAAAGTTAGAGAGAAGAAAACTTCAGCCCTAGGGAGGTTCGGACCGCTACGCTCACCGCGCCCCCCGAACCCCGCGCCCCTGAAAGAAGCCCCGCAGCCGCGTCCGCCGCCGCGCTCGCCTCCCGCCCGGCCCCAGGGGCCCCGCGCCTGGATCGGCGGTGACTGCGTCCGCACCGAGCACCCAACCAGGGGGCGGGGAGGGGGCGGGGGGCGGGCAACGTGGCCACCGGAGGAAGTTTCCCGAAGTTGTCGGTTTATTCCAGAAACCAGCCCGCGACCCGGCCGGATCGCCGAGGCGGCCCTGCGCGGGAGAAGTCGGAGTTGGGGTGCTCAGGGGGGAGGCGCCCCGAGACCGAGAGCGGCCTCTCCTCCGTCTCCTTGCTCGCCCCCTCGCCTTCCCGGCGCGCCACCGGGGATCGGACTTGGACTGAAGAAGAGGAGGAACGGTCGGGGTCGCCAGCAACGCCCCTCCCGGGTGGATACCGCTCCGGGTTGGAGCCGCGGGGGACCGAACCCCACCAGGATTATAAAACAGTACGGAAGAGACCCTCTGAAAACAAGGCTGGTCACCATGTGGGAGCTGCTCATCTGGACGCTGGTGGCCCTTTACCGGATCCGCGCGACCGGAGCCCAAGGTATGGGGGTCACCCCCACGTGGGGTGGGGGAGAGGGGGCGGGGGGCGGGAGCCCGCTGGCCTCACGACGGCCTCCGGGACCCGGGTCTTGGCCGGGGCAGAGCCCTCTCCCGGGAGTTTCAGGATCCGTTCCCCGAGTTTGGGAGCTCTTTTTCGGGGCATGGGGCGGTCTTGATGAGACTTGTGGCTTCAGAATGAGAGAAGGTAGGGGTCCGTGTAAGGAGGCGTCGCCCGTGGAGGCTGAGAAGAGCCTTAGAGGAGTGGGTGGGGGTCGCTACCACCCACCCCGCCCGCTACGAGCGCCCTGGGGCTGGCGTGGGAGGAGCGGCCCTTCCTTGGGGGGCTCAGCGCCCGGCGGCACCCAGCGGCTCAGGCGGCTCCTGGGCCCCGGCTCGGAGTCCTCGGGGACGGGCAAGGCCCCGCCTGGCGCGCGCTGGCCATCCCAGGGCAAGAGGGAGGCTGCAGGGCGGCTGGAAAGAGCCGGAGCAGAGTGCGGGGTGCCGGCTTGGACGCCGCGGGAGGGCAGTTGCGGGGCCTGCACGTCCCGGAGCCCCCGCCCGGCTGCCTGGCCGGCCGCCGGGGCCGGGGGGTGCTTCGGGGTGCGCGCCGGAGCCGAGGTCGCGAGCTCAGCCCGCGACCCACCGGGGGGCGGTGCCCTGCGCGGTCTGAGGCCGTCTCCCCTCCCGCCCTCTCCAGACACACACTCAGCATCCTGCCTCTGCCGCCCAGTTGTGTCTGCAGCCGCCGCTCTGACCTGTAGCTGCCGGGAGCGGCCTCCGGGTGGAGAGGGGCGGGCGGCTTTGGGGGTGGGGTTGTCAGGGCCGAGGAGGAGGCGTGATCCGCTCTGCCCCCTCCGGAGGGCGGGTACCCAGACACCCCCGAGCCCTCCCGCAGGTCCCCGCGGGGGAGGGCGGCTGCCAGTGCCTCTTGCCTTTGGTGTTGGCGGATCCAGACCGCGGTGCCCGCGGTGTCCGAGCGGCGCCTGCTGGGGGCGGAGAGAGACGAAGCCTGGGCTGAGCTCAGGACTCCCTTCCCGGGCTTGGCCTTGCCTCGTCCAGGCTCGGGAGGGGATCTGGACCCGCCGCTGGGGGTACTGGGCGGGGAGGTGGCGGGGGTGGGGGGGCTCCGGTCTGCGAAGGCTCCAGCCTCAAAAGGGCCTCACCCCACCTCTGGGGTCCCAGAACGGCAGGGAAGAAGCGACCCCATACCCCCAGCGTCAGGCGCTCCAGAGAGCTGAGATCAAAGAGATTAAAAATAATCAGCCCTCACTCACAGGGTTGAGGGGAGGATTTTACAGCGTAATTTATGTTAAAGCACTTAGAAATTTTGTAACGGGGCCCTGCAAATGTAAGGTAATAAAAGTTATTATTTTTACGATCATCGTAAAATCTTCCAGCAGGCGGGGACTTCCGAGGTCATCTTGTTCTAGTAGCCATTTAACAGATGGGAAGACTGAGGTCTGGGACCTTAGGTGACTCGCCCCAAGCTACTGGGGGCAGGAGTCAGAACCCAGACCAGGTGAGTTCTAAGCCCCTCTCCCCCTTCAATGAGGATCACCTGCAGCTGAGATGGACCCTAGGACAGGGTCCTTCTTCTGAGGTCCCGGGAGAGGATGGTGAGGCTGACAGAACAGGAACGGGTCAGTGTGCCCTAGGACACGTCCCAGCTCTGTTCTGAGATGCCGGTGGGGTTACTAGCTGAAAGCCAGGACACAGGGAGGATTCTGTCTGGATGTTCCAACTTAATTACTGCACAGACTCCAGTAACCCCATGGTGTCCCTGGGCAGCTGGCTCGCTAGTTCTTGTCCCACGCAGGACCCGGCTTGTCAGGAGTCCCCAGGGCACCTGAAGCCTCTCCTTGCATGTCACTGAGTCGTTTCCACGTCCCACCTCCACACGTGGCCCAGCCCCACCTAAGGCCAAGCGCCCTCACATCCGCGCTGCTGAAGGCCAGGCCACCTTGTGTCCCGTGCTTCCGATGGGAGGGGCTCGCCCATCAGAAGCAGTTAAGGTCTCTGATTCACTCCCTCTCCCACTTCTCTTGTTGGCTGCCCGCCTGAGTGTGGCTGCCCAGGCCCCCGCCGCGCCATTCGTGCTCCCTGGCCCCCAGAGAGTGTTTCCAGCCTCCATCGGGTCCTCTGCTTCCATTGACGCCTGGGTGGCAGGCCGTGCAGGGCACTGTGGGGAAATCTGGTCTCGGCATAGGTCTGGGGGCTCTGTTGCCTCGTGTGTTGGGTTAGGAGGGTCAGGCATGGAGCTCCAGGGTCGCTTCTTATCTGCTCTGGGGTTCAGAGTTTCTCCTTTGCCTCTCTTTGTGCTGTTAACCCTTTGTGGGTAGTTGCCTGGAGAATTCCCATGGAAAGAGGAGCCTGGCGGGCTGCAGTCCATGGAGTTGCAGAGACTTGGATACGACTGAGCGACTAAGTACATCAAAAGCCTCTGGCCCTGTCTGTCACTTTTGAGCCCATGAACCCTGTTCTTCAGTCGTGATATAGAGGGGAACCAAGCAGTCTTCCTCTCTGGGAACAAACCTCTCACTGGCCAGCGCCAGACTTTATCTCCACTGAGCCTAGTTGTTTCTTCAGGTCCTGGCAACATTACCTGTTTATACTGAAAGCTACCATTTGCCCATTTCCCCTGAAAATCAGTGTCACAAGGGTCCTGTGTATTTCCCAAACTAAGTGCAGTGATGTGTAAAAAGAGCTGAGTCCATAAGAGGGAACCAGGGATCCTGGGGGCGCCCAGCAAGAGCCTGGTACATAGAAGGCACTTGTTGTCGTTGCTGTTTAGTCCCTCAGTTGAGTCCGACTCTTTTGCGACCCCACGGACCGCAGCTGGCCAGGTTCCTCTGTCCACGGGATCCTCCAGGCAAGAATACTAGAGTAGGTTGCTATTTCTTCCTCCAGGAGATCTTCCTGACCCGGGGATTGAACCCACATCTCCTGCATTAGAGATGGGTTCTTGACCACTGAGTCACCTGGGGAAAGCCCTAGAAGGTGCTTAATAAAGAGTGATTGTTATTGTTGTTATCGTGATTGTTTTTACTCTAAGCCAAGGGACCACTCGGAGAAGGCAATGGCAGCCCACTCCAGTGTTCTTGCCTGGAGAATCCCAGGGGCGGGGGAGCCTGGTGGGCTGCCGTCTATGGGATCGCACAGAGTCGGACACGACTGAAGCGACTTAGCAGCAGCAGCAACAAGGGACCACAAGGAGTGGGTTGCTGGCCACCCACCGAGAAGGCCTTGAATGCCTTTCCCTCACCCAAGACCCTTCCTTGACTTTACTCTGTGGCCACATCACTGTGACTCAAAGCGGCCCTCCGGCAGTGCTGGTCCGGCCTCCCAGGCTCTTGCATTGGAGGGTGGTTGCATCTTAAGCACCTGGCAAGATGTCTCACGTGCCTCGAAGACTTGACCACTGCTACTGGAACATCCCGGGGAGGCCCAGAGGCTGGAAGCTGCAGCCCAGCCAGCTGGCCCAGAAGGTTCACGGAGGGGAGTCTGAGCTGAGGGAACCAGGCAGTGGAGGACCGGGAGGCGGGAGGTCCAGCAGTCCTGGAGGCTCCTGGAGGCTCTGGAGGGAGAAAGTTTAGTGCTAGGAGGTAATCACAATGAAAGCCCAACAGCACTCAAGGGAACAGGATGAAAGTTTAATTACATGGTGTGGCTAAGCTGTAATTATTAATTACTGACAGCAAAAAATAACTTATTGATCAGGGCTCCTTACTAATTACCACGAGGCCGAGTGGCGTGCTTGCCTGGGGCTCAGCTGACATGTGTCAGGAGGCCCACGTGATGGTGGGCCTGGTGGTGGTGGTGGGGGGTGTTCCCCTCCTTCCCTTCCCCCAGGGCCAGAAAAGTGGCTCTCCGCCCCGCACAGCCCCCGCCCTCTGTGCCCTCAGGCTTCAGCTGGGCAGTCTGGAACATTTCTGGCTGTGGTGGTTCGATGAGCGACACAGTTTGGTGCTTTGTCTTGGCCCGAGAAGCCTTGCCCCCACCTGAGATGGACAGACTCAGGACCCCCACCCAGAGAACTGAGTCGTGCTGGCAGCCTGATACCTGCCTCCGAAACGCTCCCTTTCATGCATTTGTACAGCAAATATTTATCGACCGCCTCTCCTTTATGTCCTCTGCTGGAAGGCCAAAGTAGGGGCAGAAACCTTGTTCCATCAAGAAAGGGAGGCTGGGAAAGAGGCCAAGTCCTTTACAGCAGTTCTCTGTTTAAACAGTGCCTGAAGGGCTGACTTTAAAATAATGTGTTAAACTGCATATTGGTATGCATTCGATCTTGTACCATGGAACACAGTTGGGCTGTAAGCTAAACAGTAATAGTGAACTTGTTCTTCGTCCTTGGGACTTACATGGATCAGTTCCTTTGACTTGAAACACAAAAAACCTTCCAGTGCTGACCCCACCCTGTCCACAAGCCTGGGGCAAGTGGCCATGTGATCTCTACTTGCATACCCCTGGCAACAGGGGGCTCACTACATCACAAGACAAGCCGGTTGTTAGACAGCTGTGCCTTGTGTTGGTGAGCCTTCCCGGGGCTGGTTTTCTAGATTGACTGGAACCACCCCCTTTCCTTCCCCTCCTCCCCACTCCCTCTGACTCCGGGCCCCCTTAGGGAGTTGGAAAACTGAGTTGGAATTGACACTGGGTGTTAGGGTGCTGCCTGTGGGATTTCCACCCTGGCCCCGCCTGGAGCGTGTTGCCGCAGACAGCCCTGAGGCTGGGGGAATGAGTCATCATAAATCTGGGGCCTTGGGATGCCAATAGCAACAAGTGGGCCAGCGGCGGCCCCGCAGCCTGTAATGGAAAGGAAAATGAGCCTGGTTGCTGAGACATCCCAGCCTTTGCTCAGCCTCCCACCCACTTCTGTCCACTGGGGGCGGAAGGCAGGGCCAGTGAGCCAGGCTGGTGAGTGAGGCTGAGCAAGAGACCCCCAGGGCTGCTCAGGGGGCAAAGCGAGGCAGGGGCTGCCCAGCTTGTCTCATCCGGTTCCCTGAGCCAGGGGTACAGAGTTTCAAGTGTGCAGCAAAGCGGTTCAGTTACACATATACGTGTATCTGTTCTTTTTCAAATTCTTTTCCCATTTAGGTTGTTACCTAATGTTGAGCAGAGTTCCCTGTGCTATATAGTAGGTCCTTCTTGGTTATCCTTTTTTTTGTTTGTTTTAAAGTCTTTCTTGAATTTGTTACAATATTGCTTCTGGGTTTTTTTTTTTTGTTGTTAATGTTCTGGTTGTTTGGCCATGAGGCATGTGGGATCTTAGTTCCCTGACCAGGAATCAAATCTGCATCCCCTGCCTAAGAAGGCGAATTCTTAACCACTGGACCAGTAGGGAGGTCCTGGTTATCCGTTTTAAATATTAGCGATGTGTACATGTCCATCGAGAATATTGTTTCTCTTCGAGCCAGGAGCCCATGCTCAGACTTCCTCTTCCCAGCTTTTCCCACTTCTGACCTTCCAGGTACAGCTGCCTATAGCATCCTGCCCTCTGGGTTGGGCCCTTGCTGAATCCCTGTCATCCTAACTCCATCTTTCTATAGGGAGGATATTGGCAGAACTGGTAGGAGGCTTGGGTAATGCCCATCCAGGCGTGGAGGCACCTTTTGAAACACATGAGAGGGGAAGACTTGCACCTGCAATTAAACGCTCTAGTCGGGCTTACTTCCCCTTGCAGCCCATTGGCCAGAGCTGATCACGTGGTCCCCACCCAGTGGTCCTTTCCAGACAAGGGAGCTGGGGAGTGCAGGCTTCCCTGTGCTGGAAAAAGAGCATCTCAGCACGCACTGGTGATGCCGAGCCTTCCTCACAACCGCAGGGGCGACGCTGGTCTCAAGAAGGGCATTTCGTATAGAGCAGTCACTTAACCCAAGACAGGGCCATCCCTCAGGCAACCCCCCTGAGCCACCCCTAGCCAGTGCTGTTTCTTCCCTGCCTTTTGAGTTTTTTTTTTTTTTTCTTATGCTGTTGAGAGGTGGCGTGTAGAGTGGCCAGTGGCTTGGAACTGGGCCAACCTGGGTTCCAGCTCTGTCACTCTGGGTTAGTCCCTGCCACTTTGCGTTCCGTCACTTAGACGCTCAAGCCCCGTTGGCTTGTTTGTAATACAAGGAGAAGTAAATGAGATAACACAAGCAGAGCACTCAGCGTGGAGCCTGACACACCACAGGCACTTAATAAGCTAATTTAACTGTGTTTGCACTTCTTTGTCTGCCCTGCCGAAGGGTCTTCAGATTGGATCTCAGGTTGCATTTTGTTTCCAGGTCATGGTATCTTTCCTCCGTATTTCTCCCATGTCTTCCTCTTGCTTCACTTTCGCTTGCTTCTTCCCCAGAGTAGAGCGATTTGGCTGCTCCTTCCCATCCTAGAGAAGGAAATGGCAATCCACTCCAGTATACTGCCTGGAAAATCCCATGGACAGAGGAGCCTGGAAGGCTACAGTCCATGGGGTCGCAAAGAGTCGGACACGACTGAGCGACTTCACTTCACTTCACTTCCCATCCTAGGTGGGGCGTGGCGCAGTGGTAAAGAATCCGCCTGCCAACGCAGGAGACGTGGATTCAGTCCCCGGGTGGGGAAGATCCCCTGGCATAGGAAGTGGTGCCCCACGCCAGTACTCTTGCCTGGGAAATCCCATGGATGGAGGAGCCTGGTGGGTTACACTCCATGGGGTCGCAAAGAGACGGACACGACTGAGACCCTGAGCATGCCCCGTCCTGGGGATGTCCAGAGGGAAGCCAGCTCACACGTGATGCCATCCTGGCCTGCCTCCACCCTCCTTCACCTCCGGTGTGAGGGTGAACTGAGTCTCACAGTGATTACCTGTACAGCTGGGAAGTCAGGATTTGAACCTGGGGCTCTGCGGGGCATCTTTCCACTGCCTGGGCTGGCCTGTGTCTCCACAGTCTCCTTCACTGATGTCTTCCTGATGAGAGGTGCCAGGCCCGCGATGCTGTTGGCAGGCAGGGTCTGGTCCCGGGGTGGGCGTGGAGTTTGGAAATCGCCCTGGGAGCTCCTCTTCCTGCTCCTGACCCTCCTGGTTCTCACCTCTGCCCTGGTTTTGTCAGCTGGCAGAACGTGAGCCTTCAGGAGGGCAGCCCCTTCCTCCCTTGCCTCCTCTCCTGCTTTGCCCTGGCCTCCCTCCTGGGGGGTGGGAGCACCTGGACATGTTAGAGGAGTCTCCTGAGGGGCCCTTGGGTGGTGTTCATGACTGGCTGCCCCGTGGCTGAGCTTCACAGAGTCTTCTAAGCTGAATGGGGGTGGAGGAGAGAAGCAATTAAAGTTTGATCCATTTAGGAAGCTATTAGTGACCCAGAGGGGTGATGAAATTTTGATGATGTGATAATCCGAAGAGGAGGAAGTATTACTGGCCGCAGTGCAACCCGTTCGGGGAGTTCAGCTTCTGGGGTGAACACGGAGACTCTCAGGGGCCTGCTGGAGCCACGACCCCGGATCCACCACACCTAGACTCCTCTGTGTTGCCCAGAGTCTGAGCCATGGCACCTGCCTGCTTGGGCTTGTCCCCGGGTAAGGTAAGCCAGTTCTGAGTCTGGTCCAGATGTCCTATTTCCTGCTTCGAACCACAAGGGGAGGTTTAGAATGTGCCTCCAGAGGGTCCAGATGGGATAGTGTGGGCCCATAAGGGGCCTGAGACATAGAAGACTCCCTGAATTCATTTTCCCATCATTTACTGCTTGGGTGACCCTGGATAAGGTACACAGCCTCCCTGGGCCTTGGTTTTTCCATCTGTCAAATGGAGATACAGCTGTCCTAAGCTCACTGGGTTGTAACAGGGTTTGAGCTCCGTGCATGATGAAAACTGAGTGAGTTGTACGGCGGTGTCATTACTGGCATCTTGGTGTCAAGGAAACAAAGTCAGCTTCGGGGCTGCAACTTATCTTGTGCCGTGTCACCAAATACCTCCACTCCCTTTATCTTGCACAGACCTGCCAGTTGGCATCTCAGCTTCCACTATTAGGGATCTATTTCTTTGGTTGAGACATTGCCCGCTTCCAGCATAACATGCAGATATACCACGGGGAACCCAGATATGGAGCTGTTATCGGCTCTTCAGGCCTTGAGGTGGACGTCTTTACGGGATCCTTTCCTAGAAACTCAGTTGTCTGCGGGCGACGCTCATGGGCATCTCAGTTTCCTCTTTATCCCATCCTGTGAAGGGTGTGGGCCAGAAAGTATTCAGTTACTCACCTTGTTAGCAAGTTCAGAGACATGAAGCCACTCGCCAAGGTCCATTGACTTGTCCGTAAGAGACAGCGAGGGCAGGTCAACTAACTGCCTCTTGAAGTGAAGTGAAGTCGCTCAGTTGTGTCCGACTCTGCGACCCCATGGACTGTAGCCTACCAGGCTCCATCCATGAGATTTTTCAGGCAAGAATACTGGAGTGGGTTGCCATTTCCTTCTCCAGAGGGTCTTCCCGACCCAGGGATCGAACCCCGCTCTCCCGCATTGCAGGCAGACGCGTTACCGTCCGAGCTGCCAGGGAGGCCCTAACTGCCTCTTAGGTCACAGCTTTTGATGCTGCTGAGATGTCCACGGTTCAGGACTCGCTCACCTTGCTGCTCTGCTTGGGGATTAGGGAGCCGTCTCGTGTGACCCCAGGCTCTGCCCCGGCTCGGGTGGGTGCTCTGCCAGGGCACCGGCTGCAGGCTGGCATGGCCTCGCCTGTCTCGGAGAAACTCAGACCTCTTTCTAGAGGCCCCATCTGCTCTCCCATTGGGTTTTTTTGGGTTTGTTTTTGAGATTTTTCTATGTGGACCATTTTTAAAGACTTCACTGAATGTGTTACAATATCGCTTCTGTTTTTTATGTTTTACTTTGGTTTGACCACAAGGCATGTGGGATCTTAGCTCCCGGACTGGGGATCGAACCCACACCCCCTACACTAGAAGGCAAAGTCTTAACTACTGGATCGCTAGGGAAGCCCCATCCCATGGGGGTCTTAACAGTAGGATCGGAAGGCTGGGACCTCTTGCGTCTCTCCTCCCCCACACCCTACTGATGGACCTTTGCCCTCTTGGCTTTCTCCACTGGGAACCACCGCCAAGCCCGCCCCAGTCTGCCCTCTGCACAGCTGCAGTCTCCCTTCTCCCGGACCCTGCCCCCTCAGGCCATCAGCGCCCTTCCCTCCTCCCCCACCCCCAGCTGGAATACGTCTTCCCAAATACTCCTGAGCCACTCAGATGCCGACAGCCTGGATGTCTCATTTGACACTCGGTCTTGTTGATTCTGAATTATCTCTTCGTGTGTGTGTGTGACTGATTTCTTTAATTATAAACTCCTTGAGTTTAGATAATAACCCTTCATCAACAAGGAGCTAGGTGTTAGACATAAATTATTGTTCGCCATTAATGAAGTTAACCCCTGGAAGCAGGGGTAACAGTGACAATAGAGACGGAAGAAGGCTTGTGACGCCGCGCGGCCTCGGAGGCCACGGCTCATTCTCGCTGGGCCCCTCCTGGCTCCCCAGGTCCTCCGTGGGAAAGCATGGGGGCGTAGGAACAGCATTTCCAAGCTCTCTCGTGAAGGGCTCTAGGGGTGGAGGAGAGTGGATGCGCCCTTGGGACCAGCCACACCACCTTTTCCTTTTTTAATACCGGAGATTTTGCCTTCTATTCCTCAGTCTCTCTGAATTCTATTTTAACACACAAAGGGTATTTTAAAGCCCATTGATGTTGCTGGAAGATGTGGTTCGTCCGCCCCCTGGCTTCCTGGAACCCCCGGGGATAGAAGTCAAACTTGGCTTTTGAAAAACGTGAATGAGATGATCTCCTGGGTCAAATCATCCGTTAAGAGTCCAAGATGCCTCACACATATGCCTTACACACATATATATTTCAGCCATTTGTGTGGAAGTGTTTCCGTAACGTTGTATCTATCAATACATACCCACCTCCTAAGATAGTTGTATCCCAGACGTAATCGACCCTGGGTCACCATACCCGCTGTGACTAGTCTGGTGCCTCCTGGGTCCCTAGAGGACTCAGCTGTCTGGGTGCTTGGTGTTTGCTGGGCCCTCCCTTCGCTTCCATATCATCAGGGGCCTGTTTCCCGGCCTCTCCCTGGGGCCTCCGACACCTCCCTCTTTAATTTTCAGTGGATGAGCTCAGCTCTACCACGCAACTGTGCCTGAAAAAGAGCTGGAAGCAGGGTGATAAGTGAAGGCCCAAAGACTCTCCCAGTGAGAGGCGCTGGGCTGTAGTAACCGTGCCCCCTGCCCAGGGCTCTTTCTTACTCGCACGCGTACACCTTCCAGGAGAGCCGAGGTCGCCAGAAACGGTGCTCTGGCAAAGCAGGGCCTCGGCGGAGTTCCCTGATGACCCAGTGGTTAAGATTCTGCCTATCAACGCAGGGAGCACGGTTTCAATCCCCGGTCCAGAACGATCTCACATGCCAGGGGCAGCTCAGCCCGTGTGCCACGGCGACTGAGCCTGTGCTCTGGAGCCCGCGAGTTGCCGCTGCTGAGCCTGTGTGCACAGGATGGAAGCCTGCAAACCCAGAGGCCATGCTCCCCAACAGAAGTCCCCGTGGCGAGAAGCGTGAGCACCGCAGTGAAGACCCTGCTCATCACAACTAGAGAAGGCCCAAGCCAAGAGCAATGAAGACCCAGCGTGGCCACAAATAAATAAAGGAAATTGTGTTTTAAATGCAGGGCCTGAGGGCGGTCTGCATTTTGACGGCATCACCGATACAGTGGACGTGAACTTGGGCAAACTTCAGGAGACAGTGAGGGACAGGGAGGCCTGGCATGCTGCAGTCCATGGGGCCACAAAGAGTCGGGCACACTCAGGGGCTGAACAGCAACAGTGACACCTATATCCCAGCAGCCCTCCACGCCCGGCCCCTGCAGCCCTAAATGTTCTAGACCCGTTTCAGTCACTCCCCTCCTCGGTTCCTCGTGAGGCCCTCAGGGTTCTGGGTGCAGAATCCAGACAATCCACACACTCCCAGGCTCCCCTGGGGGCAGCCAGCATTCCCCATCACAGCTGTTTGGCCCTCCCTGCCCTGGACTGAAGGAAGGACTCCTGCCCTGAGACCGTGCCAGGCACTCACACCTTTCTGCTCCATCGACCTTCAAGTCTCCCCTCCTGGAGGATGCTTGCTGACTTGGCCCGGCTCCCATCGGGCTCAGCCTAGTGGGCCTGGGCCTCTCCGTTTGGAAGCCCATCTCCCTGCCCTGGTAGAGCGGCTGTAGGCAGGGGGGTAAGCCGGCGGGCAGGCCGGCGCGGGGCCAGAGCTGCCCAGGAGGGTCGGGGGGAGCGCCTCTCATTAGCTCTGCCCCAAGCTCATTACCAGGCTGAGCATCACCGGGTGACAAATGGCTGTCGTCGGGGCAGCAGTAAATACGCTGCTGTCACTGCTGATGTGATTGCACTAATGAAGAGAGATCTGCCCGGGCGAGACGAGGCCAGTGCTCCCCACCCCAGAAGACAGAGGCTGGACGTCCAGAGAAGGAGAGAGGTATTGGCACTGAATCCCTTTCTCCTGAGGCCTCGGCGGATGAAGAGCTTAGAAGAGGCCGGAAGCCTTCTGGAAAAAGGAGCATTGTTCGGCCCGGGGGAGGGAGAGGGGGAGGGTGTGATAAGGGGCCCCCGACCGCGGCCTGGGCGCTGGGCAGCGGCACTTGGGACCCGTCGGGTGCACCGCTGTGCTGTTGATCATTCGGCCTCCCTCGCAGTGCCCGGGCTGAGAGTGGCTACAGGAAGGCGTGGGGGAGAAACACAGGCCCATTGTCCACGCCCCCGTGCTGGCCACTTCGCCTGCGATGTGAGGACCCATTGTCTGTCCAGGAACTCTGAATGTCCAGCCGTGGGGTGCCGGGAGCAGGCCCCTGGCTCCACGTCTCCTGTGCCTCCGCTGTGGAGGGCTCTGGGGCCAGCCTGGGGGTCCCAGCTGAAGCAAAGACGCGCCCCTGAGATGCTGACACGCAGATGGGGCCAGGGGAGTGGCCCCTCCGCAGTGCCAGGCCTGGGGACACCTGGGGATGGAAGGAAGGCTGGCCAAAGCCTTGGAGGGGGTGCCTTGCACCTGGACCCTCAGGAGTGCATCCTGGGCCCCGGGGGTCACCTGCGCCATTGTTGGAAGTGAGAGAGTGGCCTGGAGCGGTGGGCTCTCCCCTGAGCCTGCTGGCAGCCCGCTGGGGGGCTCGCTCGGAGGCCCATCTCCTGGCTCCGCCCCTCAGAGCATCTGGTCTAGGTTGGGGCCCAGGCACGTGAGCTTCTCACAGGTTCCCAGGTGATGTGCTGGCCGCTGCTCCGGGGACCACACTTCAGAAGGACTAGCCTGGAGGCGTGAGGAGCCCGGATGCCACCCTGGTGGCCTTGCAGAGCCGCGTTTGCTCTGATGGGCTCTGCCTGCTTCCCACGCGGAGGCAGGTGGTGAAGCTCCCTTAGCAGGACCCGTGAAGTTCGTGTTGCCCGTGGGAGGCGGGAACCTCCTCTCCTTCCTTCCTTCTTTTCTCACCAGCAGAAGCTCTCGCTCCCAACGTCCTTCCTTTAAAAAAAGAAAAAGAAAAAAAAAAAAAAAACCCAGCCCAGAGGCCTCCTTCCAGGGAGAGGAAGGAGAGGGCTGACGTCATCACTGGCTCAAGTAACTTGGGCTAGAAGCGCCAGCATAACCCTCATTTGTCATGGACAACAAAGCCTCTCTTTGCCCTTTGAGCGCTTTCCCAGCACCTACTGTGAGCCAAGCATAGCGCCTGGGGTCCAGCACACGTGAAGGCAGGTCCTGGCTCTCAAGTTGTTCCTGGTCACGTGTGGGCATCAAGCCTGCGGTCACCAGTAGAGACCAGTGTGAGGGACATTAGTGCAGGTGGGAAGTAGGTGGTTGGGGTGTGCAGAGGGATGAAGCTGAGAATCCTGCCTCAGCGGAGGCTTCCTGGAGGAGGTGACCTTGAAGCTGAGGACTTGTAGGGTGGGAGGGAACTTTGGGTGTTTGTTTTCGTTTTGGCATAGTAAACTGTGCCTATTTAAAGGGCACGACTTGGTCGTTCTCGACACGTGTAGAAAGCCTAAAAGCATCACCAAATCTCCACCGAGTTTCCTTGTGCCCTAGGTCACCCTCTCTGCCTGATGCATAGATCTTTGTCTTTTCCTTTTTTTCAAATGGATATCCAATTGTTCTAGCCTTGTTTTTTCGAAAACTTTCCTTTTGCCACTGAATTATCTCTGTGCCTTTGAAAAGCCATTTGTCCCTGTCCGTGTGGGTCTATTTCTGGACGCCGTTCTGCTTCATTCCTCTGTCTGTCTTTACCCCAACAGCACATGGTCTTGATTACTGCTGATTTGTAATAAGTCCTGAAACCAGGTAGTGTCAGCTTTCTAACTTTGTTCTTTTTCAGAGTTGTTTCACCTCTTCTAGGTCCTTTCCATCGCCGTGTACATTTTATATTTTGCTTAATGTTACCTATGAATTTTGGAATCAGATTATTTAAAATTCTGCTGGGACTTCCAATTGGAATTGCATCGACAATAGAGACCAAGTTCAAGAGTGTCAATATATGACCACATTTGAGTTTTCCAGCCCACGAGCCTGGGCTGCCCCTCCATCGTTTGGTGGTTTGATTTCTTCTCAGCAACATGTTGCGGGTCTCACAGTCCAGGTTTTGTACATCGTCTGTCAGATATATCCCTGGGAATTGCATGGTTTTTATGCCATCGTCAGTGCTTTTTAAAACTTTGACTCCCAGTGGTTTGTCTGGAGGATATAGGCACACAGTGGATTTTGACTCAGATCTGAGACGTGGCCAGACCCGGTGATTGATCCTAGTCGCTTTTCTGTGGATTCCATCAGGTTTTCTACACAGACCGTCAGGTTGTCTTCAAATGCACAGTCTCACTGTTTTTCCAGCCTGGATCCTCTCTCTTGACCTGTTGCACTGATGAGACCCTCCACGGGGCTTTGTTTTCACCCCTCTTGTTGCCAAGCAGCCGTTAACAGGGAGCAAATGCACGCCTTCGAGGTGGCTTAACCACTGAGGTCAGGCTGTGCTTGGCCACATTCTGGAGGGGCTTCCTGCCGCGGCCCCGCCCTCTGGGTGCTCGCCCTCAGCTGTCCCTGGCAGCCTTGGAAGCTCTGCAAGCTTCAGGAGGGGAGCAGGAAACACAGGCCATGCCTGTCTCGTCTGTCCAGCCCTGTGATGAGTACTTGCATTTGGGAGAGTGTGTCTTCCTCCCCCGATCCCTCTTCTGGCCCTAAGTCCTGGAGCCTCCCTAAGGGGCAGCAGATGAGCGACAACTCCAGGGCAGCTCAGAGAGCCTCTCAGGTCAGATTACCAAGGGCTAACCAGTTCCACAGAGGAGGACGTGAGGCCAGGGGGCTCAGTGAGTTGTGCTCAGCCACGGGGCTTGGGCAGTTGGGGTTTCAGGTGCCTTTTGCAGGCTTCACTCTGTGGCTGATGTTAGTACTTTGGCCACCCTAACCGAGAAGCCAGCCTCTGGCAGGACCATGATTCCTCTGGACCTTCTTTCTCAGCTCCACCTGAGCTGCGGAGATGCTCACATTGGCCGGATTGGGGCTTGGGAGGGAGGGAGGGAGGGTAGGCTGCAGAACGGGCCAGGTTTGGGGGGTCTGGGTGCAGACAGCACCGCATGGCCAGGGCCTCTGCCGGGGAAAGGGGAGGTCAAGAGTCAGCCCCTGGGGTGCGCATTTGGAAGGGGCACCACCTCTCACATTGACTCCCCTAAGCCCCAAGGTCTGCTGGAGTGCGGTGCGTCTGAACAGCCCTTTACAGGGCTGAGCATCAGCTCTTAGAGCCCCTTTCCCGAGACATTCTGCCCGGGCACTCCTCTGCCACCCCAGCTCTCAGCCTCAGACACACAGCCGGCTTATCCCCCAGACAGTTCGCTTTTGGAGTCAGTGCATGGTAACAAGAGGTCCCACGGACTGACCCTTTGCTGTGACCCAGATATGGATGGAACAGTCCTCTCAACAAACCCGTGAGGAAGCATCCTTTCCCCACTGAATGGATTAAGGAACCAGGGTTCCACCCAACCCTGCCCTTGACCTGCCTGCCATGGACTCTGCCAGCTAGTCACAGCCTCTGCCCCTGACTTTTGTGTTCGCCCCCAAGACCAGCCTCCCCTGGGGACCCTGAGCTCCTGCCTTCTCCAGCCACCTAGGGTCTCCCTGCCCGTTTCCACAAGGAAAAGGGCACTTGAGCACCCCAGACCTCAGCTCATGTGCAAGGAGGTGGGGCTGAAAAAGCGCAGTCGGGATGCCGGTCACCACGGGCATCACTGTCACCGTCTCTTATTTGGTCGAACCTGGAGCATCATTTGTAAGACACATCACTATTTTACGCGCCACTAAGAGAAGATGCGGCCATTCTGTCTGCAGTAAGACGCATCCTGACTGCAGAGATATGAAGGTGCATTTGGAATCCCTGAAACTGGGTGATAGCCATGATGGATAGAAAGCCACCCCCACCAGGTTCCGTTCTGAGGGTCCCGGGTGTAAATGTGTTTAACCCTCACAGTGCCCCCTCAACCATCCTCTTGACCACAAAACAGGCCAGTAGAATCAATTCCGAAAATTTAAGAAGCTCATCCCGGCAGTGTTCATGGACTGGACGGCCTTGTGGAGATTCCCCTGGGGCCCTGGTTCCCGGCCAGCACTTGACCCTGTCAGCTGGGCCCCAGGAGGCTCAAACGGAGCAGGGCTGCAGAGTCAAGAGGCCACCCCAGTGGACTGAACACTGCCTTTGTCCAGACTCATTGGAAAACCCTGGGGACCCGCACCCTGGGGCTCAGACTCCTTGTGTTTGCCTCCAGGGCTCTAGAACACTCTCCCCTCCCGCCCCCACCATCTTCCTGACTTGCTGGACCCGATGAAGTCTCTCCCAGCCCAGGCTGCCCCAGGCTTTACATTCCTCCCGAAGCTCCACCCGATGCCAGCACCTGTCTCCTCGGGGACAGTGGCCCCAGAGGAATGAATGTCTGGCTTCATCCCTCCCCAGGCCTCCCCTCTGAGCTGGGGCTTCCGGGCCAGGCTTCTGAATCAGCTCCACTTGGCTCTCTCCTCTCCCATGGCCGTTCCCAAAAAAAGCCAAGTGAAGAGCTTGGCTCTCATTGCACGGGACCCTGGGACCGGCTGGCACAGCTGAGCGCCCTGCATCCGCCCAGCCCTCGGATGTTAGGTGGTGTTGCTGATGGTTTCCTTGGAGAGACCAACACCCCGAAGACAGCTGGCCTCTCTGTCCGCTTCCCCAGCCTTGGCCAAGCCGTTAGGCCCCCCTGAGACACCATTTTGAGGTGTCACCTCTCCGACTCTCAAAAGGTCCCTCCTCACGCCTTGACTCTCCAAAGACCTCCATTGATGGAGATGCAGGGGACTGGCCTGCCTATCGCATGCAGCTCTGTCTCGCTCAGCGCTGCTCAGTGACCACACCAAGGGGTCAAAGTCTGAAAGAGGGTCTGGTTCCAGCAAAACCTCTCTCCCACCTGCAGGACCAGTGACGCAATCCGCAGGGCCCAGAGTGAGATGAAAGTGCAGGCCTCTTAGTGATCAATTGTTAAGAATTCCAAGATGGTGATAGCAAAGCATTGACCTAAGCTCAGGGCCCCTAAGTTCAGGTCACTGGCCCATGAGGCCCACGCTGCCCGCTGGTCAGACCTGTAAGGGATTCCCCTTCCCTCTCTTGGCCTCCGTTTCCTGGTCTGTAAACTCAGAGAGCTCAGCCGTCTGGGATCCTGTTCTCCTCCTGACGGCTTCTCTGGGCGCCCACTGCCTCTCCTTGGGCTGAGAAGACACGGCGTTCTGTCGTCTCGGGCTCTGGGGTAAGACAAGAGGAGGCAGGATGGTGAGCAAGCCTGGAAACCTGTCCATGAAGCTCACTGGTTTTGTCTGGTGAATCGTCTGGATCACTGTGGGCAGGAGATTGGGGGGGGAAGGTCTGGGATTCAACCCTGCTTCTCGGGGACTGGCTTGTCTGGTCCTGTCTGGAATGCATTGCCTGTTGGCTTCTCCTATGAGAAGCCGTGTACAAAATGCCTTTGTCTTCAAGGCCAGAGCACACCTCGGCTGGAATCCTGGCTCTACTGCTTGCTAGGACCTCAGTGAGATACTCTCCTGGCCTCAGTTATCCCATCTGTAAAATGGGGCAGCAACTTGCTTAGAAAATGTTGATCCTCCAGGATCCAGTGTCCTTCTCTCCTGTGAGTGGCAGACTTTCTGAGGGAAATCAGGAAGATCCTTCTGCAACTATGGATAGATTCCTCTTTTATAGTCATGGGTGACATGGCGCATCCTGCCTATAGTACCTGCTCAGGAGATACTGTTGACTATTCGCAGCAGTACCACGACCACCGTTGCTATGGTTATGCCTTCCCCAGGTTCAGCCAGGTTAATCCAGGGTCTTGGGATGCACCTGAGACTGATTCTTGGACCATCAGCACCACTCGAGGTTTGCTAGAAGTGCAGACTGTCAGGCCTGGCCCCACAGGTGATGAATCAGAATCTGCATTTTAAGATCGTTGTTAAGATCCTCCCAGCCCAGCCCCAGTGCCGTCTGTGAAGGGGCAGGAGACCTGAGCTGTGTCCCCACCCCGCAATCCTCCTCCTGAAAAAACAGCCCAGAGGGTCTGCTTTGTTAATGGTCTGTCTGCGGTGCCATCTTTGATTCAGGAACATGAAAGGGAATCACCCTTTAAATAAACAAAATGGAAAATTCTCCAGGGGACAAGCACAGGAGCAGGCTGTGAGAACTCATCTCTTATTCAAGTGCGATTTCCCCAACACTGTGGATCTGTTAAATATCAGGGAAGAGCGCAGAGCAGCCCAGCCAGAACCGCAGGCAGGAGGGAGCCACGTGTGTCGGGGCCTGAGGAGGCGCGGGGTGCATGGGAGTTGACCCGATGGCATCCGGTCCCCTCGGTGGCCCTGGGCCGGATCTGCGACTCCCTCCCTATCCAGCCCACTCTTGCAGAGCAGAGAGGGAACTGAACCGGGTCGGGGTGCCGTCGCAGTTCCCCAGTGTTGTCCCAGTCAAGCTCTGGGGGCCTGGGGCGGGTGGGAGGACCTCCTCCCTCTTTCCTACCCTCCCCGTCAGGACCAAGGTCAAAATGCAGGAATTCCTTTTTCCATGATTCAGCCAGCTAAGGCGGTGGATAAGAACTAGCACCCTGGGACCAGACTGCCTCTGCGGCTGTGGACAGGCAACCTAGGCTCTCTGAGTCTCAGTTTCCCCAGCTGTACGTTGGGAAGGGTCGTGCTTGCTTCCTGAGGTTGTTGTCAGGATTGAACATTATTATGGTTTAGAAGAGCTTCTGCCACAAGTTGACCCTACATGAGTATTTGTTAAGTTGAAATAGGAAGCAGTAATCTGATGGGGCGGGCTTCCCAGGTGGCTCAGTGGTAAAGAATCCACCTGCCAATGCCGGGGATGGGGCTTTGACCCCTGGGTTGGAAAGACCCCCTGGAGTATGGAGGAAATGTCTATCCATTCCAGTATTCTTGCCTGAAAAATTCCATGGACAGAGGATCCTGGCAAGCTACCGTCCAGGGGGGTCACAAAGACTCAGATGCGTTTGCGAGTGTGTGCACACCCACGCGTGCGCGCGCGCACACACACGCACACACACCCCAATGGGGAAAAAGTGTCTTCCGCTGAGGAATCAGGAAGGCCTTTGTCTTTCACCAGAAATTTGGGGAAATGTCAGCCATTATTTCTTCAAATATTTTTCTGCTCCGTTCTCTCCTCTCCTTCCGGAATGTCACTAACACCTGGATTAGACGCATTCCTATTGCCCAACATGTCCCTCAGGCTTTGCTAACATTTTGAAATCTTTTTTCTTTCTGTTCTTCAGATCAAATAGTTTCTATAAGTGTATTTTAAAGTTCACTATTTCCTTTATTTTTTCCATTCTGCTATTAAGCCCATTTACTGAATTTAAAAATTTATGTACTTTAGTTTTCAGTTCTAAAATTTCCACATGGCTTGATAGATAGAAGTATTTTTTTCTAGCTCACTGAAGAGATACTGTCTTTTCTTTCATTAAGAGCATCATGTCATTTATCTCATTGAGTCTGTTTCTAAGAACTGCTTCACAATCAATGTCAGCTAATTGCAACATCTTCATTTCGGGGTCGTTCTCCGTTGGTTGTCTTTAATCTTGAGAGTAGTTCGTACTTTCCTGGTTCTTTGTATGTGGAGTAATTTTGAAATGTATCCTGGGCTCTGTGATTGGTGTGTTGGGGAAACATATGTGTATGTACACACAATGGAATATTACTGAGCCATTAAAAAGCCATTTCCAGCAACATGAGATTACCGTACTATGTCAGGAAGAGAAAGACAAATATCAAATGATATCACTTCTATGTGGAATCAAATATGACGCAGATGAACACATCTATGAAACAGTCACAGACTTACAGACAGAGAGAACAAACTTGTGGTTGCCAAAGGGGAGGAGGAGGAGGGCGAGAGAAGGTGTGTGAGATTGACAGACGCAGGTTATTATATAGAGAGAGCATGGGTAAACAGCACAGTCCTACTGTATAGCACGGGCTTCCCTGATAGGTCAGTTGGTAAAGAATCCGCCCGCAGTGTGGGAGACCCCGGTTCGACTCCTGGGTCTGGAAGATCCCCTGGAGAAGGGATAGGCTACCCACTCCAGTATTCTTGGGCTTCCCTTGTGGCTCAGCTGGTAAAGAACCCGCCTGCAATGCCAGAGACCTGGATTTGATCCCTGGGTTGGGAAGATCCCCTGGAGAAGGGAAAGGCTACCCACTCCAGTATTCTGGCCTGGAGAATTCCATCAACTGAACAGTCCATTGGGGTCACAAAGAGCCGGACACGACTGAGTGACTTTCACTTTCACTGTATAGCATAGGGAACTATATTCAATATCCTGTGATAAACCGTAACAGAAAGAAATATGAAAAATAATGTATACATAAGTGTATAACTGAATCACTGTGCTATACAGCAGAAATTAAACACACCACTGTCGATCAGTTAAACTTCAATAAAATTTAAAAATAATAGTAAAGTAGCAGCAACAACAAAGTCACAGAAAGGAGGGGAAATGCCATATAAAGCAGGAAACTCACGTGGCGCCATGAGCTTCTTCAGGTCTTCTCCAGAATCTGCCTTCCTCGGTCCGCTCTCCAGTCCCTCAAGGTGGTTGCTCTCTATCTGTATCAGCTGTGGGGCAGCCGCTCTGGAAGGAGTTCACTTGTTGTTGTTCAGTTGCTCAGTTATGTCTGACTCTTTGCGACCCCAAGGACTGCAGCCCACCAAACTTCCCCATCCTTCACTATCTCCTGGGGTTTGCTCAAGCTCATGTCCATCGAGTCAGTGATGCCATCCAACCATCTCATTGTCTGTCGTCCCCTTCTCCTCCCGCCTTCAATCTTTTCCAGCATCAGGGTCTTTTCCAATGAGTTGACTCTTCGAATCAGGGTGGCCAAAGTATTGGAGCTTCAGCATCAGTCCTTCCATTGAACATTCAGAGTTGATTTCCTTTAGGGTGAACTGGTTGGCTCTCCTTGCTGTTCTGGAGTTCCCTGCGCTGAGCCAGAAGCAGAATCTCCTCCTGACTCTCCCGTTCCTCTGGCTACAGCTTTCCTGGGCTTTCACTGAGAAGGTTTTTAGTGAAGATGGCAGAAGTCGGGGGATGGGAAGTTACCTCCCCAGGCACTTTCCTTGCAGAAAACTTCTTGCTTGGCCCATCTTCCCGTGACCCATGTGTGCAAAGCTGGGGTGCTTTCCCTCCTGTGCCATTCCTGGGCTCTAAGTGGATGTGTTGGGTTTTTAGCCAACCCAGGAGATTCCAGAGACAAATGCTCTCTGTGTTCATAGGACAGAGATGAAGAACCTTTACTCTTTGTTTCCCATTTCTCAGCCCTGTGCTGGGCACACAGCGTGTGAGTGTTCAGTCACCAAGTCGTGTCCGACTCTTTGTGACCCCGTGGACTGTGGCCCGCCAGGCTCCTCCGTCCATGGGATTTCCCGGGCAAGGGTACCGGATTGGGTTGCCATTTCCTCCTCCAGGGGATCTTCCCCACCCAGGAATTGGACCTGTGTCTCCTGCATTGGCAGGCAGGTTCTTTACTACTGAGGCATCTGGGAAGCCCGGGGCACACAGTAGGCTTTCAGTAACCCCTCATTGAAAACTTAAGTGGTTGTGAATGGCGGAAATGAAGAAGTGATGTTTCCTTTTGCTCCTGCTGCCCTCCAGGCTTGACCTACTGCACCCTGCCCCCACCCGACCCCACCCCCAGCCAAGAGGATCCTCTTTGGGCAAATTATATACAAGAATCAACACGTATATGAACCTCCCTTTCCAGAGGGAGAGGCAAGTGAGCATGAATGGCCATTCATACCCTAAGCCAGAAGCAACATTTGAAATGTGTCTGGGCCAAGGTAGGGGGGCTCATTAAGAGGGACATTCCTAAGTATCAGAACCGTGTCATTTGCAGACTAATGAATGGGTCTGGCTTAGAAAATTACCATTTTCCCTACTTGCAGGTGAGGAAACCTGCTTATTGGATCAAGGTCTCTCTGGTTTTGCCTTGGATTAAATTAATCACCACCTTGTTCCTCAACGGACTCTCCTCGCTGACCCGCTGCATTCCACGGAGCCTCCTGGCAGGCCCTCTCCGTCTGGTGGTGGATTCATGCGAGAGCAGCCCGCCCTGGTTAGACCTTGTTTTGCTCCGTCCTGTTTTGCCCTGGCTAGTTCCATCTTGCTGTCTTCTTCAAAGGAGGGTTGTGTGCGTGTTCTGCCTCTTGCTTGGTATGATCCTGCCCAGAGGCAGGGGGCTGGAGGAGACGACTTCCTGAGGCTGACTTTGCAACCTCCTCCTCTTGATTTGCCCCTTTCTCCTGGAGATGGCCTCGAGAATTCTTTAGTTAATGGGCTGTAAAGTGCTTTGAAAACACAGACTGTTAAGTGGCATCGGCCGGACTCACTAATTATTTATGATTTCAGAAGAGCCAGTTAATTCACCGGGAGAGAAGGTTATATTGGCTAGGACGGTAAATCGTTCAGGAGAACCACACAAATAGCGGGGACCGCCCCCCTGCTTCCCCCTGAAGCTGTGTGTCCCCTGGAGATGCTGCTGGGAAAACTGGGCGAGGAGAGCCCTCTCCAGCCAGGTGGACGAGGCCTCCGGGTGGCACCATCGGTTACCACCGCCGGCCACCTCCCGCCCCACGTGGCCCAGAGTTCGAAACCAGAGCCAGGGACCAGAAAGGGGAGGTGGGTCTCTGGGTTCATTGGCTTGCCTTAGAGCAAGACGGCGTTCAAACCTAAAGAGATAGGGTGACTTTTCCCCGGAAAGTTCTCCGGAGAGGAGGTATGGCCAGAGGAGTCTCTGAGGAAGGCCCCTGCAAGGTCTAGAATCAGAAGGGCGATGTGGGTTCTTCCTGCTGCTGCTAAGAGGCACCGCCTAGGCCCCTCCCCTCCCCGGTGCCGTCCTCTGCCTCTGTCATGGGGGGAGGTCAGCTCTCTTGCCCACTGCTGTCCACCCACAAGCGGGTTCACCTCCACGGCCATTCACTCCTTCCGTCCCTCCTTCAGTAACTGTGTCCAGCCTCCTGGGTGCCACATGGGCCTGTGAGACCCTCAAACCCGCCCAGCACTCTTCCTCTCTCTTCGCATCCTGCCCTGTCTACCCCGGCCGCCCCGTCCACCCCGGCCACCCTATCCACGCTCCACTGTCCCCACCTGAGAAAGCCCCCCAACCCTGCTGCCCGGAGGCCTGGAATCCATCCCCTTCCCCAGGCGTCCCACCCAGCAGAGACCCAGAAGGAAACCTCTCCTGGACAGCCTGCAGCCCCACTAAGCAGACCACCGACCCTCCCTGGCACCACCAGCCCCCAACACCCCCCACTGCTCCCCCATCTCTCAGGCACCTTTTCAGGTACTGGACTGAGGTCTTCCTTGCGACACCTAATTTTCTGCCCAAAGTAGCTGTGCTCCCAGACCAGCCCATTGCTCATCTTCCTTCTTTTATAACCTTCCTGGAACATGCACTTTGCCCAGTCCCAAACACCCAGGACTAAGTCTCCATCACTTCAGAAGAAGAATCTGCTGCCACGTGGCAATTCAGCCCCAAGAACAAAACAAAACAGAGGTAGATACACGCGCAGGGCTAAACATCTCGGGCAGTGGCCCTAGAGGCAGTTGATCAGCCTGCCTAAGTGAGTGAAATCATGGTGGCTGCCTGGTGTCTGCAGCGGTGCTCAGAGCTGGGGCCAGAGGGGGCTGTGGGGTGAGGGCTCGAGGACTCTGCCCAGCTCAGGAGGGGCTGCCTGGGAGAGGGCCCGAGAGGGCTGGGGCAGCCCAGTGCTGCCTTTACCATATCCTGAGGCCAGTGCCTTTCTGGTGGTCCCCAGGGCTTCCTGGGGAGGAGGTGGTGGTTTCCACACGCTGGACTGGGTCCCTGCTCTGTGCAGCCTGCCACTCTGGGATGCATGGGAGGGGAAAGTGTGTGTGTGCGTGTCTGCACTGTCTGGGTGTGTATCTGTGTGCGCGTGTGTTTGTAGGGATATGGGTACATGCATTTGTGAGCATGCGTGTATATGAGTATCTGTGTGTTTGTGTTTTTGCTGCTTCTGGGCCTCAGACTGACATGACTGTGGCCCAGAAACAGCATCTGAAGGGCTCCTGACCACCCTGCCCTCTACCCTGTCTGCCCACACCCCCATGCTGGGCATCTCCCCCTTGGGAGCCTTACTCTAGATCAATCCCCACAGTGACCGTTTGGGCCCTGGGGTCATGTGTAGTGGAAAGAATGAGCCTGTGGATGGAAACAGCAGCGGAGCCGGGAAGACCTGTGTGTTTTCTCTTCCTTTGGGGAGGAGCACCCACAGTGGGTCTGTCCCAGGCCCTGAGCCAACATCTTTCAAGCGTTATGCTGAGAACTGAGTTCTGAAGAAACACCGGTGGAGACTCACTGTGCTTGCAGGAGCATAGAGCCCGGTCTGAGCTCTGACCTGCAGCGCGGAGGGCCTCGGGCAGTGGGCACACCTCAGCGGGATGCCAGGGGAGCTGGTTCCAGGCTCAGCTCAGCCAGAGACCAACTGGGGGGCCTCAAACAAGTCACTTTACTTCTGGGGCCTCAGATTCATCAGTTGCAACTGAGAGTGTTCCGTGATTTTTCAGGTTGTCTGCTCGCTGTATCTTTTGTAACTCTAAACAGAATCTCATACGATCGAGATTCTGTTTTCGCATTTATCAAGTACGCACTCATTGTGTGCCAGGCACGGGACTGGGAGCTGGGAAATAAAAATGACAATGGCGAGAATAACGACAACCGTAGAGGCAGCTGACGCTTGCCGGGCACCTACTCCATGCAGGGCAGATTCGTACAGTGATCAGGACCTCTGTGAACGCTCTTTGCACGATGCCTGCTCTCATGCGTTTTGTGGTTCCTGACCTCAAGTTGTAGCCTCAACTCACAGTCTAGTCCGGGGGAGACAAGCTACACCCAGACAAACCCATAGACTATTTAAATCAAGTGCTAAGAAAGAGGGCTTCCCAAGTGGCACTAGAGGTAAAAGAATCCACCTGCCAGTACAGAAGACGTAAGAGACGTGGGTTCGATCCCTGGGTCAGGAAGATTCCCCTGGAGGAGGGCATGGCAACCCCTCCAGTACTGCTAAGAAAGATGCACCATAAGTTCCTTCGAGGGAACAGAGGCAGACCCGGGGTCCATCCTGGGGTTGAGGAGAGCTTTTTTGGGGGGCCATCTCTACCTGTGCTGAGTTGTCAAGTAGGGTGGGAACCAGGCTGGCAGAGGAAGGTGGGAGGGCATTCCAGGCTGAGGAAGGCCTCTGAGGCTGGAAATGCCAGGAGAGCTTGGGAGGCTAAAGCAGTTGAGTTTAAAGTACAGGGGGGAGGGGAGGGAGCGGAGGGTTGGGAGAGGGCAGAGGCCAGCTTGGGGGCCCGCCAGGGGCGCTGGATTTTTTTTCCTGTGTCTTTCGTGCCTCGAGGCAGGAGCCCTGGGTGTTTCTTTGGTTTTTCGGTTGTTGGTCTCTCTACTGCGCTAGGAGAAGAAATTTGGTTAAGAAGTTCAGGTCCCTTCACTTCTCAGAGATCCTTGTCTAAGCTCACCTGCAGAAAATCCTCAAACATAGCTGATTCCTTCTCTGTGGAATCCGGGAGGCTCCCAGCTCCATGTGGTACCCCCCCCTTCCTCTTAGCAGGGGACTTGGCCCACCCCTGTCCTAATGTGAGACCAAAATAGCAGGGAAGGTGGGCAGCTGGCAGGGGGGTGAGGCCCGAGATGCCATTGGATGGGGGTTGGCCGGCCAACAAAGAGGTCAGGACAGAGTGATGGATGGGCGAGCGCAGGCCAGCGGAGGCGGGCCGGCCGTGGGGGTGGGGCCGCGCAGAGGCTCGGATTTCACAGACCTGCCTCCCAAATGCCTCCAAACAGCTGACAGCCACGGAAAGCGGATGAAACGGGATTAGAGCATCCTTTTCCAAAGCGAGCACGGACCGCAGAGCGTGACAATACGGTCCCTGTCCCGCTGGCTTCGCGGCTTATTCTGCCGGCCTGGAACCATCTCTCCCCAGGGGCCTGGGGCCAGGGGAAGGGGGAGGGAGGCCTGCGACTCACTGGCGTCTCCAGGGAGACAGGCTCGGAGCCAGAGAGGGCCTGGGCTGGCGGGGAGTGGGTTCTTCCAAAGGTCAGCTTGTCCATCTTCCGGCCCCCTGCCCAGCCGCAGGATTATGGGGATCTTTTTCAGGGAGAACTAGCCTTGCTGTTTTTTAACCCAGCCCTCACTTAACTCCGCAAGAGAACATCTCCTGAGTAAACTCTCCCAGGCCACCAGGAAGCCACATTGGGGACCGAGTTGGTCTGGGGGGGCAGGGCTCACAGACGCGGGGCCTGAGAGCCAGGATGGCTGGCTTGCACGACGTTGAGCAGAGGGAAAGGCCCCCTGTGCCTCAGTGTTGTCATCTGTAAAATGGGGTCATAGTTCCTCCCCCTGGGGTTAGTAGAAGAACACATAGCACAGCGCCTGGTATATAAGAAGCACTGCTGCTATTATTGCTATTACTAGTTATTATTATTATTATTTGGCTCCCAGCACTCCAGGAGTCCAGCTGGAGTGAGGATGCTGACCTGGGACAGCCTTCAGACACCCCTCCCCTACTCCGGTCTTGTCATTACCAACTGAACCCCTCCCCTCGGCTTCTCCTCTGTCCCCACCCCAGCACAGGTCCCAGGGTCCCAGGGAGGGACGGTGGGACCCCGCCTGGGCCCACGTGGAGCCATACTTCCTGCTGGGTCACGGCAGTCGTAGCCTGTGTGCGTCTTCCCCCCTGGAAGAGGCTGCAGCAGGGTGAGAGGAATTGATGTTTATTTTGATAACGAGTTCTCAATGCGTTTGCAAACTAATAAAATCAGCTCATTAGGCTGCATGTTTAATTCACAACTGTACTGTGGGGAGACTCCCCTGGTAGCTGACGGGTAATATGAGCTCCCTCCTGAGATGGGGGGGTGTGGTCTGCGGTATTTAAAGTCTCCGTGACCAGCATGTGGTGAGGTCCTGTCCCTCCCCTTCCCCATGCAGGGTCCGGAATCCTAAGGGCAGCAGTAGGCACCTTGTCCTGCAGGTCCTGGCCCCAGAGACGCCTCTGTCCGCCCCGGGGACCGTGGGGCATCTTCCTCCAAGTGGGCTTTGGGAAGTGAAAGCTGGGGAGAGGCAGGCCTGTCCCCCTGCGGAGTTGGCCAGGACTTGGTCCCGTGGTGGAGTGGTGAATGGTGGACCCCAAGGCTGAAGTGGACACAGGGGCCCCTGTCTGAACCCTGACCTTGCTGGGGTCTTTCTGGCCCTCCCCTTGGGGGAACAGTAGGCCAGCCCAGGGAGCGATGGCGTCAGGACCACCAGTTTACAGACAGGGGTCTGAGGCCCGGAGAGACTCAATAGTTGACACAAGCCGCTGCCCGTCTGTGACACACACGACTTGGGCGTCCATCCACTGACCACTTGCGCTGCGGCCACGGGGGGCCTGGCGCTGTGTCTCCAGGGTGCCAGGGGTCCAGCAGGAGGGGCACCGACCCAGCCCTTTCTGGCAGCAGCGGGCCCCAGCGGTCCTGGGGAGGTGCAGGCAGGTCAGGGCAGGCCTGACCAGGCCAAGCAGAGGACGCTGGGCCCAGCGCGGCCCCGGGGAGAGTGCTGAGCGCCAGGGTGGGTGGGTCGGCTGGGGGGCCGGTCAGGTCCAGAGAAACGTTTCTGGAGAAGCTGGGGTCACAGCCTGGCCTCTGCCACAGCCCCAGAGCCAGGAAAAGGGAGGGACAGAGCCCAGAAGCCTGAACCTGGGTGAGGGGTCTTTGCTTTTCCATGGTGTCGGGGGGCAGAGATGATCCAGAGCCCCCTCCTTGAGCCCCATCTCTGAGCGGAAGGGGCTGGAGGAGAACCGGGAGCTCACCCCAATGCCGCACATAGGCCTTGACCTTGACCGCATCGGAGCTGCTCTGAGTGGACTTGTGCGTAATCACGGCGGGACCATGGCGTTGGTTGGGCATGATTTCTAGTAAAATGCAGTTTCCGTCTGAGCAGAAGATCTTGTGTCCTTTGGAGAGTTTTACCACGTTTCTGACAGATCCTCAAGTTTATCCTGAGAAGGTGGGGCCCACGTCGCCCCTGCAGGCCCTGTCCCCCTCCCGTCCCCCCATCTGACACACACACACGTGTACACATGCCCTCCCGGACCTTCCTGGACACACAGAACACACACTGTATGCCCATACGCCCTGACACAGGCGTGTCACGAAGACACGCACGTGCACACCAGCTGCATGCTTCACACACATTTGTGCGTGAACACACACCTGTGCACACGCCACCCGCTTCACTCCAGCCCCTCTGGAGAAACTAGGGACACCGTCGGCTCTCCTGGTCATCAGCGTCCCAACAGCAGCTCAGCCGCCCTGTGAGTTAGAGACCCGGAGGGTGACCTAGATACGGAGAATCATGCTGCCCCTGGGATTTGCAGCCGCTTAGGACGTGCGATGGGACGAAATTCAGGCCGGTAGCAGAATAGCTAATTGATTATCTTCTACATTTCGGCATTGTCTAGGGTGGGACAAGCAACTTCGGGGTTTGGAGCAGGGGGTACAAGGTGCATTTTGGGGCGTCTTGAGTTTCTGTCCAGAGGACATGGACCCTTTTTGAAGAGCTGATGAAACTTAGAGGTTCCTTTCCAGACCCAGAAAAACCCTTGTGTATGCCCAAGCAGGCAGCACTTGTGGGTGTAATTTCAGGGGGCTTTAGCACCATGTCTGGGGGTCCCTGTAGGGCAATGACTCCAGAGCATTCTAAGAGCTCGGGGTGGGGGAGCTTCTTGGTCCCCACTCCGTGGTCAGGACTCGCCCTCCGGGCGGCATGTCCCTCGCTGGCTCCTTCTGGCCCAGCCTCTGACGTCAGTGCATCCTGGGACTCATCTCAGCCCCGTGTGTCCTCGTCACCTTGCTGATCTCATCCCGTCTCTGCACCCACGATGCGCTCCTGTGTCCCTCCAGCCCAGACCTATCTCTCCAGCTCCGGACTCCTCCCTCTGACTCTGCCTCAGCCCCCAGCTAGCACACCCAAGACCAAATTCCCCATCTCTCCGCAACCCAGTGTCCTCCAGCAGCTCCGTGGAGGGCAGCGCCCCGGGGGCGGTTGTCTACAGCCAAAACCCTAGAACCATCCTTGACCTCACTCTGCCTTACGCCCGTGCCTCATCCAGTAGGGTAATCTGATTAAAATTAATAGCTTTCGTTGACATGTGAGGAATCCGGCTGCTTCTCACCACCTTCTCTGCTGCTCCACGGGTCCCGGCCACAGTCATCTTGCCCCTGGGCGGCTGAAGTAACCTCTTCAGACCAGACAGTACGTACAGCGGCTCTTTCCAGATAGAATTGACCCATTTCTCCTGGGCTGCGCTAAGTGCCATTGCTTCTGAAGAGTAGAATCTGGAAAGAGGAGTAGAAAAAAGTGACCTTATGGTGGGGGCTTCCCAGGTGGTTCAGTGGTAAAAGAATCTGCCTACAATACAGGAGACATCAGAGACGTGGGTTCGATCTCTGGATCGGGAAGATGCCCTGGAGAAGGGAATGGCAACCCACTCCAGTATTTTTGCCCGGAAAATCCCATAGGCAGAGGAACCTGGCGGGCAGAGTCGGGCATGACTGGGCACGCACGCACTCCCCTGGCACAGCCCACGTCCGCCAGGTGACGCAGGCCCACGTGCTTGGTGATCGCGTCCCAGGGAATGTGTGTGCCCCTGATGCCGTGTGACCTGCTGAGCATGGCTCTCCACCTCTGGGGCCCTCCCTCCCCCAAACCCATAACCACAGCCTGACCCGGAGAAAAGACATCAGACAAAACCACGGGGGCGGACTTTTCCACAAAATACCTGACCACGATTCCTCCAGACCTTCCAGGCCCTCAGAAACAAAGGATATCTGAAACCATCACAGCCCAGAGGAGTCCCAGGAGGCATGGCAACCGCATCCTGAGTGGGATCCTGGAGCCAACGGACAGGAGGGAAAGCTGTCGAAACCTGCGCACGTGGCCGGTTCCCTGCGACGTGCGGCCCGGCTCCTTAGTGGTGACAAATGTCCCGTATGATGTAGCAGGGTGACAGTAGGCGAGGCCGGGGGACCGGGGCAGAGCAGAGCTCTCTGTTCTGCGTTTGCAACTTTTCTGACAATCTGAAAGCAAGAGAGCTCCAGAAAAACATCTGCTTTGTTGACTGTGCCAAAGCCTTTGACCATGCAGATCACAACAAACTGTGGAAAATCCTGAAAGAGGTGGGAATCCCAGACAGCCTGACCTGCCTCCTGAGAAACCTGTGTGCAGGCCAGGAAGCAGCAGTTAGAACTGGACATGGAACAACAGACTGGTTCCAAATAGGGAAAGGGGTAGGTCAGGGAAAGGGGTAGGTCAAGGCTGTATATTGTCACCCTGCTTATTTAACTTATATGCAGAGTACATCATGAGAAATGCCGGGCTGGATGAAGCACAAGCTGGAATCAAGATTGCCGGGAGAAATATCAATAACCTCACATAATGCAGACGACACCATCATTATGGCAGAAAGTGAAGAAAAACTAAAGACCCTCTTGATGAAAGTGAAAGAGGAGAGTGAAAAAGTTGGCTTAAAGCTCAACATTCAGAAAATGAAGATCATGGCATCTGGTCCCATCACTTCATGGCAAATAGATGGGGAAACAGTGGAAACAGTGACAGACTTTATTTTGGGGAGCTCCAAAATCAAAGCAGATGGTGACTGCAGCCTTGAAATTAAAAGACACTTGCTCGGAAGAAAAATTATGAGCAACCTTGACAGCATATTAAAAAGCAGAGACATTACTTTGCTAACAGAGGTCCATCTAGTCAAAGTTACGGTTTTTCCAGTAGTCATGTATGGATGTGAGAGTTGAACTATAAAGAAAGCTGAGCACCAAAGAATAGATGCTTTTGAACTGTGGTGTTAGAGAAGACTCTTGAGAGTCTCTTGGACTGCAAGGAGATCCAACCAGTCAATCCTAAAAGAAATCAGTCCTGAATATTCATTGGAAGGACTGAAGAAGCTGAAACTCCAATACTTTGGCCACCTGATGCAATGAAGTGACTCATTTGAAAAGACCCTGATGCTGGGAAAGATTGAAGGTGGGAGGAGAAGGAGACTACAGAGGATGAGATGGTTGGATGGCATCATCACTGGCTCAATGGACATGGGTTTGGGTGGACTCCGGGAGTTGGTGATGGACAGGGAGGCCTGGCATGCTGCGGTTCATGGGGTCTCAAAGAGTCGGACACGACTGAGCAACTGAACTGAACTGAAACTGTTCTAGGAACTTCCCTTCCTGGTGGTCCAGTAACTAAGACTCCACCTTCCCAATGTGGGGGGGTAGGTGTGGGGGCTGGATTCAATCCCTGGTCAGAGAACTAGATCCCATAGGCTGCAACTAAAGATCCCACGTGCCACAGCTTGAAAACAAAACAAAAAAGCACACACACCAAAAAAACCCTGAACAACAACAAAAAAACTGTCCTATTATAGAATACCCTTAAAAAAAAAAAAGATAGGTGTCAGAGCCTCTATCCTCTGCTCAGAAGCCTGCAGTGTCCTGACGTGGCTTATGAGACCCAGCAGCGGACCGTCTGCTGCTTTTTAGAACCCCCGCTCCCCGGGTTCTCTTCCCCAGCTGCAGCCAGACGGCTGCCGCTCTCCTAACGTGCGCCGTGCAGCCCCCTGGACGACCTTTGGGGTCTGGCTACCCTGAACATTCCGCCCCGAGTAGAGCTGTTTGGCCCTTATGCTTAGTGTCTTCTTGGGCCTCGCCTCCTCAGTGGGGTCTAGCCAACGGTCACCTACCCCCGGCATCTGCTGTCCACACCCCAGACCTTCTCTCCCTGCTTGACTCCCTTTTCTTTTCACGTCATGTATCACCTTCTAACACATCGAATCACTTAGCTATTTATTGTGTGTTTTGTTCATCATCATCCCTGTCATCAGTCACCTCCCCAAGGGCGGGGACCTGGGTCTCTCAACACACGTGGGTGCCCGGAACAGTGCCTAGTCTGTGGTAGACGCTGGACACATACGTGTCTTTGAATGAATGGATGAACGAGGACCTGGGCAGGTAACAGTTAAGATAGTTAACAGTGGACCAGCCGCTCAGAGCCGGAGCCTCCGGTGCCCTCCCGCCCAGCACTGCCTCCTGGTTTGGGCTTGTTCACGGCCAGACCGTCCTGGCGGGAAGAACTCTTCTCCTCCCTCTTCGAGATCTAGAGCATTCCACAAAGCACTCGCGATCGCTCCTTGTCCACACCTCTCATTTGGCACTTGAGTCAGTAATTGCCTCTCAGGGACACATCTCATCTCCCAGAGAATGTGGGATGAGAGGCCTCTCCTGGGAAGGGTGTTGAATGAATCAGGCGGGAAGGGACGGTCCCCATCACCGTCTAGCCCCAGGCTCTGGTCGGAGCCTTGAATATTGGAGGCCCTAACAGACGTCGGCGTTTGGGCTGTTTCGGTGCTTCCGGCCACGGCAGCGTGGAACGTTGTTTCTCACTGTCCATCTGGGACCCCGCAGGGGCTTCTCCGGTGGCACAGTGGCAAAGAATCCACCTGCCACGCAGGAGATGTGGGTTCGATCCCTGGGTTGGGAAGATCCCTTGGAGCAGGAAATGGCAACCCATTTCGGTATCCTTGCCTGGAGAATCCCATGGACAGAGGAGCCTGGCAGGCTATAGTCCATGGAGTTGCAAGTGAATGGAACTTAACTGAGCGACTAACCAGCTGGGACCCCCTCTGTTGGACTTGGCCTTGAGAAGCTTCTCTTCGGCCTGGTCTTCACCCCAGCTCCTTCCTAGGCCCTCAGCCTGAGTGCTTCTAGAATGAAAAGTACCAGTTTGGTTTCCACAAGTAAGAGAATCGATTGCCCCGTCTTTGATTTTTCCCTTTCCCCTCCCCACCCTCCAGACTGAAAATCTGGATTCCCCCTGGATTTAGAGGGTGACGTTCCAAAAGGAAATGAACTCTGGTGTGAGCCAAACCGGGGCTGGGAACCTAATGTGCCCGTTTACCCGCCACAGCACGTCGCTCAATTTACAAAACCTCATTGAGCCTCGTCTGCAAAATGGAGACAGCCCACCCCGCCTGCAGAGTCTGGTGTAAGGGGTGAGGGATCATGAATGAAAATAGCAGAGGACCTGGAGCGCAGCAGGCCCCGAAGAGCTGGAAGCCGAAGCGGTCTTCACCCCCGCTGGCGGCCCCTCCCGCCTGTCTGCTCCCCGCCCCACCTCCAAGGAGGGGCTCCAGGGACCACCCTCAGCCCCTGCCATGCCCCCACGTCCCCGTCCCCAAGGGGCTGCTGCCTCAGTTGACTTTCCAGACCCCTGCTGATGCCTCTGAGTGCACAATCCTTTGTCCCGAGTCCATCTGTGGGGAGTCGAGGCGTGAAGCAAAGCAGGAATAAGAAACAAGCACGACGCGCCCTACCCTGAGGGCCCCACAAGTAAAGAGGATGTTTGCAAAGGAAAACCAACACAGCCCCATCGCGCTGGTTAGATCTCACCGGCACTCCGACAAGGCCCCCTCGTTCTCTTTGGTGCGAGTGGATAGGTTTTTTTTTTTTTTTTCTCTTCTTTATCCTTAAACATTAGGAAGGAACACGACAGACTCCTGCACTTTTCTGTGGCCTCCCTGGGTTGGCGGGGAAGCGGGGGTGGGTATCAGCTTCCTCAGACGTGGCTGATCCTGGGAGGCTGAGTGTGTAGGTGCAGAGAAGATCTGTAAGTCACTCAACAAACATGCGGTGCGTCTGTTGTGTGCCCGGCCTGCCCGGAGGGACTGGTGATGTGCCTGTGGATGCCACCTGTCAGCACAGGCTCAGAGTTAGTGAGGAACCCAGACACCCCACCCAGAGCCGGCTTCCGGTGCGTTGGCTGCAGCGTGGAGGTATGCCAGGTAAAGCGCTGGAATTTAGAGGGGTGAAGGGAAAGCCATCCAGGGCTAGGTAGCAAGGACGCCCTCTTGGGGGAGGTGATGCTGGGCCAATTCAGGAAAGGAGCGTGGAGAACTCCGGGACAGGAGCTGTGGGTCTTCATCTCTGCCAACTCCTCCACTGCTTAACCGGTGGCCCCACTTGCCTTCTCGAAGAGAGGGGGACCCCCTTGACCGCTAGCCCCTCTCCTTCCCCTCCTGTGTTTCCTGGGGTCAAGGCCAGGCCCTCCACCTGCTCCTGGAGCCCACCCTGCTCGCCTGCTCAGGCGCCCCCGGCACCTGCACCTGCGTCCTTTCTCCTCTCTGTCTGCTGGGTCCCTCCCATGAGTGCACGTCTGCTGAGTCTCTTGCATCTTAGTTTCTCTTGGCTGCTCCTGCCCCTTCTTGCCAGGCCTTCTTGCCAAAACCACCTGCCTTTGCCCATGTCCCTCGCTGCCCCCCGCCCCGCCCCTCCTTGAACCTTCCCAGTCAAGGTTGCCCCTGACCTCATGTCACCAAACCCAGGGGACCCTTCCGTGGCCTTGGGCTCTAGCCTATCGTTGCAGTGGTGACCTCGCCCTTCTCCTTGGCTTCGGGCAGTCCGGCTGCCTCTCTGATGCTCCTTCCCAGGCCCATTTTGGGCCTCCTCCTCCTGCCGTGGTCCCTAAATGTCCCCTGAATGGGGGTGTTGGCCGGTGTTCCGTGCCCCCACCCCACCCCCATGGTTCATGCCAGCACTGTGCCAAGAGCACCGCTACCCACAGATTCTCCCAAGATGTCTGTGATGAGCCCCAGACAGCCTGGAAGTATCTGAGTGTCTCCTGCCCTTAGCAAAGACCCCCCAACCAAATGGAGCCCCCAAGGTTCTACCCCACATGCCTGCCATCCCTGAGAGAGACCCACCTGTCACCCAGCAGCTCAGGCCTGGCCCCGGCCCTGCTCTCTCGTTTCCCCCAGCCACTCCCTTTGCTCAACGAGGCCTGCCTGGCCTGGAATTTTGCAAAGACCTCCTGGCTGTCCCCTGCCCTCAGCCCTGGGTCTCTGTGGGGATCCCACCACAACCTCTGGGTCCTTCCAGCCCACTGCCCACTGGGCCCTCAGGATGCTGGGTGCTGGGTGCTGTGGGGATGCTGTGTGTCGGGAGTCAGTGACTCTCCCTGGCAGTCCCCTTTCGTGGCCCTGTGTGAGCTCTGTCCCCCTGGGAGAGGCGCCGAGGGATGTGGCGAAGGTGGAGCAGGCCTGGCTCCAACAGGGTGTTTGTCTCTGAGTTGACTTTTCCGCCCTCCCAGGAACGTGGGCTGCCCGCCACGCCGGCGGGCCCCCTTGCACGGGCTGAATGGGGCTCTGTTCCCGAGCAGCAGTCAAGCGCAGCCCGAGACGGACCGTGTGTGAGCGCGTTCTTTCCGTGGACCCCCACCTGGAAACCACTCCCGGCCCCGCCCTGGAAATAAACACTGCCGTGGCCGGGAGCTGGCCGGGCCGGGAGCTCCCTCTGTGTGGCGTCGCGGGGGACCCGCTGCCCACCGGGCCCTGGGCTCTGAGGCAGCCCCTGCCCTGCCAAGTGACGCCGCCCCTGTGTTGCTGGGCCTCCCTTCAGGTTTCCACCCTCCTCTTTGACGCCTCTCTCCTGGGGCGCCTGCGAAAAAAGTCACGGTGTGATTGCGGGCTCTGTTCTCCCAGGAAGTGTCCCAAGTTGGGGGTTGTCATCGGAGGATCCAGATATGCCAGGGCCTGTGTTAATAGGAACCAGACAGACATGGCTTGGAATCCCCACCACTTACAAGCTGCGTGACCTCTGGCAACTTCTTTAACCTCTCTGGGCCTTGGTTTCCTCTCCTTTAAAGTGGGACTAATAATACTTCTCTAATAGGGAAGGTTCAAGGAGCAGAGATAGTGACCTCATGTCTGAAGAGTCCCTGGTGCAGAACTATGAAACACCAGCGGCTGCTGCTCTGATTACAGAGTCTGGGTAAGGCCGGAGGGCCCAGCCTCCCAGGCACTCTGGGAAGGCAGTCCAGCCTGGGGTGACATCACAGGAACCCAGGGCATTGGCCATCTTTGGGCCCAGAGGTGGCTGCATTTCAGAGAAGAGTCATGTTCCATCTCATCTGTGTAGTAGGAGCTGAGTATTTTAGAATCTTCTAGAGGAAGATTGCCTTCCCAGGCGGCTCAGATGGTAAAGAATCCACCCGCCAGTGCGGGAGACGCAGGTTCGATCCCTGGGTCGGGAAGATCCCCTGGAAAAGGGAATGACAACCCACTCCAGTGTTCTTGCCTGGGGAATCCCATGGACAGAGGAGCCTGGAGGGCTAAAGTCCACGGGGTCACAAGAGTCAGACATGACTTAGCGACTAAACAAGGGGTGGAGTGGATCCACGCTCCAGGACAGAGCTCTCTGGCACAAGGGGCCCAGCCTCTGCCTGGACACTCCCTCCTACGGGAAGCTTCTCCTTCACCAGGCAAGGCCCCTAGATGCCATCCCCTTTCCTGGGATGCAGAACCCTTGTTCCATCAACTGCTATTCTCCCAAAATGGGAGCCCCCACGGGCAGGGCCTGGGCTCTCTCTATGTCTGTACCCACCCTGGCTGGCACACGGTGGTCTCAGGGAGGGGGACTTACCCCAAGGACAGGCGTCAGTTTTGAGTGTCCTGACTTGGGAGGGTGTGGATACTCCTGACCTCTAGTGGGTAGAGGTCAGGGATGTAGAGGACAGACCCCCGTGAAGAAAGATCCGGCCCAAGCCGTTAGTCGTGCTGAGGGTGAGAAACTCTGCCTTAAACCAACATTCGTCTTTGAGAGCCATGCCCAGACCTGAACACAGACCGACTTGTGTGGGTTTCCTGGGATTTAAAAGACTGAAAATGGGAGAAAAGTCATCCAGCTTCATTTCCAGCTGGCATCCAAAAGGGGAATTTTGCAAAGGAACTCCGTAAAAAGTGCTTAGAGTTTTTTTTTTTTTTTCCTGTGTATTCAGTTATTAGCCTCTACTGTGCATGAGCTGGAAAGTCACAGATACCGGGTGAGAGCCCAGGGTCTCCTGCGGAGGCTATGTTTCAGGGCTGTTCTTGGAGCTGGGAATGCTGTGGAGGAAGCTGGTCCCTGCCCTTCCAATGCTCAGGCCGTCCAGCCCCGGCTGCCTCTTCACGGCGTGGCTGCAGTATGGGGCTGTGCTCTTCCCTGGGTTCACAGAGGGATTCTTGGGGGCGGAGGGCTGGACACTCCAAGGCCAGGGCTGCCGCCGCTTTGCGCCTGTGACCTCGGCGCAGACCACTCCAACGCGCGGTCCTCGGTTTCCCAAACCTGCCTGTGTCGGTCTGGGGTCTCCAGAGAAGTGAAAGCAAGAGAGAATAGGAAGATATTCATGATCAGACCAGTCCATCCTAAAGGAAACCAACCCTGAATAGGGTTGATTCCACTCACTGGAAGGACTGACGCTAAGCGCCAGTACCCTGGCCACCTGGTGTGAAGAGCTGATCCGTTGGAAAAGACCCAGATGGTAGGAAAGAGTGAAGGCCAACGGAGAAGGAAGCAGCAGAGAATGAGATGGCTGGGTGGCATCACTGACTCAATGGACGTGAATTTGAGCAAAATCTGGGAGTTAGTGGAAGGCAGAGGAGCCTGGCGGGCTATAGTACGTAGGGTTGCAAAGAGTTGGACTTGACTTAGCAACGGAACAAATACAGAGATATTTAGAAAGAGGTTTATGTGAGGATTTGTCTCATGGTATTATGGAAGCTGAGAAATCCTGCAAGCTGCAGGCCTGGGAACGCTGGTGGTGGTGGTCTAGTCCAGGGGAACCTGGGGGGACAGTCGTGTACATCAAGGTCAAGTCCAGAGGCCTGAGAACCGGGAGTCTGAGAACAGAACTGGAGAAAATGGATGATCCAGCTCAGCCAAGGGCATCTACGCTTCCCCCATCTTTTTGGCTCTTGGGGTCCTCCCTAGAGCAGTCAGTGCCCACCCGTACAGGCAAGGGCCCTATGCTTCACCAATCCAAATACTAATCTCTTCCAGGAGCAGCCTCACAGGCACACCAGCAGTGACCTTCCACTAGCCGTCTGGGCACCTCTTAGCCCAGCCAGGTGGCCACAGTACTGACCATCGCCCTGCCCAGCCCACTGCTCACCGTGTGAGGTCCCTGTGGCCGCCACCGCTGTGTTGCTGTTGTTCAGTCACTAAGCGGAGTCTGACTCTTCGTGACCCCGTGGACTACAGCACTCCAAGCCCTTCTGTCCTCCACCATCTCCCGCAGCTTGCTCAAACTTGTGTCTGTTGAGCGGGTGATGCCATCCAACCATCTCATTCTCTGTCATCCCCGTCTCCTCTTGCCTTCAGTCTTCCCCAGCATCAGGGTCTTTTCCAACGAGTCGGCTCTTCACATCAGGTGGCCAAAGTATTGGAGCTTCAGCATCAGTCCTTCCAGTGAATATTCAGGGTTGCTTTCCTTTAGGATTGAGAGCACCACAGACTGGGCAACTGAAAGCAGCTCAGGAGGCCAGAATCAAGCTGTTGGCAAGGCTGATTCCTCCTGGAATCCCTGGGAGAAGCCTTTCTGTGCCTCCCCAGCAGTCCTGGCTTGTGGACACATTGCTCCGGCCTCTGTCTCCATGACCACGCGGCCGTCTTCCCTGCGTCTCTGTGTCTCTCACCACCTTCCCTCTGGGTGTGTCTCTGTGTCCAGGTTGCCTTCTTTTTAGAAGGGCACCATGATTGGATTGGGGTGCACCTGATCCAGGGTGAAAGTGGGAGTCGTTTAGTCGTGTCTGACTCTTTGCGACCCCATGAACTATACAGTCCATGGAATTCTCCAGGCCAGAATACTGGAGTGGGTAGCCTTTCCCTTCTCCAGGGGATCTTCCCAACCCAGGGATCAAACCCAGGTCTCCTGCATTGCAGGCGGCTTCTTTACCAGCTGAGCCACAATGGTCCAGGGTGTCTTCATCGCACCTTGATTATAGAGGCAGCAATGCTGTTTCCAAAGAAGGTCGCATTCTGAGGTTCTGGATGAGCAAGGCTTTGGGGGACCCTGTCTAGCGCCGTACCCCGCCTCAAGAGGTCGATGAGGTTAAACCCAGCTCATTGCTAAGAGTGCAGGGACTGGATGGGTCACTTGTGGGTACTTTCCCCGAGGCTCTGGCCCCTGTTCCGGGGTGGACCAGCCCTGTTCCGGCAGAGATTGGAGTACACAGTATTGAGCGCCCCTGGATTAGTGGATCTGAGCTGCTCCAAGGACGAGCGAAGGATACGCGGGCAGGGGGTGGAGTGGGGCTGGCGGCCACGGGCAGAGAGGGCCTGTGTGTTCTCACGACAGTAAATGCCTCCTGATGGCCCGCGGTTTGCACAGTGACTTGATCCCAGATGCAGTTGGGCGCATCGATTGGACAGCCACAAAGCCCTGTCACAGAGCTGGGGGTGGGGGTGGCCGGGGCTGCCTGATGACCGGTCCCCAAGCTGTCCCAGGCATGCCTGGAGTCACTCGGGGAGTCAGAGGCCGAGTGACCAGAGCCAGGCCGTGGGAGGAGAGGGAGAGGGGTGGCTCTGACCCTGGGCCTCCCCAGGCCCTCCCTCCCCGAGATCGGCAGCACCCGGGAGGCCTGTGGGGAAGGCGGCCCATTTTTAATGAACAAATTACTGTCCTTGTTAACAGCACGAACAGGCCTTTGAGGGATCAAGGGAACCAGGGCTTGGGAAACAGCCACTAATTTCTTGAAGCGGATGTGTTCCAGATGCGGCCTCTGGCCCAGCAGGCGGCTGCCTTGGCCTCCTGAAGGGGAACCCAGAGCTCCCAGCCCGGAGGGAAGGCGAGGTGGAGGCTCCAATGGTGGAGGGCGGGGGTGGGTGGGTGGTGGGGGGGGGTGGTCCAGCTGCCTGAGGCTCAGGCTGAGCGGGACTGGCATCCTTCCCCTCCCAGCATAGGGACCCTCTCCCAGAGAAGCTCAAGGGTCTCCACGTGCTGCTGGGTGTTCGTGTAGCAACCGCTGTTTGTGAAAACACGTGACGGAGGGCGGCTGAGAATGCAGTGTCCCTTTTCAGTGGGTGTTTACCTTATTCATCACAGCAGCGGCTTCTTGCTCCTGACAGCCACAGGTGTGTGAGACGCATCAATGGTATCGGCGGGCAGGGCGTGGGGTGCTGTCCGTGTGCTGTCCTGACCCCCGTGTTGGGGACCACTGGCTTGGCCCTCTGGGTCCTGGGAGCAGGCTGGGCTTGCTAGGGGATGCTGGAGGGGCCTCTGATTTTGTCCTGAGTCCCGGGAAGGCGAGGATGGTTCGGGATAGAAGAGCTCACCTGAGCTCTGTGAGAGGGAAAAAAAGTGGGTCCTGCGTTTGCCTCCCTCTCCTGCCTCTTTCCCTTCTTCCTCTATCCCTTGTCTCCACCCCTCCTTCCACACATGCATGTTAAATGTTACTGGGGATTCATAGAGGGACAGGCCCCTTCTCAGCCTTTCAGAAACTCCTGACTTCAATTGGAGAACCCAAAAGCAGGGGCGGTGGGACTCCTGGTGGTCCAGTGGTTAAGATTCCTCTCCTTCCAATGGAGGGGATGCGGGTTCGGTCCCTGGTCAGGGAACTGAGATCCCATATGCTGCAGGGCAACTCGGAGAAGGCAATGGCACCCCACTCCAGTACTCTTGCCTGGAAAATCCTATGGACGGAGGAGCCTGGTAGGCTGCAGTCCATGGGGGTCTCGAAGAGTCGGATGTGACTGAGCGACTTCACTTTCACTTTTCACTTTCATGCATTAGAGCAGGAAATGGCAACCCACTCCAGTGTTCTTGCCTTGAGAATCCCAGGGACGGAGGAGCCCGGTGGGCTGCCGTCTATGGGGTCGCACAGAGTCGGACACGACTGAAGTGACTTAGCAGCAGCCGCAGGACAACTAAGCCAGTGTGCCCCGGCAAAGACCCAGCACAGACAAAACTGAAAAAGGGGGAAGTTGGTGCCTTCAGAGTGGGGGTTCCATTTCTCACCTGCCCCTTAACCTGCAGAGTCTATTTTCAGCTGTCTTATCTACCGGGGATCTATTTGAAATTGGACTTGAAGAGTTCACCACGTTTGAAAAAGAGGCTGACACCTCTGATGCTGAATCCACTTACTTGCTGTATAAGTGTTAAGGGGAGGCCAGAGAGGTGCTTACGGACTTCCCAGGTGGCTCAGTGGTAAAGACTCTGCCTGCTAATGCAGGAGACGCAGTTTTGCAGTTTCGATCCGAGTCGGGAAGATCCCCTGGAGGAGGAAATGGCAACCCACTCCAGTTTTCTTGCCTGGAGAATCCCATGGACAGAGGAGCCTGGTGGGCTACAGTTGGACAGGACTGAGCGTTTGTGCGTGCACACACACACACACACACACTTACCCAGGGGCTCAGAGTTGGTGACAGGCCCAGGCCGGCACCCACGTCTGCTCCTCTCCTCGTGACATGTCCAGGCCCCTCCCCTCTTCCCGGGTGGTGGCACAGACCGGAGGCTTGGGGGCTGGCCTGGGAGGGGGTCTCTGCTCCCGGGAGGAGGGTTGAGTCCCTGGGAAGGCAGAGGCCATCGATCCATGTTCAGCTGAGAGCTTCACACTTAACTTGCAGCTTCCTTTCTGGGAGGGTCATTTACTGACAATTACGGGTTTAAAGTGGGTCCAGTTTAGCGAGTGGTTTCTATAAAGAGCAGAGCCGGGTCCCCAGGGAGCGAGAGCCGAGCGGAGGCAGGGAGCCGAGGAGGACAGGCACTCTCTGTGTTATGGATTTTATCGAGTCGTAAACAAGGCTGGAGAAGAAACAATTAAAACCCTCTCGCGCACCGGGCTGCCTCAGCCAGCCGGCTGCTGGGGGGCCCTCGCCAACTAGCCGTCCAGCATGAGGTCACTGGCCGAGTGGCCTGACCCAGGAGGGCAGGGGGTGGGGGCTGGGACTGACCCCTGACCCCACCACCCAGCCTCAGCAGCAGCCCCTGAGCCCCTGTTCACCCTTACACCCCACACACGCTCAGTCGGTTCCCAAAGAGTGATGTTGACAGACGGCATGCACGTTGGTGGTGACTGGTATTGGGGAAGGGGGACCCCCGGCACCTCCCCCTGGAGAGACGTGACCCCGTGGCCTCAGCGCAGTGACCCAAGCCCACTGAGCCTCTGTTTTCTCATGTGTTGAAACTGAAAAGGAGATTTACCCCACAGGGGAACCCCAGGAACGAAACAATGAGCACAGACTGCAAGGGGAGCACTCCAGTGAACGTGTAGAGATTCCCAACGTGATCGGCAGAGATATACAGAGACAAGGTCGACCTGTGTGGGCTTCCCAGGTGGCAACAGCGGTAAAGAATCCGCCTGCCAGTGCAGTACATGCAAGAGATGTGGGTTAGACTCTGGGTTGGGACGATCCCTGGAGAAGGAAATGGCAACCCACTCAAGTATTCTTGCCTGGTAAAGCCCATGGATGGAGGGGCCTGGTAGGCCACAGCCCACGGGGTTGCAAAGAGTCAGCCATGACTGAGCGACTAGGCGTGCACACTCAGACCTTTATATAATGTACGCTTATTATCGCCAGTACATGGCTATCGCTGGATGGGACCTGAGAGCCAGGATGAATGGCGTGGCCTGCAATGTCTGTGGTCCCAGGGATCAGTCCCCATGCATCATCCCCAAAAGTCCCGTAAGCAAATATGCGCCCCTGTTTTACGAAACTGAGGTCTCAGAAGTGAAATACCTTGCCCACAGAAGTTGTGAATGGCTAGGCTGAGACTTGACAGCGGGCCTCCTGTATCTCAGCCCAGAAGTCTCGCAGCATCAGGCTCTCCTCTTCCACCTGGTCCTCTCCTCGAGTCAGCAATGGGTGTGGCCAGAGGCCCGTGCCAGACAGGGAGGTCCAGGGTGGCCAGAGTTAGGGAGAGTCTTCCCCCTGCAGCCCTGGGGCAGGCAGGCAAGAGCAGAAGGTATTCAAAAATCAGGAGCATTCAAGGTAAAGGAAATTCATGTGAGCGGAGGAGCAGCCTGGCTATTGGCAGGCATGGGCACAGGTGAGCTGGGTCCAGGTGTGGACCAAGGACGTAATAGAGGTAGGAGACGGTCCCTGGGCTTCCAGCTGCCCACCAGGGCCCCGGAGAGAGTGGTCAGGGCCCTCCGTGCATTCCTGGGCTGGGGGTGAAGGGAGGCAGACTGCGGCCTCTGATGCCAAGGTTGCCCCTCTCGCTCCATGCCTCTCATCTCTGCTGAGACGCTGCCGGGTGATGACGGGGAGCCATCCCCAGGGACCTGCCACGGGGAGGCTGTGGAAGCTGAGGGCCAATCAGAGTAGCGGCAGGAGGGTCGATGGAGGCTGGCACCTGCCCCTGTCCTTGTCCCCCATCCCTGTCCTTGCTCATCTCCTGTGGGGGCAGGGCCATCAGAGTTGGTGTGGCCTCACTGAGTGTTGAGAGCTGCTGGGAGGGGAGGTGGCCATGGGCTCCAGACCCTGCACTGCACGAACCAGACCCACCATCCACCAGCCAGCACCCGCAGAGAGATGGAATAGACAAACGTGCGCAGATACAGGCAGCTCACCCAGGCAGGGATGTGACCTCACTTCGTATTCCTGCCGACCCATTTTACAGGTAAGGAAGCTGAGGCTTACGAGGTTGAGGGAAGTGGCCTGTCCCAGGTCTCTAGGCCTGGTGTGGTACGCCATTGGACTTGCAGCCTCTCCAGGTCACCCAGCTAGGAGTCAGAGTAAGGACGGGACCCAGACACCCCCAACCCCATGCCGATCCCAGATCACGCTGTCAGGCTGCCAAGGCCTCCACGCTGCCCCCCGCCCAACCATGGGCCCTGGCTCTGGCCCCCTTGGCGCTCCAGATTGCCCTGTGGGTCCATTTCAGAGCCACCCAGGACCCCCGTGTTGCAGACCTCTCACTGCCTCCGGCCAGGCCACCCAACATTGCATATGTGCCCAGAACAGGCCAAGCATGTCAGGACAGGCAGCGGGTGGTGGGGGAAGGCCTGCCTGGGACGTGAAGCTGGGAGGCCCTCCGGGTCATGGGCTCCTCCCCGCTAACCCCAAAGGCCAGCGTCTCTGATTTCTGCAATATTGTGTCTCAAGGGTTTCCTGGTCAGCACGCCTGGACCGTGTTTGTGACGCCCTCAGGCTGCTTGGCAGCAGGACGGGGACAGGATGGGGCCTGCCCCTCCCCCGACACCCCGTTCGGTTCCCTGGCCTCTCCCTGCCCTCTCGGCTGCCTCCCTGCATTCCAGGAGGACAGGCCCTGGCCGGGGCCTGGGAAGGGGCAGGGAGGGTGGTGGGCGAGACCAGGCCTGCACGGACACTGCCCCCAGCCAGCCCCTCCCCGGAATGCCTTTGGTCCCCCATCAGTGGCAGCTCCAGCTTCCAGCCCGTCCCTGGGGCTGTGGGGAGCAGCTGGGGCCATCTGGGGCTGGCCCAGGCCCCAGGCCACGTTCCCAGGACCCCGCACCTCATCAGGAAGCAGCTTGCGGTGCCGGTCACTCCCCTGAGCCCCTTGAGGCTGCCCCGGCCGTGTCCTTGTGTGGCCTGTGACACACGGGGCTGAGGGCCACAAGTGCAGCCGCTGATGTAGGGCGGGCATTCCTGGGCCCTGTCGCCTGCTCCCGGGAGCCTCGGGGGCGCTCTGATGCCGTGCCCGCGGGTCCTCTGGGTTCACCCTCCATCAGGAGCCGGAGGGCAGGAGAATCACAGAGCACAGGGCAGGGACTCACTGCTGCCCACCCGGGCCCGCGGCCCCCGCCTCCTGCCTCACACACACCTGCTTTGCCTGTCTGACAGTCACACGGCCAGGGCATCTCGTTCAGGCTGCAGCCACGACCACCCCCCAGCTCCTCGACACGGTCACAGCCCTTCCTGTGCCCAAGGCCTGCTTCCCGTACACTCAGCGCACCGCCTTCTCGCCCCTTGGCACAAGCGCAGGTGTGTCCTCCCCGCTCCGTCTCAGGCCCCTTCCCCCTCCCGCAGCTTCATTCATGCAACAAAATGCTCACTGAACACCCACCAGATCCCAGGCTCTATTCTGGGAGCTGAGGATCCCATTGGTCGTAGAAAAAAAAAAAGAAACAGGCAAACCTCCTTGCTCTCCTGGCATTTACCTTCTGATCGGGAGATAACCAACAGGATAGATAATTAATTTTTTTCTTTTGAATTTTATTATCTTACAATTCTGGTGGTTAGACAGGTGACACAGCTCTCACTGAGTTAAGTCGAGGTGTCAGGGGAATGTGTTCCTTTCTGGAGCCTGTGGGGAGAATCTGTTTTCTTGCCCTTTTTCAGCTTCTAGAGGCTTCTTGCATCTCTGTTGAACACCTGAAACTAATACGATATAAATCAACTCTAATAAAATGAGAGCACATTAAGACAACATTTTCAGTATAACAGCAAAGAAATTAGAATTCTAAAGTGGTCAGTATTTTAAGTAATAAGTCCTTATATTTTGAGACAATCTTATATGTACAGTGGTAGGATGATGAAATATATTGATGTGGCCCATCTATACCCCAGACGCCCCTCCTCCTGTGACCTCAGATGAAGGCAAAGTAACGTAAGTTGAAGCATAGGAGGATAAGTACGGTTTATATGTATTAGATGCTGATAAGTTGCTTTGGTGGGGGAGGGGGGATAAAGCAGAAGGGAATAGTGGACCTTTAAGGGATGTGGAGGGGACCCTCTCGGCATCTGATCTAGGGCAGCCTGCTGACTCAGGCCATGTGACTCAGGCCTTCCGGTGCCGGTCAGCAAGGCCACACTCCAGCCAGAGAGGGTTGGGCACTGGGCAGTAGTCCAGTGTCTGACTGCTCTCTGGAGCCCACAGATCCATACCAGTTCTGCCTGCTCCCTGTCCAGCATTCAGCCTCAGAGGGTGAGGAGGGTGGATAGTCCATGGCTGGTACCCAGAAGTTGGGTTAGGGTTGGGGGGAAGAGTTGGCTGTGACTAGGTTTAGGGAGATGGTTTTTGAAATGGAAATAAAAGCAGGAAGGCCTGGATTGGGATCTGAAACTCATCACTGATTAACCTTGAGTTACAGGGTCATTTCCTAAACCTCTAAGCCTCTGTTTTTCCTTCTGTTCAATGGGTGTGCTGAGACCTACCTTGTAGATTCCCCATGGAAGTTAAAGGAGATTAAAGCAAAGTGTCTACATGGTCTGTGTGCTCCAAGATGGAAGGGCACTGAGACAGGACCCGGGTGGGTAAGGGAGGTGATGGAGACACATTAAGAAGAGGGCTGGGACTTCTCTGATGGTCCAGTGGTAAAGAATCCCCCTGCCAATGCAGGGGACACAGGTTCGGTCCTTGGTCTGGGAACTAAGATTCCCACATGCTGTGGGGCAGCTGAGCCTGTGCACCCCAACAAGAAATCCACCGCAATGAGAAGCCCGCACCCCGAAATTAGAGAGTAGCCTCCACTCACCGCAACCAGAAAAAGTCCATGTGCAACACTGAAGTCCCAGGGCAGCCAACAATAAATAAATATATTAATTAATTAAAAGAAGAAGGCTGAGGAGCCAGGGCCAGCTCCAAGCCCCCTCTGTATGCCCCTTCACCCTGGAAGAGGGACAAGGAGAGGGGAGGTCAGGGCTGCAAACCAGCTGTCATCATGTGCCCAGGCCCCCGAGTCGTGTAATAGCCACTTCCCGCCCGTGTCTCTTGGAAGCCTTCTGCCTAATCCAGTTAACACCTCCTGTGATCCGATTACTGCGTGTAAGAAAGCCCAGATCTGATCAGAGGCATCACGCGGGTGGCACAGGTTGGTGGAGGCACGCTGCAGAGAAGAGGTTCAACTGTGGCTGCCATCTGCCCCTCCCCAGGCCTCCGGTCCTTCCGAGCTGGGTGTCCGGCCTCTGGCAGGCCTAGGAGGTGCCGGGGAACAGGGGTCCCGAGCCACCACCGTCCTCCCCAGGTGCCCGAAAAGCAGATGCCATCCAGCCCCCTGTAGCCCCCTGGCCTTGGAGGGGAAGCCTTCTGCTCCCCCTGACCCACCATCCTCATTCCCTTGGGTGGAGCTTGCCTGCTTCGTGAGGAGGAAAGTTGCAATTGTGGCCACAAGTGTGGCCGGGGGCTGGGGCACCTTGGAGAGTGGAGGCGTTTGGGTCCCTGCCCTCGTGGGTGCTCCTGCAGGCTGCGGAGGGACCCACAGAGCCCCGCCTTCGCCCCAGGTGACATGCACCTGGCGGAGGACAGGATGGGGCCACCCTCCTGCTGAGAGAGGACCTGGAGGAGGCATCCATTCTGTGCCCGGGGGAGGGCAGGAGAGGGGCCGGTCGTGCAGGACGCCGGGATCCGGAGAGCTCAGGGAAGCCCGCCTGGGCCTCTCACCATCCACCCTAGAATGAGCACGCTGCCCAGCGGGGCTCCAAGCCCCCTTCCCACATCACCCTTGCAGGACCCAGCGAGTCACCGTTCAGTGGACCTGCCGCCCCCCAGCCTGCCCCATGTGCTGCAAACATGTTCCTGCGAGCAGAGGTTTCTAACGCCTGGAAATACGGGGGGAAGGCCTTGCAGACGGGCCACGAGTCCCTGACCCTTCATTCTGTTCCTTCCCCCAGGCACGTGGTGTCATGTGGGGCACACGGCGGGCCCTCGTTCTGGAGGGGGACCGGCCGGAAGCCAGCAGGGCATGCCTGCCCATCCAGACGGCCTTTCTTCCTTAGCTGTGCATCCCCGGTGAGCCGCCCTCGCCCTCATCGGTCGCCCTGCCCTGCCCTCTCCGCCCTTCTTCCCTCTGGAGTTCGGCTCCAGGCACACCCTGGTTAGATTCCAGACAGCCGCAGTTCTGCAGGCAGGCTAACCAGGCAGGATGCTGGCGGAGACAGATGGCTGGAGGTGCTAATAGGGGTCTGGAGATGGCGGGAGGGCACCGTCACATGCTCCATGAGCTGGCCTGCCTGAAAAATAGAAAAGCCACCGTCTCTTTCCTCCGCTGCCCCCACTTCAGATGGGTTCTGACCCCATTTTGATCATCTTTATTTTTATTATCCCGATAAAAACCTGCTCTTACACATTCTAACTGTGCAGGTATAATTCTGCCTGCAGGGCCTCCCAGGTAGCTCAGTGGTAAAGAAGACACCTGCCAACGCAGGAGACTTGGGTTCGATCCCTAGTTTGGGAAGATCCCCTGGAGAAGGAAATGGCAACCCACTCCAGTATTCTTGCCTGGAAAATCCCATTGTCAGCGGAGCCTGGTGGGCTACAGTCCAGGGGGTCACACAAGAGTAGGACGTGACTTGGCGATGAACCACTACAGCAGCAATCTTGCCGGCAGGTACAAGTGAACATCGTGTAGCCCCAGCCTCTGATTCCGCCACAAGGGGGACAGCACGGCCCTGATGGTTCCAAGCGGTACATGGTGCTAAGGTCGTGGAGGCATTGTGTCTGTGGGCTGCAGGACACAGTCCTATTTTCTGGCTGTGGATTACTTTTCCCTTTTGTGATAAAGAGCTCTTGGTGGGACAAGCCACGGTTCCCTGAATGCATCCTTACTGACAGATCAGGCCCCTAGAATCACTAGGTTTTTAAGTAGAAAGTGGCCATGGGAATCAACTCCCTCCTTTCCCAGGCAAGAAACTGAGGCTGGCCCGGGAGTGGCATTCGGCCCGTGTCCGCAGAGGCCAAGGGTGCCGCTGGAGGCCTCCGCTCTCCAGCTGAACAGCAGCTGTGTTGCTCCCAGCCCCCCTTCGCTTCTTAGCACTCGGCACTTGTCAGCCGCAAGTGTTCCTGACGGCCTTGTGGTCGCTGTCCTCTGATCTGCCCCCGTGCCACAGGTGAGCGGCCTCAGCCGTGTGGAGGGCGGGTGGGGCCCCAGGCAGTCAGTGCTCCCTTCCCCTGTCTAGGTCCTGCACACCCGGTATCTCCAGGTGCAGTGCGTACCAGCTGTGATACAGGATGCCCAGGCAAATGTAAATCTCAGACAGACAAGGACCCATCTCTTAGTGTAAGTCTGTCCCACGTGTCAGTCACAAGTATATATGCTACATTTCCTGCAAGTTTCTCTTCACTTTTTCTTTTGGCCATACCATGCTGCACGTGGGATCTTAGTTCCCCGACCAGGGATCGGACTTGTGCTCCCTGCAGTGGAAGCCCAGAATCCTAACCACTGGACCACCAGGGAAGTCCCTCCTGCAGGTCTGGACTGTTGAAAACCCCAGCTCTAACAGTCCAGGGGCTGACATTTCACTGGGTGTCCTGTTAACCCAGAGACAGGGCTGAGTGCCCAAAGACCCGGCTCTGTCTCCCCAGGCGCAGTGCCCCAACCATCCCTAGTCCCCTGTGGACTCTCCTGACCTCAGAGGACCCCTGCCCTGCCCTCTGGATGTGACCCCCACATCAGGAGCAGTAAGAACCAGCTGCTAGCAGGCAAGGAGTCACCTAGCAAGGCGGGCAGGTGGGGGAAGGGCAGATCTGGCCAGGCCTCTGGCTCCTGAGATTTTTAGATCCTTATTTTCTGAAGCTTTGAACTGTTGAGAATTCCAGGTCTAACAGTCCAGAGTCTGAAGGGGCAGAGTGAGCCGTTCTCTACTACGAACGGGGGATGTTGAACCCTTGGTGTGTGTCTTGAGCAACCTTGGTGCATCTTCTCCAACCCAGGAAGCGGATGCTGGGATGGGGGTATCACTTGCCAGGCTGTCCGTTCTCACACATCCCTGGCAGCCTCCCACAGCCGCTCACGCCTGGATTCCACTAAGAGCCTCCAAGCTGACCCCTCTGATCTGGCCTTTCCTCTCCATCCATCCTACGGACAGCTGTCTCAGCCGTCTTGCTAAACGTCCTCTTTCCTCAAATGCCCTCCTTTTCTCAAAGGACCCCGTCGCTTCCCTGTTTCCTGTGGAGCCAAGATGCTGGGTGGCCCCCACTTTCGAGAGTCTGTAATTGGCAGCATCCTATCTGTGCACTTGGCTCCCCCCAGGCCCCTGGACATTTGGAAGAGGCCACATTCCAGAGAGGAGCGAATGTGTTTGCAGACATTTGCGGCCAGTAGCTGGCTGCTTTCTCTTTAAGGCTGCCCCCTCTCCAGCCCCTATTGAGTTCACCTGATTACAAGTGCAAGGACACAGATATAATTAGGTGCTAATGGCACTCAGCACCTCTGTGACACCTGCAGCCACAGTGGCTCTGCAGGGCTGCTCCGAGCGAACCAGCTGCTCGGCCCAGACACCTCAGGCCAGTGAGGTTCCAGTCTCCAGTGACCACACAGAAATTAACCCCGTGTCAGGGCTGACGGTGGTCTGCAGTGCACGGGGTCACACAGGGTTGGACGTGACCGAGCGACTCACACTTTCAGGACTGATGAAGGAACAGCACCGTGAACAGAGCTCTTCCATGACTCCCTGTTTCATCCCCACCCTTTGCTGTGCGGCAGGTGGCAATGCCCCCACTTCCCAGATTAGGAAACTGAGGCTTGAGGTAGAAGGGACTTGCCCACACCACTAGTGAGTGATAAGCGTGACCTCTGTTTCAAGGCCCCGTTCATTGCCCCGTGCTCCTCCTGTTTCACTGGCTTCCCTTCCCCAATTCCACAAATCTGAGCCTCACCTCCAGGTTCAGCTCTCCCTCGGGGCCTCCCTCACTTCCGTTTTGTCTTTAAATGCACCGAGCACCTACAACTCTGCACCTCAAAAGAGATGCTGGTTTATCCTCTAGGAGTGTATGCATGTGTGTGCTAATCTTAATCTCTCCGGGCTGGAGTGTGCATTTCTGGTGGCCTGGAAATAGAGTCCCACCATAAAGCTGCTAGCCGCTAGACAAGCGTGTCGTCGGCACTAAATAACTGCTCCTAGACAGAATGAGCGGCTGCAGTGCCTGCGGTGTCTCTCTCTTGCTTAAATAGATCGTTGAGTAACAAGTGAGCATCTCCACTTAGGGAGCCGTGGGTTCCTTGGCGGCGAGGAAGCCGACTCTGGCGTTAGCTGCTCTGGGTTTCCCTCCTCACCACGCACTGGCTGTGAGACCTTGGGCTGCTGTGTGCCGCGGGCTCCCCGTCTGTAAAATGGGTCACTGGGAGGGGCCCCCTCTCCGCGAAGTGGCTTCATGTGTACCTACAGTGCAGAAGAGGGGTCCTGTGTTTTAGGGGTCTGCCCTGGGGTTGTGCCATCCTGGCCCTTGGGAAGTCCGAGGGGCGCTGTGGTGTCTTCTCCCTCCCTGTGTGAATCATAGGGTCATCCTGGCCCGAATGGGTCAGGAGCAAGATTTCTCAGCCTCAACACCTCAGCACATTGGACCGGCTCGTTCAGTGTCGTGAGGGAGCCAAGCTGTCTTGTACGATATGGGGAGTTTCGCAGCATCCTTGGACGGCACGCGCTAGATGCCCGCTGTAACAAGCAAAAATGTCTCCAGACCTCTGCCCTGCCATCGGCGGGGGTGGGGGGGGTGTTGCATCACCCCTGGTTGAGAACTGCTGCCCTAGAACATTCTCTAACTTGAGAATGCATCGGACTCTCCTGGAGGGCTGGCTTGGAGACAGACTGCATGGTGTCACCCCCAGAGGTGCTCATTCCTGGGGTCTGGGGGGGTCCCCAGAAGCTGCCCTTCTAACAGGTTCCCAGGTGCTGCTGCTTCGGCTGTGCCGGGGAGCCCCACTTTGGGAACTACCGCGTAAGCGTAATCTAAGACGGTCAGGCTTTAGAGATGCTGGGGTTAGTGAGCGTGGGACTGAGAAGAGAGGGGACAGGAGTGGAGTTTCCTGCAGAGATGCCGCCCTGTGGATGTCAAGAATCTGGAACAAATGTGTAGATTCTAGTAAAACTCAAACAATTATAACAAGCTCAAAGGCAGTGCGAAGACTTTGAGAGGAGAAGGGCTGCATGCTCTAGGCCAGGAGCAACTAATTCAGGGAAATTCCGCGAGCCAGCTCTGGGGAAGCCTGGGGCAGGCTGTTTGCCCAGGAGCCGAGGGTGGGGCCACTTGGACCCAGACAGAAAGACTCATTTCCTGAAGGGCCAGAGGAGCCTGGAGAGACGGCGACACTTGGCTCTGAATGAGCGAGCAGCTCAGCAGTGGCCTTGGAGCCCTGTCTGGGTCGATGAATGAACCCGAGCCAGGATGACGTGAGACCCTGGAGGGTGACAGAGACAATGCACAGAGACAGCCACCAGGCTTCCCACGGCCCGAGGGCCATCGCCGGAGACGCGCAGCGGCTCAGCAGAGCGGTGATGCCAGTGTGACCCGCGGAGGGGCTGGTGCCAAAGGGGCCGCCCCGGGTGGGGCCGCTCAGAGCCTCTCGGCAGCGGCCGCGGGGCTGGCAGGGGCGTCTTCCGTCCAGGCTCTGTCTAGGCCCGTCCGTGATCACGTCCGGGCAGCTCCTGGCTCCGTCTCTGCCTGAGGCTGCTGGACTCACATGGTGAGGAGGGGAGCGTCTGGCTGGCCAGGAGGAGGAAGCAGGCTGAGTGGAATTTGCTCAGGGACCCAGTCTGATGACTCCAGAGTTGCAAGATGGGATTCCAAGGGTGTAGAATTCGAATCAGGGTCTGCGCTTCCATTTGTGGCTGGATGTTTGATCTCGGGAGGGGTCAGTTAGTAGAAGATGCTTCCGGGGCTTCCCTGCTGGTCCGGTGGCCAAGACTCCATGCTTCCACGGCAGGAAACAGGGGTTTGATCCCTGGTCAGGCATCCTGTATTCTGTGCAGTGCTGCCAAAAAAAAAAAAGAAGATCTTTAACCTGTGTGGCCCCTATCAGGAGCTGTACCAGACCATTTACATGTGACATTTTATCCCGTTTTCACATTAAAGCCATGGGACAAATCCCCCTGAAGTGATGAAGAGCTGGAGGGTCAGAGTGGCAGCCAAACCGCGGCAGAGCAAATGTTCCCTCCAGATCTGACTCTGAAAAATGTTCGACTTCATTTTTTGTCTCTGAAATGAGGTTCATACTCCCAGCCCATTCCCTCCTAGAGCTGTCATAGGAATCAGATGGGATAAAAATGTATGAAAATATAAGCTATATGAATGCCAGGGATTATAATCATGACGATTAAACTTCTGCACCATCAGGTTTTAAGAGCCAGGCGTGCTCCGCCTCTGAAACATCCGCGGAGGCGGTTCAGTATACCCAGTTGGTCGGCCCAGAGCCTGCTGCCAGGACTCAAGGTGGGGCTGCCCCCACCCCCAGATAGGTACCCACCCACCCCATGACATCTGCTGAAGCATCAGAAATTAAATTTCACAGCTGGGTGCCCAGAGATACCAACTCTAGCTCCGTGTGTTTATGGCTCGAGGAGGAGATAAGATTTGATTAAGAAGGCCGCTATTAATTTACGGCAAGTACACTCACTCCAAGGAAGAGGCTGCTTTTAATTAATAGCCAGAAGGAATTTACGCTGTTGGTCTCAGTGAGGGAGAGAAGGGTGGACAGAGGGGGCCAATGGAGCAGAATGAGTGATGTGGATGGATTGGTCCAAACACACCCGCCTGCCTTTTGAAGGGAATATAAATAAATAAAAGGGGCAGCAGCGGGAGGAAGAGAAGCACTCTGGTTCAGGAGACCAGCAGGTGGGCCCGGGAGAGCCAGGCGGCTGGAAAGGGAGAAGGCGGAGGAAGGGCCTGGAGGAAGTGCTGGCAGCGTGCCGAGCACTCACCGTACCGCGGGTGTCACGCTCAAGCCTGCCTGTGATCACCGAAGCACAGCCCGGTGAGCCGGGAGACGGTCGTTTCTGGAAGAATGCTATGAGCATGCAGGAGTAAATGCAAGCACTCCAAAAAGGTGTTTGGGGACCACTGTCTTCTCCCTCTGCCGTTGACCTAACTTCCTGCTAAAGATCCAGCTGCCCGTTTCTTGTACCTTTCCAGGAGTGTCCGGTATACATACATCTACACCTGTGAGGCTGTATGGGTCCAACGTGCGTGTGTGCCTTGACTGTGGACGGTGTTATCCTATACATTGCTCCAGGCTTATTCTTGTTTTAAAGACAGGGAAATTGGGACTCAGAGAGGTCTAGTAACTTTCCCAGGACCACACAGCTCCCAAGGATTGGAGCCACGTTTCCAGACCCCAGTGCACAGATGGCTCTGGAGCCCCTTCTCATCGCTGCTGCCCACTGTCGGCTGGCACTGAGCCCTGTGTTCAGGGTGTGGTGGATGGAGTGGGGGCGCTCCCCGTGGACAGGAGGTGGGTGGGTTCTGAGTAGAGTGGGTGGCCAGGCCTGGTGGAGGGTGGGAGCTGTTAGGGGAGGAACTCCGCAGGATGCGGCCAGCACACTCTCTGCAGGGTTGGTGGGAATTAGGAGGTTTGGTCCGGAGCAAGCCCTGATCACGACTTCCCTGTGGCTCAAACGGTAAAGAATCTGCCTGCGAGGCAGGAGACCAGGGTCCGACCCCTGGGTTAGGAGGTTCCTCTGGAGAAGGGAAAGGCAACCCACTCCAGTATTCTTGCCTGGAGAGACCCACGGACAGAGAAGCCAGGCGGGCTACAGTCCGTGGGGTCGCAAAGAGTCGGACACGACTGAGCGAGTAACACAGTCCATAGTCCAATCCACACAAGCCCTGATCACTGCCTGGGATTCCACTTTGCCCTCCGCTCATCCCCAGGCTTCTAACAGCCATGCATTTTGAGATCGGAAAGGAACCCACGAGCGAATACCTGCTCCGAGCATGGTCCGCAGGCCACCAGCATCAGCATCATCCAGTCCTGACCAAGAATCTGAATACTTGGAGGTGGAGCCAGGAATCTGTATTTTAATCACCACCGCCCCCCCACCCGCCAGTGATCCCCAGTCACATTTGTTGAGAAGTGCTGTATCATCCACTTTACAGACAGTAAAACTGAGGCCCAGAAGAGACCACAAGTTCCCCAAGGTCACATAACTTATTGATGGCGATTGTTGGGGTAGAAGGCTGACTTGAACGAGCTCCTGATTCCTGCGCCCTTTACATGGAATTGCCCTGGACCCTGGAAACCACAGCAGGAAGCTCATGGCCTGGGAGACAGAGGATTCATTCTAAATCTACGTCCCAGTCCTGGCTCTGTCTATAGCTGTGTGGCCTTGGGCAAGTTACTTGACCTCTCTGAGCTTCCCATTCTTCACCTCTCCAACAGGAACAGCACCCCCTTCCTTGCCCAGTGGCTTTGCAGACTTGGTGGATTGGTGCCAGGCAGTGTGATGGGGAGAAGCCAGCGTTGGGTCATAGCTCCCTGCCTCCCCCATGATGGAGAGCAGGACCACCTGAGTGGAGGGTGGACTTCCTGGCCATGCGGCGAGCTCTCTGGCCATGCCGGATCCTCCTCTGCCCCCTTCGCTCCCGCCCCTCTTTAATCCTCCACCAGAGATGCTTTCTAATCAGCCACAAGGACAGAGGAGAAGCGGCCAGCATCCGTCACCTGTAACAAATCAACAGGCTCTGAGACCTTTGGCCATTCTCTTATAAATCACCCTCTCCTCTTCTGTGCTGGAGACCGCTGGGCTGGGCTGGGCTGGGATGGCAGGAGGGCCAGGGAAGCCCCTTGGATGGAGGGAGTTGGAGGGGACGAAGCATGCCTGGAAGGTCAGAACTGGGAGACCCCGTAGGTAGAGGAGTATACCCCTCCAGAGGAGCATGTTAATAAGAGAAGAGAAGCGAAAAGCAAAGGAGAAAAGGAAAGATATAAGCATCTGAATGCAGAGTTCCAAAGAATAGCAAGAAGAGATAAGAAAGCCTTCTTCAGTGATCAATGCAAAGAAATAGAGGAAAACAACAGAATGGGAAAGACTAGAGATCTCTTCAAGAAAATTAGAGATACCAAGGGAACATTTCATGCAAAGATGGGCTCGATAAAGGACAGAAATGGTACGGACCTAACAGAAGCAGAAGATATTAAGAAGAGATGGCAAGAACACACAGAATAACTATACAAAAAAGATCTTCATGACCAAGATAATCACGATGGTGTGATCACTCACCTAGAGCCAGACATCCTGGAATGTGAAGTCAAGTGGGCCTTAGAAAGCATCACTACGAACAAAGCTAGTGGAGGTGATGGAATTCCAGTTAAGCTGTTTCAAATCCTGAAAGATGATGCTGTGAAAGTGCTGCACTCAATATGCCAACAAATTTGGAAAACTCAGCAGTGGCCACAGGGCTGGAAAAGGTCAGTTTTCATTCCAGTCCCAAAGAAAGGCAATGCCAAAGAATGCTCAAACTACCACACAATTGCACTCATCTCACATGCTAGTAAAGTAACGCTCAAAATTCTCCAAGCCAGACTTCAGCAACACGTGAACCATGAACTCCCTGATGTTCAAGCTGGTTTTCAAAAAGGCAGAGGAACCAGAGATCAAATTGCCAACATCCGCTGGATCATGGAAAAAGCAAGAGAGTTCCAGAAAAACATCTATTTCTGCTTTATTGACTATGCCAAAGCCTTTGACTGTGTGGATCACAATAAACTGTGGAAAATTCTGAAAGAGATGGGAATACCAGACCACCTGACCTGCCTCTTGAGAAATCTGTATGCAGGTCAGGAAGCAACAGTTAGAACTGGACATGGAACAACAGACGGGTTCCAAACAGGAAAAGGAGTGCGTCAAGGCTGTATATTGTCACCCTGCTTATTTAACTTCTATGCAGAGTACATCATGAGAAACGCTGGACTGGAAGAAACACAAGCTGGAATCAAGATTGCTGGGAGAAATATCAATAACCTCAGATATGCAGATGACACCACCCTTATGGCAGAAAGTAAAGAGGAGCTAAAAAGCCTCTTGATGAACGTGAAAGAGGAGAGTGAAAAAGTTGGCTTAAAGCTCAACATTCAGAAAACGAAGATCATGGCATCTGATCCCATCACTTCACGGGAAATAGATAGGGAAACAGTGGAAACAGTGTCGGAATCTATTTTTGGGGGCTCCAAAATCACTGCAGATGGTGACTGCAGCCATGAAATTAAAAGACGCTTACTCTTTGGAAGGAAAGTTATGACCAACCTAGATAGCATATTCAAAAGTAGAGACATTAATTTGCCGACTAAGGTCCGTCTAGTCAAGGCTATGGTTTTTCCTGTGGTCATGTATGGATGTGAGAGTTGGACTGTGAAGAAGGCTGAGTGCCGAAGAATTGATGCTTTTGAACAGTGGTGTTGGAGAAGACTCTTGAGAGTCCCTTGGACTGCAAGGAGATCCAACCAGTCCATTCTGAAGGAGATCAGCCCTGGGATTTCTTTGGAAGGAATGATGCTAAAGCTGAAACTCCAGTACTTTGACCGCCTCATGCGAAGAGTTGACTCATTGGAAAAGACTCTGATGCTGGGAGGGATTGGGGGCAGGAGGAGAAGGGGACGACAGAGGATGAGATGGCTGGATGGCATCACGGACTCGATGGACGTGAGTCTGAGTGAACTCCGGGAGTTGGTGATGGACTAGGAGGCCTGGTGTGCTGCGATTCATGGGGTCGCAAAGAGTCAGACACGACTGAAGAGACTTAGCCAGCACGCATGCAGAGCTGACTCACCATGTTGTGACAGTCTCAGGTGGACAGCAAAGGGACTCAGCCATACATACACATGCATCCACTCTCCCCCAGACTCCCCTCCCATCCAGGCTGTCACAGAGCACTGAGCAGAGTTCCCAGAGCCTCACAGTAGTTCCCTGTTTGTTATCCATTTTAAATACAGCAGTGTGTACAGGCAAGCCTAAGTTTGTTCTTGAAGTCCGTGAGTCTCCGTTTTGCGAGTTCATTTGTACCATTTCGTTTTAGATTCCACATATAAGGATGTCATATGACATTTCTCCTTCTTTGTCTGACGTCACTCAGTGTGACAATCTCTAGGTCCAGCACCCCTCTTATTTTAGACGGAGGAGCTCAAGGCTCAGAAGGACTCACCTTGTGCCCCAGCTCGCTCTGCAGGTCGGCGACAGGAGGAAGGAGGCAGGGCAGGACAGGTGGCGTGGTGCCTCCTGGGCATCGGCCATCATCCTCTTTTTGTGGGGAAAGTGGGCAGGTCCACAGCTGGATATTCAGGTCAGCAGAGGTCTTCCCTTTTCTCCTGAGGACACGACTCTTTGGAAAAGATGATACTGAATAAAGCTACTGGTCAGCCCCGCCCCCGCCCCCTGCCGCCATCCACACCCTCACCAGGGCCACCGGCTACCCCTTCCCCTGTCCTGGAGCTGGGAGAACCTGGTGAGGCTGAGTCCCGATGCCCGGCTCTGCAGGCTGGCCGGTGTGCAGGACAGTCAGGCAGTAGGGGTTGGTATGCTTAGGGAGCCACTGGGCGGGGAACCCTCTTCCCTAGAGGGCTCCTCCCCCACCCCAAGCCGCCTCTGCTGATCCGGCTGTCCAGGGAGACTGTGTCCCCGGCATCTTGTTGTTCGAAATCAGAATCTGTGTTTAGGAGACAGGCTTCTGGTGGCTGGCAGGCTGGCACAGCGGCTGTGGGTGAGCCTGGCACTCACCCTCCCCTACCCCCCTACCCCCCTACCCCCGCATGCCTGTTCATCCGCCCGGACTCCGAGCTGAGGGCAGAGTCCTGGATGGAGCTGTGAATGGGCAGAGGCGCTCTCACCCTCTACCCCCAGGAACTCGTTTGTGGGCAGGTGTGAGGGCTGGGGACTGTTAGCACAACCAGGACATCCCGCCCAGGGGGCCACTTCTGACTCCCCCCAGCCTTTGCGGTCCAGAGAACAGTGACTTGCTTGGGGTGGGGGGTGTCTATTATCCAGAGCCCTCCCTGCTCAGCTTTGGGGAGCTGTGTCTTATGATGGGCATGGGGTGCCTTACAGAGGTGCAGGTATGTTCCAGAAGAAGGGGTACCTAACCCCCACGTCAGACCCTGCAGCAGTCACTGGCAGCCCAAAGTGTTCCCTCGAGCTGGAGGGAAGCCAGCAGCACCAGTGATTCTGCCTGTCACAAAGGCTGCATGAATCAGGGCTGGCCTTTGGGCGATCATTCGTTCATTAAGTGACTACTGTATGCTGAGAACACAGCCACGGGCGAAAACCAGTGTTTGCTCTCGGGGAGCATACAGTCTAGAGGATAAGACAATGTTAGATGAAACTATTTAATTTCAGAGTGATTAATCAAGTTACAAGAGTCTGTAAAAATACTCAAAAGGGGGATCTATGGTCTAGAAGAGGTGTCCAGGAGGGCTTCCTGGAGGAGGGGACATTTAAGCTGATCCCTAAAAGATGTGTAGGAGTTACTAGGCAAAGAGGTGAGGGATGGATTTGCTGGGGGAGGAGATAGCCTGGGTAGAGCTTCTGGGGCAAATGGGCGGGAGCTTGCCATGCCTGAGGGACCGGCGGGAAGAGAAGGTCTCAGCCTTAAGGTGCTCACAGAGCCAGTGGGGAAGGGGGCAGGCAGGCTGGTGAGACACGAGCCTCCCTCACACTCACTTCTACACACGGAGGCGAGAGTGCAGTGCTGTGGAGGTGGAGGTGGAATCTGCTGGAAGACTTCCTGAGTGAGTAGCTCCAAAGCCTGCATCCGAAGGGCCAGGGGGATAGCTAGGTGGGGAGAGAGCCCTGTTCTGATTGGGAGAGGCCGGCTGAGCAGGAGAAGTGGGGGCTGCCCAGGCAGGGTCAGGGGTGAGCGCGCAGGGCAGCGGGACTCTTGCCGAGAGCCTGGCCGCGCTCTGGCGGTGCTCTCTTTCTCTGAAAGGGAGGCTGGCGGAGTTTCTGCATTATTAATAGTGACACATAGTAAACATTTTGGTAATTGTCACAGCCAGAGGCTCTGAGAGGCAGCGCCAGCTGTTGCCAGCGTGAAAAAAGAAGGCAACATGCTCCTGCCACACACCCAGCGCACACCCCCAAACGCTCGTGCCTGTGCGCCCACTTTCCGCTTTGTTTCTCCCCTCTCCCAAGAGATGCTGGGTCGTATAGAGGAGGGGCTGTCCCCACCCTACCCATCGGAGCCCCGGTCAGGATTCAGAGTGTGAACCATGCAGTCCCCCAAATATCCCCAATCGCATGATCCTCTCACCCCAGCTTCCAGCCTCAGCCCAGTCCCAGAGGTCCTGAGTCAGGCTGGAGCCAGGCTGGGAGGGCGGTTTTCCTGTGAGAGACGAGGAGGGGCGTCTGACCAGGCCAGCACTCTGGGGGTGCCCCTCTTCAGGAAGGCAGGTGGCCGAAACAGACTCACAGACTAAGAAAATGGACTTATGGTGGCCAGGGGGAAGGTGGAAGGAAGGGATAGTTAGGGAGTTTGGCATGGACGTGTGCACACGGCTACATTTAAAATGGAGAACCGACCGACTAGGATCTGCTGTGCAGCACGGGAGACTCTGCTCAGTGTTACGAGCCAGCCTGGATGGGAGGGGAGTTTGGGGGAGAATGGATGCAGGTATGTGCATGGCTGAGTCCCTAAGCTGTTCACCTGAAACTGTGACAACATTGTTAACTGGCTATACTCCAACACAAAATAATAGAAAGAATAGGGTGGGTGGCAGCTTATCCTGGGATGGATGTCCGTCTGGAGGGAGGGCGGTCTTGGCATGGCAGCGAGGGGCGCGTCCTTGACTCTGCAGGGTCACCACTTCCATCAGTGACTGAGTGGACTGTCGGAGCTGAGCTTGGCAGGCGGCATTTGAATCACAGCAGGATCAGCTCAGGTAGTCGCAGGTGTAGGAATGCATGCAGGTCCCCTCGGGAAGGCGAGAAATCCTTAAGAGCAGTCTCCCCTTACTAGCACTTCAAGGGAAATGCCCTGGGGGCTGAGGCGTTTTTCCTAAATCTGCTGTGGGACTAGCTGTATAATTTGCAAGACTCTGGCCAGGATGAAAAAGTCGCCCTTGTTTGAAAGTAGATTTAAAAGTGCTGCTATAGCTACTGAAGCATCCGGCTCTTTGCTGTCTTCTGCACATCTCTCTTCTGCTCACCTGCACAGGCTATTTTTCCAACGCAGAGGGTCTCCGACTTACGATGGCTCGGCTTAGCCTTTCGACTTTGGTCAATGGCACGAAAATGATGCACAGTCAGCCGAACCTGTTCGGCAGGGTTTGAACGTTGATCTTTTCCCAGCTGGCGATATATGGTCCCATCCTCTCTCGGGATGTTGGGCAGCAGCTGTGATCGCAGCTCCCAGGCAGCCCCGCTATCACGAGAGTCAAAAATGAATGCACTTTCAACCATTCTGTACCCAGATAGCTTCACTGTTCTGTGCTTCACTTTCAACAATCAGTCGATGACATGAGATATTTGACACGTTATTATAAAACAGGCTTTGAGTTAAGTGATCTTGTGCAACTGTAGGCTAATGTTAAGTGTTCAGAGCACAGTCAAGGTTGGCAAGGCTCAGCTGTGATGTTCATTAGACGTGGTAAATGCATTTTCAACTCATGGTGACCTCCATTGTAAATCAAGAAAGATCCATACTTCACTTACAAAACACAATTACTGAGAATTTTAAGACGGCAGCCATGGAGCATGAAACCCGGCACGGCCTCTTCTGAAAACAGGACTCAAAGGCCGCTTGAGCCTCATGCATGCAAAGCTGGCCCTGGTTCAGTGCAAGCCTCTGTATCACAGAGACGCGGGTGCAGGTGGGGGCAGGAAGGCTGACCCCGCCGGAGAGGGGACAGCCCACGGTTCCCTGCTCTGGGTACGGGACGGGATACTAGAGCCACACCCAAGAGGGCTGCTGGCACCCGGGAGTGGGTACGACATTTCAGCACAGAGGGCAAACCGCATCCTAGGCCTAGCAGTGGGAGAAACGGACTCCGTGGTCCAGCAGAGAGGAATGTCTGAAGAGGGTAAGTCTGTGTGCGCCAAGAAGGAGAAGCGTGGGATGAGATGGAGGTTAGAGAAAGGAGGACACACCCCTGACGGTCAGGGACGGCTGCTCGGGCAGCAGTAACAAAGAGCCACCCACTGAGCAGTTTAACAACAGACAGTTAAACAACAGACAGCTGTCTCGGGCTCTGGAGGCTGGATGTCCAAGATCTAGGTGTCGGCAGGGTTGATTCCTTCCAAGGCCTTTGTCCAAGGCTTGCAGTCCGCCGTCTTCTCCCTGAGTCTTCACGTGGCCTTCCCTCTGTGCGGGTCTGTGCCCTAACCTTCTCTTCTTGTAAGACCCCAGTCGTACCGGACTAGAGCCCATCCATATGCTCTCATTTTACCTCCATTACCTCTGTAAGCGTGTGCACATGTGTGCTCAGTCGTGTCCGACTCTGCGACTCCATGGACTGCAGTCCGCCAGGCTCCTCTGTCCATGGGATTTCCCAGGCATGAAATACTGGAGTGGGCTGCCACTTCCTCCTCCAGGAGATCTTCACGACTCAGGCATCAAACCCGACTCTCCTGCATGCCCCACAGGGGTGCTCTTTACCGCTGAGCCACCAGAGAAGCCCCCAGGCTGGGTCAATGGTTATTAAATCGTGTCCCTAGGACCCCAGAATTCAGAGGTGCTTCAGCCATTGTGGCAAGCGGTGGGTGGGTCAGGGTGGGGAGTGGGGCGACAGCAAGATAGACAGGCTTGGACCCCCACCCTCACCCCTGTTTGGATGAGGGCATCTGCCAGTTGCTCTGTTCTATCTGTGGGGACCCTTACATGATTTTATTAGGATCGAGGCTGAGATGGTTTGAGCTCTGATTTGAGGGGAGACGGTACCTGGTTCAAGCACCTGGGGCCTCACTTGCCTGAAGTTTAGGTTCCAGAAGTGCCCATCCTTTCTAACGACAGGTGGGACGTCCTCACCATAGACAGGAGGGCGTGTATAGGGGGACCGGCCCAGCCAGTGCTTCCAGGGCACCAGGCAGATCCTGGGGGATCTGGCAGGCTGGCTAGCCTTCAGGTTGAATGTCAGGCCAGCCCCAGGGTGTGGAAAGCCTGATTCCTGCTGCGCCGGGGATGACAGAGCCGCCGACGTGGGGGACCCTGGTCGCAGAGGGCAGGGCCGCTGGCCAGGACCCAGCCAGGCTCACCTTTCCTGGAAGCCGGGCCGGGCGGGAAGCGGTGTTTCCAGTAAGGAGGAGGCTCAGCCCCTGCTGGCTTGGGGCACACCCCCTCGTGCTGCAGGGGGAGGGCTCTCGCTGCATCTCAGTGGCCCTAAGGAGTGCCGTGGAGAGCTGTTTACAGCTAAGCGGGCTGTAATGGCTTTCTGCGGTCATTAGACACAGGCCACTGGGAGTGCCCATCAGGCCGCGAGGCTGGGCTCCTGCCTGCTCCCCAGATCAATAAGCCAGGAGCAGACCTGGGTGGGCTGCCAGCTGCCTGAGTATGGACGGCCCCTGGGGACCATGGTGGGTCACACAGCAGCCACCTTGACCCCAGGCCGTGAGCTAGCTCAGAGCAGGGAGCTACCCAGAGTGGGAACCCCAAAGTGGACACAGGGCATTGGGGTTGGCTACACTGCTGGAGGCCTAGGCCTGGTCAGGGCGGCCTTTGGGGATTAAACTTGATTCTGCTCAGCGAGGCTTGAGGGGAACACGGGAGTGGGAGAGTAGGGCCACCCTCTAAGGGCTCCCGCATTAGAGACGGACCTGGCTTTGCTCTCAGTTGTGCCACAGGCAAGCGGTATTCGGTCTCTGAGCCTCAGTCTTCCCGTCTGTAAGGTGGAGCCAAAGCAGTCCCCTTGGCAGGGTGGCTGGAGGACGCAGTGGGGAAGAGGTAGGGTGGAGCCGGCACTCAGTGGAGGGTGGCGCCTGCGTCGCCACCAGCATCTCATCAGCATCATCAGCATCACCACCATTGTAAGAGGGGTGCTCAGGGCGTCTTCTGGTCTTGTTCCCATTTTGTTTTGGCGGTGGCGGTTGGCCTGTTTTGGCTAACCTCGTGTCAGACGGCAGCGGGGGCCAGCCTCACTCACCCTCACATGCTCTCAGAAACGATCTCTGGGGCCTCTGCTCTGTGCTGGGCTTTAGGGAAACAGAGCCAGTGATGGGTCCCGTGGACGCGGGGCCGAGTGCACCAGTGGTGGGAGCAGGGGACTGAGGCCAGGCTGGGTTTAGGAGGCAGCGGCGTGAGAGGCTACAGGGACTGGAAGGGGGCGTGGCAGAGCAAATCCGAGGGCGTTTGTCCTGCGTCCGCCTTGCTCCGCGCAGGCTTGCTCTCTCCCCAGGACCACCGGGCAGCTCCCAGGGCTCCAGGAGAGTAATGTGGGCTGTCCGACTCTCTGCCTTCCCCCAGCAGAGCCTGGGAGAGTTAGGGCTCTGAGGTCTCACTGCTCGTTCCTCACCCAGAGTAAGTGTCCTGCGTCCGACGCTGCCGCCTCCTGTAACTCAAGCCCTGCTGCGGAGAAGCTCCTCCGACAGTTTTATCACTCCCATATCTTCTGGAGCCGAGAGTGGGGGACAGCTCTGCACTTCCTAGAAGTCCAGGAGAAAGATGAGAGGTGGAGGGTTATAAACTCACAGCGCTGGGACTTGGACCTTTATCCTGAGGGCCTTGACCAAAGGTTCTCACTGCCCACCTGTGTTAGCCAGCTTGACCCACTCTTCTTCCTCTGCCTGGAATTTTCCAGACTGCAGCATAACAGCCACAGTGTTTCTCAACCCAGGCCACGCCTGAAAATCACCTGGAGGGGTGATTTTAAATTTTCCAACGTCTGGACCCAATGCCTGCTGTTTCTGATCGATTCATCTGCCACAGAGATTGTTTCTAAAAGCTCCCCACGTGTGTGAATCCAGTGTGCGGCCAGGGTTAATACGCATGAATATAAAGCTACCCACTCCAGTATTCTTGCCCGGGAAATCCCATGGACAGAGGAGCCTGGCGGGCTACAGTCCATGGGGTCGCAAAGAGTCGGACACGACTGAACAGCTAACATTTTCATCGTTGATGTTGTTCTGTCGCTCAGTCGTGTCTGACTTTTTGCGACCCATGGACTGCAGCACGCCAGGCCTCCCTGTCCTTCACCAACTCCCGGAATTTGCTCAGACTCATGTCCAGTGAGTCAATGATGCCATCCCACCATCTCACTTTTCATAGAGGAAAGAAAATGGGCTTTGGAGCTGGGCGTCCAGCCCTGGCCCCGCCCCTTGCCGTGTGATCGTAGGTGAGTCATTCAGCATCTCTGAACCTTAGTGCCAATTTCCGATTTTTTAACTAATAAGAAAATAAAAATGGAGACGAGAGTTCCTGGCTCTTCAGGAGACAGTTGTTGAATGTCAATTAGGAAAACGTGTGCAAAAGCACAGAGCTTTCGTAGCCTCAGCCCTTTTGTTGCACTGTCTGGAGAGGACAGGATATTGTCATATTGTCTATCACAGTGTACACGAAGCCGACAGAGAGATGGACCCTGCTGTCCATTGGTTTTAAGGTAAAGCAGGGGTGATGGTCACTTCTTCTGTGGGTCACTGGGTTAATGGCTACTACCTTTTGTATCTGTCCTCCTTGATTGACCACCTTGACTCTGCAATTTGTCTTTCCCCAGATTGGGAGATACTCAGCCTTTATTTCGTCAAACACTTCTGCCCGTATTTTCTCTCCTCTCTTTCTAGGGCTCCGTTTATAGGTGCTTAGATACAGTCCCTGAGGCCCCAGCTTTGGTGTTTTGTTCTTTCGGTTTTAGGTATTTTTCCGATCTGTTCTTCAGGTTGGATATTTTCTATTGATCCATCTTCACATTCACTGACTCTTTCTTCTGTTCCCGTTAATGAAGTGTTAAGCCTATTCAATCAACTTTTAATTTCAGATCTTGTATTTTTCAATTCAAGAATTTTTATTTGATTCTCTTTAATAGTTTTTATTTCTCCACTGAGATTCCCCATTTGGACATCCATTACAGGTATATTTTCCTTTATGTCCTCAAGGACAGTTAGAACAGCTGTTTTAAAACAGTCTGTATTGATTTCTATTATGTAGGGATCGCATTTTTCTGGGTGTGTGTGTGTGTGCCTGGAAGTTTGGGGCCATATCTTGGACATTGTGAATGACGTGTTGTAAAGACTTTGGATTTTGTTATGTTACCCTCAAGTGCATTGATTAAAAGCAAATGAAAATGGTTAATTTGGCTGGACTCAAGCTCCAAACTTTGTCTCCCATGTGGTGGCCAGTAGCAGAAATCTCTTTTCAGTTCTTCTAACCTTTGTTGAGCTGCTTAGAGTGGCCCGTGCTTGGATATTTCACAGGTTGGCCAATGCTTTGGGCACAGTTTATACACAGAATTTGAGTCTGCTTCCACTGACTCTCCTTTCTGGGATTCCCACCCTTACACTCCGATTTGCAGTCCCTCCAAACTCTTTCTCTGGCTCCTTAAGTCAGTAAGATTTGGGGTTTTCTGTCTGGTTTCCCTGGTGGCTCTGATGGTAAAGAATTCCGCTGCCAATGCAGAAGACCCAGGTTCGGAGACCCTGGGTTGGGAGGATCTCCTGGAGAAGGGAATGGCTCCCCACTCCAATATTCTTGCCTAGAGAGTCCCATGGACAGAGGAGCCTGGCGGGCTACAGTCCATGGGGTCGCAGAGAGTCAGACACGACTGACCGACTGACACTTTCACTTCATCTGGATTTTCGTTGTCCCCCTTGGCAGAGGCTGGAGTCTGCCATCACCAGAGCCCCATGGAAAAGTCACTGGAGTACTGACTCCCCTCCTTGTTGCCTGCTTTTGGTGGCTCTCCAGGCCTTCAGACACTTGTTGACGCTTGTTGTCCACTGGAGGTAGGTTGGTCTGCCACCTTTACCAGCAGCCCCAGACCCAGCTGTTTGGTCTCACGAGGCCACACGGGAGGACAGCAGGCACTGATCTGGGTCACGCCTGCACCCACCCAGCGACATTAGTCACAGCAGCTGTTCATCACGTATAGCTGAACATCCCAGAGGCTCAGCTCAAGGACAGACTGCAGGAGAGCCTCACTTTAAGAGAAGGGAGACTTTGGACTTTCCCGGGTGGTCCAGTGCTTAAAACGCCACGCTTCCACTGCAAGAGGCAGAGGTTCAATCCCTGGTCCAGGTACTGGGATCCCACATGCTGCGTGGAGTGGCCAAAAAAACAAGGGAGAGAAGACGGGCTTCATGCTGCAAGCCAGCCCTGTCCAGCCAGGCTTTCTATGGTGATACGAATGTGCTATATTCTGCACAGCCCAACAGGGCAGCGCCAGCCACATGTGGCCAGTGTGACTGAGAGACTAAATTTTAAATTTTATTTCATTTTAATAAACAACCCGCTCCTACTGTGTAGCACAGGGAACTGTATATTCTGTGTAGCACATATAGAATATATATATGTTCTGTATTTTCTATAATATGCAGAATAACTATATATACAGTTATATATATAACTGTAATATACAGAATAACTGTATATTCTATAATAAACCATAGCAGAAAGGATTTTTTAAAAAAGAATGCATCTGTATGTATAACTGAATCACTTTGCTGTACAGAAGAAATTAACACATCATAAAGCAACTGTATGTCAATTAAAAAGTGTTATTTCATTTCAATGACAAGTTAAAATTTCCATGGCTTCAGGAGGCTAGTGGCTGCTATGTTGGTACAAGTCTAAGCAAATTCAAGAAATTGGTCTGGAATTGACAGGAAAATAGAAAACAGGGTAGCTGTAAAAAAGAGTTACAAAAAGATTCACTGTAAGAAAGCAGAAAATAAACTCACCTAGGGCATGTGAAATAGGATTTTATTTAGTCCCTCCCCCCCAAGACGGTACGTACACCTGAAGAGCCCCTTTTGGAGTCCTGTTGCCCTGCAGAGTTGCTCATGGCATTTCAAACTGAGAGTTATATTAGGCAGCAATTATAAAGGAACACAGACAGGTTTTTTAAAGTTATGAATTCCCCTAAGGTATTCGAGATAGGACATGATTTATAAAAATTAGATTTTCCTGTGACTTCTGGAAGAGCGCATCTCTGATTTGAAGCGAAGTTATCCATCGCTGGTTCTGTCTCAGTCCAGCCTTGCCCGGAGGCCACGAATCTCCTGGGTGTGGTGGGTGCCTGCCCAAGATTCCCTGCCAGCAGTGGTCTGAGGACCTGGGCGGGGCCGTTGTCCCCCCTCCCCCGGGAAATAGTGAGAGCACTGAGGTTCCAGCTAGACTGCCTGAGGTGGTATTCCAGCTTCAGCGGGGTGCTATGGGCTCCAGAGCGTCTGTGTGCCTCAATTTGCACATCTGTAAAATGGGGACAATAAGTCAGCCCACCTCCTCAGGATGTTTAGGATGGAGGCATGAGCATGTGTTAAAGTGTATAGAACACGGACACATCAGTCCTTGGCACGTGTTAAAATGCTCAGTACGTCTTGGTGATATTTCTCTTTCTTCCTTACCGCCTCCTCCATGCCCAGGTTCTGTCTCCCTCTCCCTGACTGTCCCCAGACCCCATGACTCACCCCTCGTCTCCCCAGCCCTCATGCATCCTTCTGGACAGACACTAGAACAGCCTCCACCCGCTCCTCTCCCACCTCCCTGCCTCCCACCCCCCGGCTCTTCTTTCTCCTTTGAGAAGCATCTGACCTCATGCTCCATTCAGAATGCATGTGGCTGCCGTTCTCCCCTATTTCCACCTGCCCTAATTCTTACAGGGGAAGTGGGGGGAAGAGGCGGGCTAACTGGATACAAAAAGCGAACAGAGGAAGACCAGAACAAGGATAAAATGAGTGAGGCTCTGGCCTCAAGTACAGAATTGAATGGGTGCCCAAGACATTCAGTCATCGAGATAAATAACGTTTTAATGCAGCATTTTTTAAAAATCCAAATTAATGTGAAAGTCACATGATGCATAAAATATCAGAATGTTCCCAGAAGACTGAATCTGCCCCTGCCCTTTCACCGCACCCCTCCCCCAGCGCCAACGCCGTCAGAGCCTGACTTTATTTAACATCTTGCTGTTTCGTTCATCGTGGAATGTCCTACGTTAATTTGTATTTTTTGAAACGTTACATTAAAATATTTATCTTGATGACTCAGATTTTTGCCACCCTTTCTTTAAATTTTGCCCCAATGCCTGGCTGTCCTCACCTTGATTCTGGCCCTGAAACAGAGTCCTTGCGAGCAGAGGCTCATTCTAGGGGAAGCCAGCTGTCAGGGGCAGGGGTGGGGGTGGCAGGGTCTCAACAGTCCCCAGGGAGCCCTCTGGGGCCACTTGCTCCTTGTCCAGTCTTTTGGCCATTGGAGGCTGGGGCAGGGGCTGGCCCTGAGCCACATACGGGAAGATAGTCCCCCTGACACAGTGATCACGCACACCCCGCAAATGAGCCCTGTAACGTGTACCTCTGGGGACCATGGTGACAACCACACAGTGCAGCCTGAAGAAGGACCCTGGCTGCTTCTGCTCTGAAGCAGCCCAGGAAACCGTGTCTTCTTGGCTGCTTTTCTGAGGCCACCTCACCATCTGGGGACCTCCCAGACCCTGGGCTGACGTCTCCTCTTCCTAACCAAGCGCCTTTCTTGGTCTCTCCTCCTCCCCCTCCCTGATCTGGGAGAGGCCGTCCTGTGGGCTGACCACACACAGGGGTGGGTGGGATGAGTGGACGGAGGCCAGAGGAGGGGGCCTGGCCCTGCCAACCCTGTCATTGCCTCCTCGCACACCCACCACAGCTCTCTTTCCAGACCCAAAATAGCTGCCCCAGCCCCACCCCTGGCACAGCTAAAAATGCCCAAGTTGTGAGTATCTGGGGCGGGGCGCTCGCCAGATCCCCCAAAGCCTGGGCAGGGTGAGTAGGAACAGGGCGGGGTGTCTCCCCTCTTCCTGTACCTGCAGGGGAGCGGGGGCCCTGGTGTCCAGCAGGCAGCCAGCCAGGCCTGTTGGCATCATCCCACGCTCCCTGCTTCCTGACCCCCAAGGGTGTCCCAGCTCCTTTCTCGCTGGCAGGAGGGTGCTCTGGTCCGTCTCCTAGGAGGGGAGCCTGGTGCTCCTGAGTCAGACCCAAGGGAAGGGCAGGGAGCTGGCATTTCTGGAGCAGCTGATCTGCACCAGGCAGGGTATGAACACCCGAAATCTCAGCCAGCTTTCCCGTCACCCTGTAGGCGGGGCCCAGATCCGCCATCATCATGCGAGATTTTAAATATTGAGGAAATAGCGCTCCACATCTCTAGAACGTTCCGTGTCCTGGCCGCTGGAAGGTGGACGCCAGGCGCAGTCTCAGCAGCCAGTACACCCAGCCCTGCTTCATCCCCACAGCCCAGATGTCGTCCCAGCCAAGCGGAACCTTGTATTCCTGGTTATTAAAATTTTAATGACTCCTGTCTGCAGTTTCTTCTCCTGGTTTAAGGCAGTGGTACTAGAAGGGATGGGCTTCCTAGGTGGCGCAGTGATAAAGAATCCACCTGCCAACTTCCATCCCTGGGTCAGGAAGATCCCCTGGAGAAGGAAATGGCAACCCAGTCAGTATTGTTGCCTGGAGAACCCCGTGGACGGAGGAGCCTGGCGGGCCACAGTCCATGGGGTCACAGAGAGTCGGACACAGCTGAGCGGCTAAACAGCAACAGCAAGCAGCGCCTGCATGTCTCAGGCGAGGATGCCGAGGCTCTCAGGGCCAAGCCGTTCGATCACGCCTGGGTTTGAACTTGGCTCCCTGTGGGTCTGGAGCCTGAGCACTGGTTTCCAGATTGCATTCGTTCCAGGCAAGGCTGGGGCCGGACTGTGGGGCACAGACCCGCCTCCCCTCTGCGTCACAGCTTAGAGGACCCCCAACCCTGCGTGCTGACCCAAGGTCAAGACCAGATGCTGTAAAGTGGCCACGGTGACCAGTGATGCCCGTGCTTTGGGGACTAAAGGCTTCGGGCTGTCCCGCCCTCTCTTGTGTGCTGTCTGGGTGAGGTCTCTGTGGTTCCACGACCCTGGAGTGCAGACATTTAGGACCCTGCATCTATTAGGACGGGAAGGTGTGAACAGAAAGACAGGGGAGGGGCTCACCTTACCTGCCCATGTGCTGGGTCTGCCCACCTGGCCGTGGGAAGGCCCTCCACAGGCTGGAGGGCAGACACCCCTAGATGTAGTTTATCTAGAGCAGGGGAATGGGGGAGGGGAGGGGGCGAGGGAGCGGGGGAGGGGTGCTGTCAGCCCCGACAGGGTCCCAAGTCCCTGCTGGGAGCTGAGCGCCCTCACCTGTGTATCCTTCCCAACCCCTTCTCCTTCTGTGTCAGAGGAAAGTTCTCAGCCTCAAGAACTCTCAGAAATACCCTTTCTATGTAATGTATATTGTTACGTTATAATATTATTACTATACTTTATTGCATTCCATTCATCCACTCCTTGCTCTGTGCCAGACGCCCTGCCAACTCTGACCAGCTCTATAGCCCACTCGGCGGTACCTGCATGGCTGCCAGCTCTGCGCCACTAGTGAGGAGCCCGCGGCTCAGGAGGCTGAGCGCTTCTTCCCAGAGTCGCTCTGTCAGTGGGTGAGCTTGTGTCGCATGCTGTCCCATCAGGGTCCCTCCCTCCGGGCATCTGTCTGGTGGGACAGGTCCTCCTCTCCCAGCCGCTGTGACCCCCGAGTCCCCGGTGGACTCAGACACAATTTCGGGTCCTGGCCTCTGCGCACAGGGGGCCCTGGTGAAGGTGGGTGGTTCCAACTGACTGAGCAGCGAACAGAAGTACTCTTTCACTTTCTCTTTCTTCGGCTGGAGAAGGCGGTCCCTTTCCTTCTCAGGTGTGTTCTCCTCTCTTACTTTGTTTCTTGGCTGATTTTTCATCTTTTGAGATGAGACTCCATCCTGGGACCCAGGCCACTGGCTGGAAGAAGCTGGAAGCAGACAGGCCTGGGGCTGCAGGGGCTGGGAGGTGGGCATCGCTCCCATGTGGCATGACTCACAACCCCAGGATTCAGGGCCGGGAACACCCACGGGGGAGGGTCAGGACCCCAGCCGGCAGCCTTCCCTCGGGGCTCCTGCTGGAAGCCCTGTTGGCTTGACCCCTGATTCAGCACATGCCTGTGGAAGACCTTGTGGACCTTGGTGTCCTCATCTGTCTAATGGGCTAATGCCCAAGCTGCGACATCCCCGGCTGGATGATAAAAGGAGACGCAGTCCGTGTAAAAGTGCCTGGACGTGTTAAAGTGCCAGGTCCAGTGGCTGAGACTGTGCTTCCACTGCAGGGGGCGCAGGCTCGGTTCCTGGTCGGGGAACCAGATCCTGCATGCTGCGTAGAGTGGCCAAAAAAAATTTTTAATGCCACGCAGATATTGGACATAGCTTGATTATTGTTCCATTCTTTCCTTTTCTTCTTTTCCCTCTTCCCTTTGTTCTTCCAAGTGAAGTTAGCTTCAGAACAAAGCATCCATGGCTGCCTGGGTAGGGTCATTGTGATTAACGGAGGAATTCTGGGAGATTGCAGAGGAAACCCAGCGGGACCATATACAGAGCCAACCACAGGTGCGCGGCCTCAGATTCTCCGGCTCCTCTGACGTCCGCCCGGCGGACCTGTGGGCTGAGAGCCTGCATTCTGTGCCAGGTCACAGGCAGAACGTGAGGCCTTCCTCTCCTTTCTCTGCCCTGCACCCTCCCTGCTTCATCAGAAGGCAGCAGATGGCAGAGTTCAGACGTGAACCCAGGTGGCCGGGTCTCCATGCTGTACTTCTCAGACAAGCTAGGTTATTCCCCGACCATATTTCTGTTAAAACCAGAACAGGTTTACAAAGGGAACCGAGATGGAATAACCAAAGAACAACAACTGCACGAGAATTAAGAAATCGTTTTCACAAAAGGTGTGCTTAAAAAACAAAGTCCCATGTTGGTCAAACGTGAGTGCCCCAACCGAAGGTGACTCACGGCCTCTGTCCAGCCAGGACCCAAGCAAATGCCACCTGTTAATAATGGGCTATGCCCAAAAGACCCTGATGCTGGGAAAGATTGAAGGTAAAAGGAGAAGAGGGCAGCAGAGGATGAGATGGTTGGAGGGCATCACCAACTCAACGGACATGAGTTTGAGCAAAATCCAGGAGACAGTGAAGCACACAAGAGCCTGGCGTGCTGCAGTCCGTGGGGTTGACTGAATAACCCCAGAGGTCTCACGTGAGGCTGGGGGAGAAAGCTCTTCTTCTCTGTCCTGGCTGGACATGGTGAGCTCCGTTTAATGTAAGGAAGTCATCTTCCTTTATTTAAAAAAGAAAAAAGCTCACTGGGCTCTCGGAATTATTCATATTTAGCAAAAGCTGTTTGCTGTTTTGCTTTGTTGATCTGCTTGTTTGGAGCCAACTGCTGCGTCCCATGTTGCTGGCTATGTCTCCGCCCCCAGTCCGTGGTGTCAGGAGGAAGAAGAGGAATGGTCCCTGAGTATCTATCTCCCTTCCTGACAGCGACTTCCAACAAGTGGCATGGCTTTTCCCAACAGTCCATCCCCGGACCGAGCCACCCCCGGCCCCCGGGCAATGCCCTCCAAAGTTCTGGGTATTTCCTGGGAGCCTCAGAAACCCAGGGCCGAGGCACCCCCGAAGCTCCCCTTCCAGGGGGACTGGCACTCCTTGGCCAGCAGGGAGGCCCACGCCCCATCCCTCCCATCCTGCGTCTCCTTCCCCGGACCCCTCCCCTTAGATTCACGGCTTCCAGCCTCCAGCCCTCCCCAGGTGTTTGGAGTCTGCGGCATTTCAATTCCATGTTTGCTTTTTATGAAAGGGAAGCGATCCGTCTGCAGAATATTAAGTGGCTCCGGCAGCTTTGGAGGCAGAGCCGCTAATCCGCCGACATCTGCTGCTCGTGTGATCTTGGTGCCTGGCAGCCCCACTCCCGGTCCCACCCCTATCACCTCAGCCCTTCCTCAACCCCCCACTCCATCTGAGCTCCGGGCTTTGCGGTGCAAAGGGAGAGAATGAGAGATTCAGGCCAGCCCCAGTGCTCGCCCAATGGCAGGGGTGGGCCTTGGACTTGACCTCCGAGTTCCCCCTGCGGCCCAGGGCAGGCACCTGGCCAAGACAAGCGTCCATGAGAGGGCTCCTCCTTTCCTGCACTTGGCTCAGTGGACAGAGGAGGCAACAGGCCGCATGAGTCCAGGGTCTGATGGCGAGCTCCCAACACGCACCCCCTCCAGGCCGTGGGCTCCGTCCACCTGCCGCACCTTTGCGAGACCTGTCGTCCCCGCCTGGGACGTGCTTCTCCCTGCCTTCGCCCAATGCAAGCCCCCCAGGCTTGCTCTGGTCGTGGTGCGTGGGGGCTTCTCTCTAGTGCCTTCCTGGCTTCTCGAGTTGCGCACGTGGGCTCAGTTCCCTGGTGGCGTGTGGGACCTCAGTTCCCCGAACAGTGATCAAACTAGTGTCCCCTGTAGTGAAAGGCAGATTCTCAACTACTGGACCACCAGGGAAGTCCCGTGAATGGCGTGGTCCTGGACAAAACTTGTTTGACCTCTTGGGCCCTCAGTTTCCCTGTCATTAACTCAGGGATAATAATACCCAGTTTCCAAGGTAGGTAATGTGTGTTTAAAGGCCTTGACACGGACATTGGTTCGTCAATGTCAGTTTCCGTATGGAGGCAGCTGAGGGTTCCCACCGCGGGTTCCTTGTGTCCTGTCTCACCACTCTTGGCTCTAACGGGGTTCAGAATGAACAGACAACCAATCGTGTTTCCATGCTCAGCATCGCCTCCATGCCCAGAGTGGGGTACCCCAGAGCTCCCCCGATCCTTCTCTCCCAGCCCCCACAGCGGCCTCCACACCGACCTGCATCCATCCATCCCTCCCTGGGAGCAGCGTGAGGCTGGGACCGTCTGCACTAGCCTGGGAGCTGGCGCTGTCTCTGAGTGCCAGCCGGAGGATCGGAGCGAGGGCTCTCGAGCTGAGAGCTTGCCCAGGAGAGAGCTTAGAGTGCAGTGTAAACGAAGCCAGAGAGAGAAGCGCAAACGAGTTGATTCAAAGATGAAGTCGCAGAGGGCACTCTGAGAAGCAGCCTGCCTCGAGGCCAGCTGGCCAGCTGCCGTTGTACGTAACATCCTGTGTAAGCTGTGCGGTCGGCCTGGCCGGGTTCAGATCCTGTCCCCACATCCCCCCAGGGAGATCTGGGACAAGGAGCTTCCTCTCTTTGAGCCTCGGTTTCTCGTATCTAAAGCAGGTAGAACAACAGCTCCTGCTTTGCTGTGTGCTGGGAGGTTATTCTGGGTAGGATGGGCTCAGCACCCAGGAAGTGATGGTCATTGCAGTCATCTGATCGGATGCTTGGAGGGCAGGAACAGAGGCTCGGGGGCTCTCAATTTCCCAGCAACAGGCTGTCTTTTTTAACTTACTATCTTTGCTCACTTCCTCCCTCTCCTCCAAGTGGCCTTGGGCTCTGGCTGTCTCACAGTTTAGCAGTGTGATTTTTTGGATCCTTCCCAGTGGCCACAGGGAGCTCAGTAAATTGCGAGTGGTGGGTATGACTGGAGAGGTCAGAGGGGTCTGGTGACTGAACTTCAGTGCGTTCTGGAAGGTTCTCCGGTGGGGGGGTGCAGGGGGCAGAGGTTGTTGTCCTGGCGGAGCACACTCAGCCATCACCTGGACTGTGTGGACGCCCACCCCTCCGGGGGGGCCCCCTGCTGCCTCTGATTTTCACTCATGACACAGATGTCATGGGTCCCCTCCAAGCTGCCTTCACACGAGGGAATCCTATCTCAAATATGTTGCACAAATGAATAATAAAAACAAAGGAAAATGACCCTCTTTATTGAAACTCATTTTATGAATAAAACAATTATTCTGGTAATTGAAAAAATGTGTCGTTAAATTAAATGCAGTGGTTCCTATTAAAATTTTAGTGCGTCTCTGCTGCTGCCGGCTAGAGGCTGGTAATTATAGTCGAGAGTTTCGCTTTCTCTTTATTGTTTTTTAATCTCTCCGTGCTGCGGCTCTCCGACGATATTTTATGTCAAAGAGATTTAGGGCTGCGCTCCAGACGGGAGGGCGAAGCCGGCCGAGGGCTGGGGGCGGGCAGCCGGGACCCGCCGTGGCGTCCGCCGCAGATGCTGGGTTGACTGTCACTCTGGCCACCCGCCCATCTGCATTGGTCTCTTCCGCTGTCTGTCAGCCTGGTGGCATCCAATCACAGCCCTCTGAGTCCAGTGCCTCCCCACCCACCCCCGTCTCCGACCTCCTCCTTCCAGGAAAGGGGTTCAGGGGAAAAAAGGCCTGTACTGGGTCTGTGGGTGTCCTGGGTCTCAGCTCCTTCTGGAAGCAGCAGGGTGGGGTGGGTGGGGCAGACCTGAGGTTCTTCCTGCCCTTGTGGGCGGGGGTTCTGGAAAGCCTGTGTGCAAGCACCGTGAAGGCGGGGACCACCTTGCCTGTCTTGGTCACTGTTGAATTCATGGCTCCCGCAGAACGAGTGATGCCTCGGAGGCTTTCGATTCTTGTCGAGGAAGGAAGGGCGGGAGGGAGAAAGAAAAGGTTTGGGCCAGGCTAGGTTAAGCAGAGAGGAACAAGACAGGAGAGCAGGGAAAGGCCTGAAAAAAGCTCTGGTTTCCTTTCCAGGCCTCCCTCCATCTCCTCCAGAGACGTCGGAGGAGGGAAGACCAAAGACAGGCTCCCTCTCCGCTCCTGGCAGGAGCAGCGGAGCTCTGACTCAGACAGTTGGAAACTGCCCTTGATGTGTTATGTGTCTCCGCGGCTCGGACTGCGTTTCTGCTCTTTGTCTGAGAGATTAAGCTCCTGATGGGCAAGGTCTCTGGCCCTGCAACCTGCCACTGGGAGCTTGATGGATCAGGCTGGGCACGGGAGCTCCCTGGCATTTATCAGCAAGGCACAGGGAGCTGGTAGGGGCCAAATGCTGCTGTCCATCCCTTCGGGCTGAGCCCTTGGTGCGGGGCAGGAAGGAAGGAAGGGCGAGGGGCTCCGGGCCCCCCGCCCGCCTGCTTTGTGGCTTCAGGCTACCGTCCGGACCCCCTGTGCCCTTCCTGGGCTGTTCCCTCTCAGATCCTTTCCTTGGCCTTCCCCTGCTCTGTCCTGGATCGCAGATGGCTGTCTTCCTGGTTTCTCAGGCTCTGAGGCAGCTGGCCTCAGGCTGAGCGTGGCTGATAGGAGGCGCCGGCGGGTGGGAAAGAGAGGGAAGCCGGGGTGTGCCCCCATCTCTGAGTCTCCCCTGGCATTCCTTGCAGCACTCTGCTTTGTTTGGGACTGGCAGACAGGTGGCCCTGTCCTAGCTGCCCCCAGCAACCCATTCAGGGTTCTGATAACCCTGCTTCCTCCGGGACCCTTCCCTCCTAGGCCTGGTGAGGATTCCTGTCTTGCTAGCCTCTGCTTCCTTCCCTGTCCCCGTTTGCCTTCTCAGCTCCCCTGGAACCAGTGCCCTATAACAGATTCCTGGGTGTTAATACATCGAGTCATTTCTGTTTCCTGGTTAGACTCCAGCTAAACACCTGCCCTGTGAACATTGCTGGGAGAGAATGGAGGCAGAGGGGCTGCCCTGGCAGGGGGTAAGAGTGGGAGAGGCCCCCCACAGCCCCTTCCAGCCCTCCCACTGCCCAGGGGAGGCTGCTGTGTCCAGACAGGTGGCTGTTCCTGTCCAGCCCTCTCTACTGATCATTTTATGCTGATCTAGTCACATGGGACAGCGTCTCATTTCGCAGTAATTGAGCTATTTTCCCAGTTGGGCAAAGGGTTAGGAGGTTAGGGCCCTTTTCTGGGATGGTAGTATCCTGAAGAATAAATTACCGAGCCATTAACCTTCTGTTAATGGAGCAGAGTGGCTGAGAGGCCAGGGGGAGTCATGCTCCCTGCCCCGTCTGCTCACGTCTTCCCCTTGCCCCCTACAGCGCCAAGTTCAGCTTGAGTCCTCTTAGTCAGAGCTCCATCAGGCATATTTCTGAGCCGGGCCAGTTCACCTTGATCTAGAAATAACCAGGGCACGAGACCAGAAAAGAGCACAGGGAGAGTCATGGAGGGAGGGAGGGAACAGGCAAGGAGGCAGGCTGGGTGACGCAGCTGGACACCAGGTGACCTGGAGCCTGGAAAACACGGGGCTTGTGTGCAGCAGAGCGGCAGGAGGTGCATGTTGGTTGAGCACCTACTGTGTGCCAGGTACTGTCACCTTTATCAGCTTCCTCATCTCATTGAATTCTCTATTCTGTGAAGTAGGAGTCATTGTTCTTATTTTATAGATGGAGGGATCTGAGGTTCAGAGATATTTAGTGGCTGGTCCAAGGTCACACAGACAGGACCACTTCCTGTCCACTCCCGTCCTTCCCTAGTGGCTCAGATGATGAAGAATCTGCCCACAATGCGGGAGACCCGGGCTCAATCCCTGGGTCAGGAAGATCCCCTGGAGGAGGGAATGGCAACTGACTCCAGTGTTCTTGGCCGGAGAATCCTGTGGGCAGAGAAACTTGACGGGCTACCGTCCATGGGATCACAAAGACTGGGACACAACTGAGTGACCAACCCTCGTCCTGCCTCTCTTCACTAACTCTCTGCCTTATCACCTCCTACAAGACTTACTAAGTACTTAAGCTGAACCCTGGGATGCTGGCAGTGTATGCTCTAAAACAGACAGCCCACCAAGAGGGGCGCAGGTTTCTCCATTCATCCGTTCGTACATTCACCAGATAGCCACCCTGCCCAGCACTGTCCAGGCTCCAGGGCTAGAGTTGTGAATTCTTCAGATTTTTTTTTTTTTCATCCTCACTGAACTTACAGTTGAGCAGGGAAAATTCCCTCTAGGAAGACTGGTGCCCAGGAAGTATTGATGCTAAAGAGTGGTGAGTGTCATGAGGAATAATGCTCAGAGCGGACCATTTCCAACAGTCTGCTGGTTGGTTCCTTGTGAAGGCTCGGGTCCTCAGAGCTCAACCCTCAGACTCTCCTCTGCCCTTCCCTCTCCACTCTGCCCCTCCCTGGGTGGCTCATCACTTGCTGTCACTACACCGGTCATCTCTAAGCCCAGGTCTACCCCTGGTTACTCTCCTGAGCACAGAGCCTCTTCTGATATCCTGCTAATAACTTTCTCTGCTTGAATGTACCTGAGAGTGGAGGGGAGCAGTGCTGTGCTGGGGAGTGTTAACAGCCGGCTCTGGGCTTGTAGCATCTGCCAGTTTCCATGGTATAAGCACTCCCACCATGACTGATTTCAAGCCACACTGACTCATTTGAAGACTGGGAAAGATTGAAGGCTGGAGAAGAAGGGGACGACAGAGGAGGAGATGGTTGGATGGCATCACCGACTCAATGGACATGAGTTTGAGTATCCAGGAGTTGGCGATGGACAGGGAGGCCTGGCGTGCTGCTGCAGTTCATGGGGTCGCAAAGAGTCAGACACGACTGAGCGACTGAACTCAAGTGAACTGAACCTGAAATGACTGAACGGAGATTTGGGGAGAGATATACACACGTGCTTTCATGCGGTAACACAAGCTGACTGTATCACCCACACCCCCAAGACCGTGGGAACTTGCCGGCATTTTTTCCAAGGTTCCCAGCCTCAGTCCAGGGCACCAACAGCCATTGTCCGTGCCAGAAGCCCTCAGCCACTGCCAGCCAGTCAAATGCAGTCACATGGGACCTGCCGTGTTCCGTCTTGCCTCTGGGTCTTCCACACGTGTCCCCTCCCTCTAGAGCACGCCCCACCTCTGTTTGGCTGACTCCCATCTGTCCTTCAAGTCTTGACTTAGATACCCCCTCCTCCAAGAAGCCTTCCCTGATGCTTCCAGCCTGGATTGCCCCACTTCTCGCCCCCTCCATAGCACTTTATGATGCCTCATCCGGACCCTTGGCCTGCAAACAGTCCGAGGGCAGGGGCTGAACCTTGTGGACAGTGCCCCTGACTTCCCGGGTTTTCAGAGAATGGTTTCTGGGTGGATGAATGAAGGATCAAATTACTTAATAAAAATTAATTATCAAGTACAAGCAAAAAGGTAAAAGATTACTTCCAGAACCCTGAGTGATGAAGTAGTGGGAAGCGTTCTTCAATAGTGAGCAACCCCAGCTGGCCGGCCATCTGCTCCACAGCAATCCAGGAAGGCTGCCTGGAAGAGAAAGCCACCTCCTCTCTTCCCACTCCTCCCTCCTCTGCCCCCTGCCCACTCCCCACTCCAGCTTCTCTGGTCAGCCTAAGAGCTTCCTCACAAGGAAGGACTTGCTGGGTTGTTTTTCCTTTGGCAGAGAAAGCAATTTTCTTTTTTTTTTTTTTAATCAGCCAGCAGCAGGGCCAGGGCAGGGGCTGCTGGTGCCCAGTGTCTCAGCAAACAGTGAGAAGGCCGATGGTGTCATGGTGACAGGAGTCCTTGATGCATCTCTTTAGAAGGCAACCAGGGTCGTCATTGAAACTCAGCACTGAGAAGGAGGAAGCTGACAGCAGCAGCTGCAGGCGTGGATGACACATCTCGGGGGGTCTGAGCCGGTGGCTGGGGCCAGGGCCCAGGGCAGCAGCAGGGCTGAGTGTGCCTGAGTCACACGGTTGGTGAGAGGCAGACCTGATCTCCCCAACACTGGCCGCCCTGGACGGGGCAATGATCATGCCACGTCTTCAGGAGGAGACAGTTCTCTCTGGAGCAGGTCACGCTGCCTAGATCTTGGGCACCAAGAGCTGCGGAGGGAGGGAAGGAGGAAGGTCATTCAACAAAGAACACAGCACAGCTGGATTCTGTGCCACATGAACTGTGAGCATCAGTTTCAGCATCTCCGAAACAAGATCGGGATTGTCTGCCCACCCCAGGAGGAGGCCTTGCCCTGTGCCTTGGGAGCTGTCGGGAGGGACTGGAAGAGGAACAAGGAAGCCAGGTTTGTGGCTGCCCTGGCAGGACATTCTGCTGGGCAGGGGTTGATGGGATGGGGGTCAACAGCAGGGTCGTCTCCCCCCCTGGCAGGGGTATGCCTGGAGTCCTCCAAGCTTTGGGGGAACAGAAAGGACCCTTGCTGGAATCCCACCCCTGTGACCCCCTAACTCTGAGACATTGGGCATATGACTTAACCACTCTCAACCTCAGTTTGCTCAGTCTGTAAAATGGGCCAATAAAACTCAGCGGATCCAAGCGAGATGAAACACGTGATCAGCGGACAGCACCATCCCCAGCATTTTGAAACATGTTTCTTCTTCCCTCTCTGCCTTCTGACCAGGAGCCTGACGGAGGCCAGTGGGAGCGTTTAGGGACATCTTCATGGGTGGGACAGTCCATCTGGGGTGGGACCGGCGGGCCCTGCCAGGAGGGAAGGGGGTGCAGTGACAGGCTCTACCTGCCTGCTGCAGACCTGCCTTCAGTTCCTAAGATGGACAGGAGGGCCAGCACCAGACGCTCCGGGAAATGCATGCAAGGGATTAGGATGTGACCACCTGGAGCCTGGGTCCAGCTTCCTCGCTCCCAGGGGAACGGCACAGGGAAGCCGCTAAAGGTGCTGGATCTCATCCACCTTTGCTGCTGCTGAGCTCTGCGGCCAGAGACGCGCCTGCACCTCTCAGAGCAGCCCTGTTCTCCGGTCTCTGACACCAGAGTGGCTGGGTGTTTAGAAACCATCCATGGACTCTGAGATGTAAGCTCCCCTCCAGATCACAAGTCCTGGAAGGTCAGAACTGAAAGGGGTTTAAGGGCACTTAGCCTGGTTCCTCCGTGGACCCACAGGGACCCTGAGGCCCGTCTCCCCGCCGACCGTGTCCTGCTCCCCTCTGGTCGCCCGGGGCTGGAGGAGGGGCTGTCTGAGCAGCGATCTCTCCCAGCCCAAGGACATCCCTCTCGTCCTCCGCTTCAGGGCACCAGCCTGCCAGCGGCTCCCTGCATCTCGAGCGGAGTCTCCTGCCCTGGAAAGAGCAGCTGGCCCAGGTGTCATCTCAGAGTGAAAGTGCCCATTAAACCACCATTGGCTGCCAGGCCCGTCGAGTCCCGGGAGCGATGTTCGCAGACATGTCAGCCTAATGAATTAATTGAATTAATTGATCTTCCCTCCTCCGCCTGCCAGCTGAGGTTGAATTCGGGCACTTCATCCTGCTCCCACCCCGGGCTGGGCAGGGAGTGGGTGGCAGGGGCGGCACGGCTGACCCATCTCCTCCCTCTCCCCTCTCCCTGGGATCTTCCCCAGCCTCACCCAAAATGCCCTTGGGGCTCCTTTTCTCCACCTCTCTCCAGTTGGTATCTTTTAAAAATTAAGGCTTTATGGGACTTTCCTGGTGGGTCCAGTGGTTAGGACTCCATGCTTCCAACGAAGGGGGTGTGGTTCCATCCCTGGTCAGGGAACTAAGTTCCCACATGCCGCACAGCTCGGCAAATATATATATATATATATATATATATAAATTAAAATTTGAAACATAAAATTAAGACTTTACAGTTTTAGAGTACTCTTAGGTTCACTCTTACATTGTGCAGAAAGTATGGAAAATTTGCAGAGACCCCTGCCTCCCTGCATGCACAGCACCCCCACCCCCGACTATCCACGTCCCCCACCAGCTCGAGACGTTTGTTTCAGTCGATGGCCCAACATCCACACGGCATTACCATCCAGAGTGCAGAGTTCCTGTGGCGGTGCACTCCTGATGGTGTCCAGTCTGTGGGCTGGGTCAGATGTATAGGGACATGTATCCACAATTACAACATCGCACACAGTCGTTTCTCTGCCCCCAGAATCCTCTGTGCTCTGCCTCATCATCCCCCCTGCCCCGCTCCCCACTGGCAGACACTGATCTTTTTACTGCCCACATAGTTTTGCCTTTTCCAGAATGTCATGCAGTTGGAATCATACAGGATGTCGTTTTTTTCAAATTGGCTTCTTTTATTAAGTCAATGCGTAGTGATTCGCTCTGCATTTAAGGATCCTCCGTGTCTTTTCATGGCTTGGTAGCTCATTTCTCTCTAGTGTTGAATGATATTCCATTGTCTGGAGGGACCACAGTTTATGTATCCATTTCCCGCAAATCCCACGGTCAGAGGAGCCTGGTGGGCTACAGCCCATGCGGGTCCCAAATAGTTAGGGACAACTGCATGACTGAGCATGTATGAACACACTGAAGGAATCGTAATTGCTTCCGAGTTTTGGCAATTCTTTGTAAAACTGCTGTAGATATTCCATGCAGGCTTTCATGTAATCTCAAGTTTTTCAGCTCCTTTGAGTAAAATAACACGATTGCTGGAGCACGTGGTGAGAGAATGTTCAGTTTCGTAGGTAACTGCCCGACTGTCTTGCAAAGTGGCTGTACCTTTTCGCAGCGCCGTTTTTGCTGTACCATTTGCAGGAATGAGAGTTCCTGTTGCTTCACACCCTCACCAGCATTTGACGTTGTCAGGGTTTTAGATGTTGGCCTTTCTCGTGGGCTTGAGGGGGTAGTTTGTTCCGTTAATTTGTGTTTCTCTGATGACCAGGACGTGGAGCATCCTTTCATATGCTTATTTGCCATCTGTCTTTCTTCTTTGGGGAGGTGCCTGTTGAGTCTTTGGTCCATTTTTTAATTGAGCTGTTTGTTTTCTCATTTGTAATTTTGAATAACCGTCCTTCATCAGACGTGTTTTTGCAAACCCTTCCCCCAGCCTGCGGTTTGTCTCTCCATTCCCTTGATGGTCATCTTCTGAGGTGTGGTCCGAGTGTATGGTGGGGCTTGGCCTCATCTAAGTTCTGGGTTACATAAGCCTTCCCCCGTCGCAGCCTGCCTCTTCCAGAACCACGGTCTCCGAACCATGGTCTCCCAGCTTGTCTGACCAACCCAATCCCTAGAGGCAGAGGGGTGTGACCCCACCCCCAGGCCTCCTCGGAGACCCTCTCCCAGCCCCAAGGCTATTCCCTGCACCTTTTCCTTCCACCACCTGGGAATCCCTTCTGGCCTCTCCCGGCTGTGGTTTTAGAAGGCCCCAGCTCTGTGAGGGGATAGGGGCAGCCTTGGGGCCATGGGCCGGGGCTCTGACTTCAGGGACTGTGGGCCTGGACTCCGACCGTGGGGACCGTAGGCCAGGGCTCGAACCATGTGGGCCTGACCTGGTCTCAAACCATGTGGGCCTGACCTGGGCTCGAACCATGACCGAAAGACAGATGGCTGTGCCTCTGCTGTCCTCGGTGGTCTCATCTGAGTCATTTCCCCTTTGTAGGTCTCTGTTTCCTACCTGGGACGTGAAGGGGTTGGGTGTGATGGTATCTGAGGTGGTTCTTAGCGTGATTCTTGGTGTGATATGGCAGGATTCTGGGACTGCGAGGCTTTTGTGGCCATTCATCCACCCATCTATCCATCCATCCATCCACCCATCTAACCATCTACCCATCCCTCATCCATCCATCCATGCAATAAATGAAGCCCCTGCTACATACCAGATCCTGCTGCAGACTCTGCTGATGGCCCAGTGGTCTGTGAAGAGGGGGAGACACACAGGACAGGGCGCAGCCCTCACACCAGGGCGTGCCAAAGAAGGCTTCCCAGGCGAGTCCCCAGAGCTGCTACCTGCAGGCTGAGGGTGCCAGGCCAGCTCCGAGTTCACCAACGGCAAAGATAACCGTCCTCAAGGAATAACCTCCAGTGTCTCCTCATCCCCTGGCGCCCTGACCTCTGGCCCCTTAGAAACCACTCCCTGTTGCCCAAGCGCACCACACACCTTCCCGTCCTTTGCCGGCCTTTCTCTTCTCCTTTAAGATCACGCTGGGTAACTTCCTCAGTGGGGCACTGCTTGCGTCCCCCAGACACTCTCCCCACCTGCAGTTCGAGGTGCTCGTGTGTGATCAGGGCCCTTGCCTCCATGCCCCACCTTCACCATGGCGGGCGTCGGTCACAGAGTTTCAAGGGTGGCCTCACCCAGCAGGTGCCAGGTCCATGCTGGCTGAGGGCACCGCCCAGGGCACAGAGGCTGCCTGGCCTCCCCTCCTCCGGGGGCTTCTGGAGGACACACCTGGCCCTTGTCCCTGCCCCCCTGCAACCCCCCATCCCCCCAGAGCTGATCCAGCTAGACTCTGAGGGGCGGGAGGCTGGTGGACCCCGCGCCAGACCCCTGCCCTGTGCTCTGACCCGCATCAGCAGCTCTGCAAGAAGACAGACCTCCCCGGCCTGCTTCATCTTCTGTAATGACAGTTCCTGCATCCCATCTTGGGGAAGGTTTGGGGAACCTGATATTTACCTCGGCAGAGTGATTCTCTGCGCAGTGGGAGACGGGAACCTGCCTGACGCCGCTGGACTAGATTCTAGGTCTCTCCCCCGATCTGGCTCTACCTCCGTGTCCTCCCTCCTCAGCCCTTCTGGAGACCTGGGCAGGAGGGTGGGGAAGAACTGGGGTTGCCCCTCCCTGGGTGTCCCAGGTTCTACTGAGTCTGCGGAGCATGCACCCTGGGGCATGCTCAGGGGGTGTGTTTCCCAACAAGGGTCATGACTTCTCAGCATCTGCGGGGATTCTGGTCACCCCTGGACACCTTTTGGGGTCAAAGACAATTTCTCATGAAGCTAATGAACTTAAGCCTCGGGACCCCTCTGAGAACGACATGCAATTCCATATTTGATAGCTTATGTTCTCTGTTTCGGGTTTTATTTACCTATTTTTGGCTGTACAGGGTCTTCGTTGCTTCTCGGGCTTTTCTCTGGCTGCGGCGGGTGGGGGCGTATGCCTCTCACTGCAGTGCCTTCTCGTTTCAGAGCACGTCATCTAGGGCACGCAGCCGTCAGTAGTTGCGGTGCGGGGGCTTGGCTGCTCCAAGGCACGTGGAATCTTCCCAGGTCAGGGATGGAGCCCGTGTCTCCTGCATTAGCAGGTGGACTCAACCTCTGGGCCACCAGGGAAGTGCAATAGTTTGTAGTCTTAAAGAAAGTCACCTAAGCTTCAGGCCCCTTGTGGGTGGGGTGTGGTGGGCAAGTGCCTGGCCCAGTACCGCCAGAGAGGCCCAGGGCCTCCTGCTGCGGCCCCTCCACTGGGGGCTCAGTCTCCCCTTGCTGCCTTGTCAGCCCACCATGTCCCCACCTGTTCCTGGGGAGATGGAGGCCCTTCCCGGCCCGGGTGACCCCAGCTGGGAGATCCCTCCTGCCCTAATGACCTGCTTCACCAGCAGCTGTTCTGCCAGGGCTGCTGCAGGGCCACCTGGGTGGGAGCACCCCAGCCTGTCTTGTCCCTCCCTTTTCTCCTCCCACAGAGGGGGCAGGTGCCAACGTCAGCCTTGTTTCCCCAGCTGAGCCCCATCCCCAGAACTGCCAGGGCTGGGCAGTCTGGAGGATGGGCCTTCCAGATACAGAGAGGCCGCCGGGGTCTGGGAATCTGCTCCCTTCCTCCGCCAGGATGCGGATGGTGGGTCCCAGGCACTTTGGAGGTCCTGGGAGCTGAGACTCCAGAAATACAACCTCGATGGCCCTTGGCAGTTTACAACAGGGGCTCCCCAGACTCAGAGGGACCCTGTCAAACAGGTGCAGCGATCCCTGTTTATCAGCAGAAGCAACTGAGGCTCAGAGAGGTCAGGGACTTGTCCTCGGGACACACGGTCAAGAACAGGCCAGGGCTGGCACCCAGGCCTCAGACCTCAGACCCCACGCGATCTTCACCAAACTGAGCCCCAGGGACGAGGCTCTCACTCTGGCATCTGAATCCATCCCAGATTCTCTGGGGCTGGACCCCCATTCCTGCTCCTTGGGTGACAGGTTGCTTTGAATTCCACTCCTTCCTGCCGCTCGGTCAGGTCCGCCCTGAGCCGCCTTCCTTTCTGCTGCTGTGCATTCTGGGCAAACTCATTTTCATATCAAACCAAACAAAAGCTGGCTAAATCGGGAAGGTGAACATGCCGGGAGAAATGCAGAGGCAGCAGAGAGAAGCCGGGAGGCGGGGTGAGCTCCGACCGGGGAGCCGGCTCCGGGGCTCTCCACGGCAGGCGCCCCGGCCTCTCCGCTGGCCGCAGGCTCCTCACCTGTGAAATGGGGATACACGGGGTGAGGCTGCTGAAAGAGGACGTGGGTGAAGCGTTCAGCAGGGAGCCGCACCTGCTAAGCTTGCTCACCTTGGTCCTTCTGGTGTCACCTGTGGTTTGGAGAGCATCCGCGCCTCCGCATCTGCTCGGCCAGCAGGGAGAGCTGAGGCCTGGCGCTGATCCCTCTTTCAGGAGGCCGCAGAGCCCTTAGCCGTCAGCCCTCTGCACATGCAGCAGCCCACCCCCTCCACACCCCCGGGATTCCCTCCTTCATGGGTACTCCAGCCCCCTCGAGGGCAGTGGCCAATCCCCAGCCATGAGGGTTCCCCTCCCACACTGGCAGGGGGCAGGGGGAGGGCGGCATCCCACAGCAGCTGGCAGAGACCGGTGCACTGGGCACCTGGCCCCTGGCGGTTCGCTAGACCACAACTACAGCACAGCCTTATATCGGGGCCGTGGGTGCGGCCCCTGGGACATAAGCTGAAGCCACAGCTGGGCACCGCCTTCTCTGGCTGGGGTGGGGGCTCAGGGGTGTGGCTCTTGCCCCTGCTCTAGTGATGATGCTGGACCACTGATGCCTTCTCCGTGTGCCTTTGCCTGCCTCCCAGACGGGGCTTGACTCGGAGAGTAGGTAGACTGAAGCCCCGTGGGGCAGAGAGGCAGAGGAGGGGCTCTGGCCTGGGGACCCAAGTCGGGGATGCTGTGACCGATTTTTGGGTGCCCTCATGCTTAAGCTTCCCAGATAGCCTCCATGTCCTCATTCATAAAATAGGTGTTTTAATAAACGGCGTACCGGAACATCAGAAATGTGATAAAAGATAAACCTCATTGAAGCTCTAATAGTATCATTGTCACAGCAGGAAGAGTTGCAGTTGGATGCAAAGTGTGTTTATTTAGCGTGTGTGTGTGCGTGTGTGTGTGTGTGTGTGTGTGTGTGTGTGTATGTGTGTAGCATCCTTTCCCCCTAGTCTTTAAGCATTAAAACAAACCAAGCAACCCTAATGGGGAGACCTTCTATAAACTACTCGAGACCATCAAAACTATAAGATCATCAGAAATAAGGAAGTCTGAAAAACTGTCACTGTTTCCAGGAGCCTAGGGACTTTGAGCAGCCACCACCAAGATTCCGCCTGCAATGCAGGAGACCTGGGCTTGGTCCCTGGGTCTGGAAGATCCCCTGGAGAAGGAAATGGCTACCTACTCCAGTATTCTTGCCTGGGAAATCCCATGGACAGAGGAGCCCGGTGGCCTACAGTCCATGGGGTCACAAAAGAGTCTGACACGACTGATTGACTAAGTCTAGGGAGAGAGCTAAACCTTGAATGAGATTCAGGAGGGGACCCTTGAACAGAAAAGGGCCATGAGGGGGAAACTAACAAGATTCTGAGTAGATGGTGCAGGTTTACTTAGAAGGTATCAGCCTTGGTTCCTTAGTTGTGGCAATCGCACGTGATAACGTGCAATGTAGGGAACACTATTGGCTGTGTGTGAACTTCTCTGAACTGTCTTCGTAACTCTTCTGTACATTTCAATCTATCCTAAAACAAGAAGTTCATTAACAACGACCACCACCTAATACTCCCTTCCATCAAGACCCACCTAATACTCCCTTCCATCAAGACCAAGGGAGAGGTGCCTCTTTCTATTCCTGTCTCTGTCTTGTATCTAACCTCAACCTTGACCTGCACACACAATACCATCTCTCCACTCCTTGCTTCCGTGTGTCTCGTCCTCCAGTCTAGCTGGTTCCCTGACTGCATGGTGACTTGTCCGGAGGGGAAGAGGCAGGGCTGCCTCGTGGTCAGGAGCAGGGGACCCTGGTGACACAGAACAAGGGTGAATCTCGATTCTGCTGCTGCTTATGGGGTCTTACTGAGCCAGTAGCCTGACCTCTCTGAGCCTCAGTTGCATCTGAACCTCAATTTTCTGTGGGGACAAAACGGGGAAATAGTGTAAAACCTCCATCAGGGATCCAGCCTATTGTAGACTCGCAGTAGCTGGACGATCTCCCTTCCTGTGTGTTCACTTGTGTGTCCAGGGCCATGTCCGTGCAATCCTCAAGGCCTGCCTGCAAGAGAGTTCCAAAAGGCTTAGTGTCTCCCACGGCTACAAGCAGCCTAGCCTCAATTCCAGAGAAACAGCCTAGAAACTACTTAAGGCTCTTCCCTGGCTGCACTGACACAGTCTGGGGTGTGACTGGGTGCCTCCCTGCCACCCTGGGCCTCCTGCCTTTGATGGAATGATTCACCCATCCAGCCACTCACCGGTTCACCCCTTTGCTCTCTGGGCACCTCCTCTGTCTAGACTCTGAGAAGCAGCTGTGAGCACACAGCTGAATCCCGGTCCTCATGTCCAGGCCAGAAGAGCCGTGAGCCGGGAAAGCTTGTGCACAAGCTCAGGTCGTCGTGGCTGCTCAGAGCCACGTGAAGGAGCGTGCCCAGGGCACAGAGGGGCCAGCTCAGCCCGGT
>NW_024070192.1:5437487-5496872 GCF_014754425.2 Oryx dammah | reverse complement strand
ACGTGAAGGAGCGTGCCCAGGGCACAGAGGGGCCAGCTCAGCCCGGTGGTCCGGGGAGGTGCCCGGGGCGAGCTGACAGTGTTGCTGAGTTCCGGGGCGGCCCGAGAGGAGAGCTGACTGCACGGGGAGGGGAGGTGAGTGCGCCTTGTCAGGAGGCTGAGCAAGGGCTCGCGGAACAGAGGAGTCCCAGGCCCCCATACCACGGGGGGGTTCACAGACCATGGACGGAGGCTCTGGTTTTACTCCAGGGTCACTGGGAAGCTGTGGAAATGTGGGTTTTTAAATTAAAACTGCTTTATTATGGTAAAAAAAATTAACATAAACTGTGGCATTTTTAAGCGTACAGTTCTGTGGTGCTAAGCTCATTCCCTTTGTTGTATAACCGTCACCACCGTCCATCTCCAGAACTTTTTCATCTTCCCACTGGAAACTCTGTCCCCGGTAAACCCCAAATCCCATGCCCCCTCCCCAGCCCCTGGCACCCAGCCTTGTGCTTTCTGTGTCTATGAATTTGACCCCTTGAGCTACCTCATCGAAGGGAACCATATCCTATCTTTTAGTGTCTAACTTATTTCACAGAGTTGGACACGACTGAGTGACTAACACTTTCCCTTTCACTTTATTTCACCTAGCGTAATCTTTTGCCTCGAGATTTATTCGTGTTTAGCCTGTGTTGGAATGGCCTTGCTTTTTAAGGCTGAGTCCTATTCCATTATGTGGATAGACCACACTTTGTTTAGCCATCCGTCCACCAGTGGACACTGGGGTCGCTTCCACCTCCTGGCTCTTGTGAAGAAAGTGGCAATGAACGCGGGTGTCCAGAACGTGGGCGTCTTTTAAAAATTTTTTTAGAAATGAATTTCTCTCGTTTTGGTTGTATTGGATCTTCACTGCAGCACTCAGACTTCTCTGGTGACAGGGCGTGGGCTTAGTGGCCCCCAGGCGTGTGAGGTCTCAATTCCCTGACCAAGAATCAAATTCACTACCCTGCTTTGGAGGGTGTATTCTTTTTGTAACCACTGGATCACCAGTGTGTGTTAGTTGCTCAGTTGCGTCTGACTCTTTGCAACCCCATGGACTGTAGCCCGCCAGGCTCCTCTGTCCACAGGATTCTCCAGGCAAGAATACTGGAGTGGATTGCCATGGCCTCCTCCAGGGAATCCTCCCGACCCAGGGATCGAACCCGAGTCTCCTGCATTGCAGGCAGATTCTTTACCATCTGAGCCACCAGGGAAGCCCCCAAATATCCCTGAAAGACTCTTCTTCTAGTTCTTTTGATTACACACACAGGCGTGGAATCGTGGGGTCCCCTGGCAGTTGGGACAGTCAAACATGGGGGCAGACTGGACTGCACTTGCTTCAGAAAATGCCCCCGGAGGCTGTGGATAGTTGGTGCTGAGTGTGGGGGCGGGGGTTGCAAACGAGAGATCACGGTGGCACCACCAGGGGAGTCGTAATTAACAGTGGGGCCGGGGAGGTGGCTGGATTCTGGAATATGTCTTAGAGAGAGTGACCACTTAGTAACTTAGAACTTAGTAACTGGTTTGATGTGGGGCTGAAGGAGACAGACTAGAAGGCTGACTCCTAGGTTGTGGCCCCAGCAACCAGGTCAATGGTGGCACCTATGCTTTAGATGGAAGGCGATGAAAGATGTTGGTTGGGAATTTATTGGAGAAGTCAAGTCAGGGACACAGAACACTCTTGGGGCCTGTGTGAGTTTCTTAAGACAGCTGTAACCCAGTACCACAAGCTGGGTTGTTGTCTCCCAGAGACAACAGGGGTTTATGGTCTCCCGGTTCTGAAGGTCAGAAGTCTAAATTCAAAGTGTCTGCAGGGCCAGGCTGCCGCAGATCGGGGTAGCATCTCTTCTCCTCTCTCTGAGCTTCTGGTCAACCCTGTTTGCAGCAGCATCCCTCCAGCCTCTGCTGCCACATGGTTCCCTCCCTGGGGGTCTGTGTCCAGATTCTCCCCTCTTAGAAGGACACCAGTCCTGTTGGAGTCGGGCCTGCCTGAAGGATCTCGTGCTAATTTGGATACATCTGCAAAAACCCTGTTTCCACAGCAGGTCACATTCACAGGTACCAGGGATGAGGCCTTCAACGTATCTTTCAGGTGGGACGAAATTCAACCCAGGAAGGACTCTTGTTCCCCCTCAAGCGAGTGACTTTGTAACTGTGATGCCGGGTCATCTTTTTTCACCAGAGCGCCCCTGCAGGACCTGAGACCCCCATGTTCTTTTTCCCCACAGCCCCCAGTTCCCAACCTCTGCTTTCTCCTCCTCCTGGCCCCTTCCCGTGCCCAGCTGTGTGCAGTGGAGCAGGGTTGATGTACCACTGAGTGTTTAATCCTCTCCCTTCCAGTTGACCCTGCCCAGGCCCCACTGGGCTGCCTCCCTCCCAGACTTCACCTCCCCTTGATGACAAACGAATGATTTCTCACTCTTCCCATTTATGGTTGTTTTTCCTCTTTAAAGGACCCGCTCAGCCGGTCCGGTGAGTGATGGCCAAACAAATTTCAAGCGACAAGGAAATGTCCCCAGTGCTTCTCCTTAGTTCTTGGAGAGATTAGGGGTTGGGCGGGGTGGGGGCCAGTGCACATGTGGCTTCCTCGCCTCTTTGGGGCTGGAGGCTACAGAGAAGCGAGGCAGGAGGCCTGGGCACTGCTGAGGATGGGGGCCACCCCACCTGTGCTCTGTCTGCCCTTCTCTTGAGGTCCCTGGCCCCCTTCTTCTTGGAGGGGTCACTTTACCCTAGGTAACACTCCTGGGTGTGCGGAGGGGACCAGAATAGAATTCAGAGGTGGGGAACTAAGTCCCTTGAAGGTTAGGGCAGTGGTTGGGGGAGTCTGAGTCCTGGGGATACTAGGGCTGAAGTCTTCTCGATCCTCTGTTTGAGAAGAGACAGCTGTGGCATACAGTGGGAGTCCAATAGATGTCACTCCGTGCCCTCCTCCTCCTCTCCTACACCCTCACACGGCAGAGTTTGCTGCTTTCAAAGGACTCATTGTATTTCTCAGGAGGAGCCCCTATTGAGCACGCAGTGTGGGCCGGCATGGCCCTGGGTGATTGTGAACGTGACCTTGACCTTGTTGGATTCTCTTTATTAGGAGGCTGAAAGGTGGTTCATTCAGCGAGTGCTCTTCGCTAATGTCACCCACACATGTTTACTTATTTATGTCTTTATTGAAAAGCAGTCCTTGCATATTTAAGGACTGGGATCCTGGTGTAAGGCCCTAGCTTCTCAGAGTGGCTTCCTGGCAGAAGTCCCTTAGTGACCCCTTTAAAAGGGGGCAGAGAGACCCAGTGGGGAGGCCTAGCAGAGGAGAGGTGCAGGCAGCCTGGTATAGGGGTTACCAGCTCAGGAGACAGACACTCGGGTATAAGGGTCATCAGCTCTGTGCCTTTAGGAAGGTTTTTAACCTCTCTGTGCCTCAGTCTCCCCTTCCATCAAATGGGCACAATCATGGCAACTACTTGAGTCCTGTCTATCTGGCTTCTGAGTCCGTGTTCTAACCCACTGGCCCTTCCTGCCAAGGGGTGAGAACCACCATCCCTGGGGTCGTGGATCTTCATCTCCCGGGTACTAGCTGTCCACCCCCAGGGCACGTTACCTGCCCATTCTCTTCTCATGTGCAGAGTGGCAAGAGGGCCACCCATCCTGCAGGGTTAACCGGGCCTACCTTCTCCAGGCAGCAGGTGCCATGCGCCGGGCCGGGGTCAGCCTCCCAGAAAGACCAAGTCCATCCTCCCCTTCATCCTCTTCCTTCGGCCATTGGAGGGATGAGGGGTCGGAGGGGGGCGTTGTGAATGGAGATGCTGTTCCCAGGCTGGGCACATGCCCACTGGCCTAGGCCTGTCTGCTGCAGGAAAGTGCCCCGCGTCCCCGCCCCCGACAAAACCCTGCCCTTTCTCCCCAGCCCCCTCCCTCCATCCAGGCTGCAAGGCCAACCTCTCTGCCCCTTCTCACCCTCTCCGCTGGCCTCTCCATTATCAGATCTGGAGCCCATAAAAGGAGCCCTTATGAGCCGGGTCAATAGATCTCACTTTGGGAGATGAAAGCGTGGGGGCTGGGGAGCTGAGTGGGGAGCGGAAGGCGGAGGCGGCAGGCGTTGGGGCCGAGGGGGCGGGCGGCGTGGAGTTCTGAAGGCCCCCACGCGGAATCGGCAGATTGAAAAGCTGCTTTGATGGCCTCTCCGTTTATCTCCGTCGTGAGCGCACGCGTCCATGTGGCAGGGGCGAGGGGAGCGGGGCGGGAGGCTGGCCGCGTTTCAGGTTTGATTTCCGGGGGCTTGTGATCCATCGTCTCTGCATAAAAAGGGATTAATATCTGCGGCTGAGTATTAAGCGAGCCCCCAGACACACACGTGCGCGCACACGCGCGTGCGCGCGCACACACGCACGCACACGCACGCACACATGCACACATGTGTCCACACATCCTTGCCCCGAGCCGCTGAGTCAAGGGCATCCCCAGGGTCCCCGAAGCCTCAGGGTGGGCCGTGCTCCGGCACCCCAGGGGCCGCTCCTGCCCACACCCCGCGGCCCCCAAGCTTGTGAGAGGGCGGAGTCCCCGAGCCCATTATATAAATAAAGCAAAGGAGACCTGATCCCATTTGGGGGGATTACTCAGGAGGCTGGGGGATTAGGGTGTCAGCAGGAAGGGAGAGAGGGTGACTGTGGAGAGAAGGGGGCTGGCGTTCGCATCCTGATCACAGCCCCCCAACTTGGAAGACGCCCCAGCAGCCTCGGTCACTTGCCCCCATCGCGGGCAGGGCTGGGAGGCGTTCTGTTAATGGCGGCTCCACCCGTCCGCCCAGGGAAGGGACCCACCCCCAAACCCCGGAGGCCTTGGTGGGTGGAAGGAGGGGAAAGTGACGGTCCCTCGTTTGCTGGGGGATGGGGGCTCCTACGGTCTCTTTGTGACCTATTTGGCCCGTTCTCCCTTTGCTTAAAAACGCATCACGCATCTCACCCTGCTACAGAGGGGCGGTAGGAGGTGCCCAGGTGGCCTAGCCTGGAGCTTGGAGGGCGGAGAGAGATGGGAGGGGGAGCCTTACTCCTCCCCAGGCTGATGACTGTCTCTTAAATAGACTGGGGAGGGTTTGGGGCTGGGAGGCAAACGAGGAATCGTCAGGCCTTTCCTGGAATGGAAAAGAGCCTCTGAACCCCATCACCCCGAGCCCTCCCCAACCCAGCATCGCTTACCTCCCCGGGGGGCAACCACTTGCTTCCAGGATTCTCCAAGTGTGGCCCCAGGACCAGGGGCAGCAGCAGCACCTGGGAACTTGTCAGAAATGCAGATTCTACGGGCTGCATTCTACCCTGTGGGGGGCGGGGCCCATGCATCTTAGGTCTTCCCAGGGATTCAGATGCAGGCTCAAAGGTGAGACCCACTGGTGTGGTCCGTGATGTCTGTGGGGCAGGAACTGGGCCTGCTTGCAGGGTGGACAGAGCGCCTGAAACGCACCAAGTGTTTAAAGGATGTACTCAGTTGTGTCCGACTCTTTGCAACTCCGTGGACGGTAGCCCACCAGGCTCCTCTGTTCATGGAATTCTCCAGGCAAGAGTACCGGAGTGGGCTGCCATTTCCTCCTCCAGGGGATCTTCCCGACCCAGGGATTGAACCCACGTCTCTTGTGTCTCCTGCGTTGGCAGGCAGATTCTTTACCACTGAGCCACCTGGGAAGTGTCTAAAAGATGGGAGCAAAGGAGGGTGTCAGGATAGGGGAGGAGAGAGGAGGAGGAGTTAGGAAGAAAGGTGTGTCTGTGGGCAGGCGTGGTCCTCACCCAGGGCGTACATTACCCCCGGCTGCCTGTGCCCCTCTTCCCATGCCCACACAAGGCCAAGTCCACTCATAGACTCAGCACCACCTGCGCTCCGAGCAGCTTTGGCTTCAGGGGCCCAGTTGGCCTGATCCAGTTCTCCTACAGCTCCCACCAGTCACAGCCACCAATAGAGATTTCTGCTCCGTGGTCCAGCTTTGGTGACATGTGGGTGGTGGCTGTGCCTCTCTTCCCAGCCCGTGCCCAGCAATGCCCACTGAGAACTTGAAATGGGTCAGCCTGGGAGTATTTACACCACGGACATTGACAAGCACTGCGAATCGAGGCTTCTTTATCTTTCCTGTGGCGGTTTAGTCGCTAAGTCATGGCAGGCTCTTGTGACCCCGTGGACTGTAGCCCTCCAGACTCCTCTATCCATGGGATTCTCCAGGCAAGAATACTGGAGTGCATAGCCATTTCCTTCTCCAGGGGATCTTCCCGACCCAGGGATCGAACCTGGGTCTCCTGCTTTGCAGGCGGATTCTTTACTGACTGAGCTCCGAGGGGAGCCCTGGAAGAGCTTGTTAACGCTCCGCAGCTCACTGCTGCAGGTCAGGACAGAAGGGAAGAAGGCGTGGTCCGTGTTCTCGGCGGGGCAGCCAGCCTGCGGTCTGCCAGGCCCGCTACCGCTCACCGCTACTTAGAGATTCCAGACGCTGGGCTGAAAAGGGGAAACGGGTCTCCTTTGTTCTACCAGCCTCCCTACAGGGGAGATGTCAACGTTCCCTTTTACAGATGGGTAAACCAGCTCAGAGGAGTCAGGCAGTGCACCCTAAGCCACACAGCAAGCAAGCGGCCAGGAGGCAGTTAGACCCAGGCTGGCTGTCTCCAGAGACCCAGGCTGGCTGTCTTCGGTAACCCAGCCCTCAGGGAAGGCCCAGGTGAGACTCCGTACAACCTGCACATGCGAACCTGTTTGCCTCATGCAGATGAGGGTTTGGAGTCGAGGTGACCTTGGTTCCCTGGCCAGGCCTATAAGGGGCCGATGGTGTCTTTCGGGATGTCCCCATGAGAGTCCCTCTAGATTCCAGCTGTTGGGCTTCCTTGTTGCAGCCCCAGCTCACGCTCGAAGCATGGCTTGCCTCTTGAGGCCCAGGCCGGTGTCCCCCCAGTTTCCTGAGGCCCTGGGCAGCAGGCCGCTGAGCTCCTGGCATGCCCCAGGGAGGCCTGGATGATTTGAAGGAGTCAGGACTGCCCCTCCCGGTCCCCCTGCCCACGCCACGTTGCAGAGAGGGAGCTTGGGGAACAGCAGCCTCGCGCTCTGAGATGAGAGAGGAAGAGAGGTCAGCGCTCGGGCCCTCTCTGCTCCCAGCAGTCGTGCAAATGGATGGTTTCAATCAAGGCCGCCCCGGGGGCCGCGGAGATGCAATCAGGCGTCCTCACCCCAAGCTGGGGCCTCCACTCCTCCCTGCAGCCTCCCCTCGGATCCCACCACCCCCGGCTCCGTTCCTTCTCTCTGGGCTTCTCTCTGTCCTCTGTCCTGCTTTTTGCAACTTAATCTTCTTTCCATCTGTCCATCTTTCCTCCCTCTGCTGCCCTCTGCCCCTGTGCCCACAGGCAGGGCCCCCAGAGGCCTTCCAGCGGCCGGGTCCCCAGCCCGGAGCATCCCTCCCACACTGGCCACCCCTCAGGGATGCTCTTCCCCAGGCCCGTGCCCCATCCAGCGTCATCGTCCACGGAGTCACAGCGGCTTCTTGTCTGGCTGCTCGCGGGGGCGGGGGTTCTGCTCCCCTGTTCTCTGGCCGCAGCTCCTCTTCGGCCCTCATTCATTCATTCACTCATTCATGCCCGCCTTCACGCTGTCAGAGGGGAGTGCTGGGGACTTTGTCAGGAGGCCTTGCACTGCCCTGTGCTGTGCTGGGGGAACTGAATACAGGAGCAGGTATCCCCAGCCCCTCGGGGGACTTATGGAAGGATGGGGGAGGGGAGGGGGAGAAAGAGGAAGGTGAGGAAGAGGAGGGGAAGGGAGGACCATGAGGAAGAAGGAGGCGGAGGGAGGGGAGGGGGCCGGAGGAGAGGAGCAGAGCGGGGAGCAGGACTGCCTTGGCTCCAAGCGGAGGTGCAGATGTTGCCCGCATCGCTGTGCTCTTCCTGATGTTGTGTTGTGTTTGGAAAGTGATGAATTTCAGCACCAGCTAATTAGTCTCTAATTAGCAAGTGGAGTGTAAACAGTCACAACAGATGGGGGAGAAAAGGCATTAGCAGTAATGACCCTTCTTCTGGGGCAGAGTCTCAAAAAGAGGCACTTCCTTGGAGGAGCTGGAGTGGAGGGCAGGCTGGAGGAGGCGAGGGGGCCGGGCGGTGCCTGCTGGTGCCAGGTGCCCCGGCGGGGTCTGCAGAGAGGGTGCCTGTTGGTGCCTGGGGTCCGGTCGGTGTCCCCCACGCTCTGTAGCCGGGAGAGTCCACGTGGCAGTACAGAGCCCCTTGGGAAAGGAGTAATGTAAGCGAAGGGGAGCCGCCACGGATATGACTGTGGGGACCACAGAGGATCGAAGCTAGGAAGTGTCATAAGGGCCTTGGGGTTTCCCAGACTGTTTACACTCTCGCTGGGGACACACACACCTGTGTCGCTGGCCACTGACCGATGGCCAGACAGGCTGCTGGCATCTGTGCTTCCAGGGCTGCAGGACCGGAGATGCTGAGGAAGTGGGTTGGGATGCGGTGGCTGGCACGACCCTGTCAGCACCCCCAACTCAAGGGGATGCAGAAAGGAGGACTGCTTGTGTCTGGGGTGGCTGGCTGAGCGCTCCTTTGCCAGCATCTGGCTGGGGGGAGGGCTGGAGGGAGCGGCCCCAAGAGAGACAGGAGCGAGAGACGGAGCATCCAGGGAAATTGCAAGAGAGGACCAGGGTGGACCCTGAAAGGGGAGAGGAGGCCCACTCACGTTCATGCCCTTCTTTACTGCACGCAAGCACACTTAGTCACTCAGTCGTGTCCTACACTTTGTGACCCCCTGGACTGTAGCCCGCCAGGCTCCTCTGTCCATGGGATTCTCCAGGCAAAGGATACTGGAGTGGGTTGTCGTTTCTTCCTCCAGGGGATCTTCCCAACCCAGGGATCGAACTGGGTCTCCTGCCTTGGCAGGCTGGTTCTTTACTGAGCCACCGGGGAAGCCCCAGCCCCTCTTTATTGAATGTCTTAAGTGCTCATCTGGGCCAACTGCTGGGCTTGAGGCCACAGAGAGCTTCCTGGGCTGGGGCGGCCTGGGGCGGGAAGCAGGCCTCTGACACCCCACACTGCTGCTCCAGCGCCCAGCCGCCGTCTGCCTTCTCTGGAAAATAACAAAGCCGAGCATCGGGCCCCACCTGCAACAGTGCAGGAAGGAGCCCCGGCCTCACCTTCCCTCAGAGAAACCGTCCCCCGGGGCTGCCACTGCAGCCTAATTAACAGACCTGTTGTCTCGCCAGCCTGGCACCCCTGCGGGTAAGAAGGGTGGTTCCATGTCTGGCAACGTTACCCCAGCCCTGGCAGCTTGTTAGGCTCCTGGAGGTGCCGCTTCTCCTGGAAGGCAGGGCTCCCGGGGGCCCCCTCCCTCCCCGTCACCTGACTCTGGGGCTGGGAGACAGCCAGCAGCCTTCCTCCGGGGCCCAGGCCTCCTGTCGGGGGAAGCGGTTGGCCCCCGCTCTGGGGCCGGGGCAGAGTGCCGGGCTGTTCATTCCACCAGCGTGCGGCACCCGGGCGGGCCCCCAAGCACAGGAACACGTAGACGTGGACCCAGCCCAAGTCTGGACCGGGACCCCTCGCCGTTGGCATTTGGAGCCGGATCATTCCTCGTCGTGGGGCAGTCCTGCATATTATATGGGGCATCACAGTGTCTTTGGGTCTCCCCACTAGGTGCTAATACTGCTCCATACCCACTGCACTCGTGACAACCAGGAACATCTCCAGACAGCATCACGTGTCCCCTGGGGAGGTGTCCCCCCCGACCCCAGGTTGAGAACCCTGGTCCAAACAGAGAGAAAAACGCCTAAGACGTCACTCGAAGGCGACTCGATGGAGGTGACAATGCAGAGATGGATGCGGGTATCCCCCCCGCCCTGGGGCTCGGGCCGCAGTGCCCAGGGGAGGTGGGTGGGGAAGCCACGTGGTGCGTCAACAGGAGCAGACCCGGGGGATCAGGCTGTGTGTGGTGGGGCGGGTAGGAAGCCACAGCTGCTGGCTTCTTCCATCTCACCAGCATTTCCAGAACATTCATCATGTTTCTGGTTCAGTGACAAAAGGGTTCTGTATTCCTCATTAAGGGCTTCCCTGGGGGCTCAGTGGTAAAGAGTTCGCCTGCAGCGCAGGAGACATGGGTTCAAGCCCTGGGTCGGGAAGATCCGCTGGAGAAGGAAATGACAGCCCACTCCACTATTCTTGTCTGGGGAATCTCATGGATAGAGGAGCCTGGCATGCAACAGTCAGTGGGGTCGCGAAAGAACCAGACAGAACCAGACACAACGTAGCGACTAAACCACAGCAATCCTCATTAAGGAGTGTTTTATCTATTGGCAGCGGGGTGCCACGGAAGGAATTGTAGTGGGAAGCGCGTAATTGGAAATCCCTTTAATTAAGGAGCTCGAGCTAATGACTGGAGGCCAGGAGGCCAGCCAGGGATGGGCAGCCGAAGCCTGGAGCAGAGATGAAGGGAGAAGGGGCAGAGGCGTCTTGTGGATCTGAGGGATAGTTAGATGGGTGATGGGATGCGGGAGCCATGGATGGGCACTGCTGTCTGTGGCTCAGATAGGGGACAAACGCTACTGATTGTGCTGGAGAATTAGGAGAATTCTACGAACTTGCAGAGACCTGAGTTCAGCTTTGGGTCTTTTGACTTTTACAAGCCTGTGGATGCGGGCTAAGTCACTCTAGTCGTGTCCAACTCTTTGCGACCCTGTGAACTGTAGCTTGCCAGGCTCCTCTGTCCATGGGATTCTCCAGGCAAGAGTCCTGGAGTGGGCTGCCGTTTCCTTCTCCAGGGGACCTTCCCGACCCAGAGATCAAACCCAGGTGTCCTTGCATTGGCAGGCGGGTTCTTTACCACTAGCGCCACCTGGGAACACCTTGCAGCCTGGCAGCCGTCAAAATCAGGTCGGTTCATTCAGGCAAGAGATGAGGCTGAAAGATCTGGGAGGCATCAGCTATCTAAGCAGTAGCTGACAGCAGAAAGACAAAAAAAAAAAAAAGGTGGATCTTCTTACCAAAGGAAAAGGGTGGGTGTGAGAAGGCTGAGAACAGAAACCAGGAAACACCCGCACTTCAGAGCCTGGGGAGTAAGAAGAGCGACAAACCCAGGAGGCAGAGGGGCGAGAGAAGGACATGGAGCGGGCGACAGGCAGCCCAGTTTAGAGGGTTTCAGGGGTAGTCGGCTGGCCAGACACCCCATAAGCCTTCTTGGAGTTGATGATTAGGAGAAATTGGAGCCTCTTGTAAGGGAAGACAGAAGGGGCTACGTTTCCCCGTGGGCTTTTAGCTGGAAGCTCTGTAGGCATTACAAGGGGTATGGCATCCCACCAGCCTTCGCCCAAATCGGTTTCCTCCTAAAAGGTAATAGGGTGCCGTCACATTTGTTAAGACTCCCAGCGGACACAAGGTTAGAGGCAGGTAGGTGAAAGTAAGACCAAGACAGAATTTAAGATGAGCCAGTGGGGGGCGGTTCTTACATGATCGCTTCCATCCAACCAGCAGTCTAGGCCCCACCCGTGACCAGATCCATCCCCAGCTTATCCCTACACCTGTTTATGGGGTCGTTGGTCTTCTGTGGATCCTGTAGAGAAAAATGAGGACACTGGAAATGAAATAAGAAGTTGGAGCAAAGTGTGAAGAAAGGTGCTTCCCCCACCTTTAAGTATTGGTCCAACCTAGACCACGTGGGGGTGGATGGAAGGGTCTGCCCCTCCGCCTCCACACTGAGCTTCACCAGCCCCACAGGCAGGTGGGAATGGTCCAGCGTTACGGAGGCTTCTGTCCTATCTTACCCATGGTCCAGATGGTAAAGAATCTGCCTGCATTGCAGGAGACCCTGGTTTGATCCTTGGGTTGGGAAGATCCCCTGGAGAAGGAAATGGCAGCCCACTCCAATACTCTTGCCTGGAAAATTCCATGGACGGAGGAGCCTGGCGGGCTACGGTCTATGGGGTCACAAAGAGTCGGACACGACTAAAGCAACTTAGCACACATGAATTACTCCAGTCTGACCTCATCGTACCTAATTCCATCTGCAAAGACCCTGTTTCTGCGTGACGGTCGTGGTCTGAGGCTCCTGGTGGCCATGAATTTGGGTGCAAGGGGGATCCTGTTCAACCAAGTACACCAGCGTACCTGGCTCCCTTATATTAAAAGCCTTCTCTAAGTCAGCTCCCTAGCCTATCCTGTTTAATGACCGCACCACCCTTCATCTGGACGTTGCTCCCTCCAGTTTCTGACTAGAAACTCGAGGCCTGAGGAGCTGGAGTGGATTTTCCAAAGCCTCCAGCTCTCAGCGGTGGCAACGGGCCAAAGGCAATCCCTCCTCATCCAGCGCGGGCTGCCCTCTGCTAAAGCTCAGTGCCCCCATCCCGGTCACTCATTAACAGGGCGCCCTGCTGCCGCTCGTAAGAGCTTTTCAATACAAGCTAATCCAGCCCTCCTCTCCCCAGAATCATCTTTCTTCTGGACTGAGAAGTATTTTCTCCCTGTGACTAAAGAGAGAGCCAAGGGGCTTCTCTGGCAGTCCAGTCTGGCTTTCACTGCAGGGGACCACGGATTTGATCCCTGGTCGGGGAACTAGGATCCCACAAGCTGTGTGGGACAGCAACAACAGGAAAAAATGAAAAATAAAAAGAGAGTCGAGCCTCTCCAAAAGAGATACTTACAGAAGGCTTAAGTGGTCCAAAGTATATAAGAAGACTCAAGAAAGAACAGAGAAAAGAAATACTCAGGGTCCATGTGCGTGAGAGGGCTTGCAAGGGGGCTCAGACGGTAAAGCATCTGCCTGCAATGCAAGAGACGTGGGTTCAATCCCTGGGTCAAGAAGATCCCCTGGAGGAAGAAATGGAAACCCACTCCAGTATTCCTGCCTGGAGAACCCCATGACAGAGGAGCCTGGCGGGCTATAGTCCATGGGGTCGCAGAGTCAGACCCGACTGAGCGACTAACACACACATTCTCAAGAGGGAACTACCCGAGGGGGCTACAGAAATTGGGGAGAGTTCAGGGGCCCCAGAGGAGGCAGAGGAGCAAGGGTGAGGCATCCCTTTCATCTGCCCCCTCCTGCATCTGTGCCTCATCGCAGAACAGGTGGATGTACTGGTCCGTCCATGCATTATCTGGGATGGGGCATGGCCGGAGGGACTCTTCTCTTAGCCCTCTTCTCACCCGGAAATAAACGTTTTGACCTTGAGGGGATAAATGATGTGTTTTGAGTGGATGAGCCACAGAGACATTGACCTGCCGTTGCGGATGGTGGCCCTGCAGCGTCCAGGACTCAACAGACCCGGGGGAGGGATGGGGGATGGGTGGACACAGACACAGAGGGAGACAGAGCAGGATGGGGGCAGAGACAGAGGGGCCCCTGCCGTCCCCACCAGGGCCCTTCCCCTGGACTCTTCTGGAAGAAGAGGGGTGATGCCATAGGTGCCCAGCAGCTGAGAGGTCCTGGGGCTGTGAGCCCCTAAGCTCTGCCCTTCTGGGAGGGCTGGTTCTCAGTCATTGTTTAGTCTGCCCTTCTGGGAGGGCTGGTTCTCAGTCATTGTTTAGTCAATAAGTCATGTCTGACCCTGCGACCCCATGGACTGCAGCCCGCCAGGCTCCTCTGTCCCTGGGATTTCCAGGCAAGAATACTGGAGTGGGTTGCCATGCCCTTCTCCAGGGGATCTTCCCGACTCAGGGATCGAACCCAGGTCTCCTTCACTGGCAGATGGATTCTTTACCACTGAGCCACCAGAAGGGCTCAGTTACACCTCCTGATTCTTAAACCCTCCTGGGAGAACACAGTGCAGACAGCCCCTGTTCACCTCGCACTTGACGAGGCAGGAAGCTGCCTTGGGACCCGGTCTGGGCATTGGACTCGGCCAGGCTGGGTGTGAGTCCCACCTCTGCCGGTCACACCCTCGTGACCTCGGGCAGACCCTCAACCTCACTGCCTGACTGATTCCCTGGCTGCTGGAAGGGCGGTGATGACCTTGAAGGCCGCCGTGTGGACGTGGTGAGACGGGCCTCGGAGGCCCTGGGACAGCCTGGCACAAGGCGGGCACTTCACTCGAGGCAGTGCTCTCTGGGCGCGTGCCCAGACCATCAAGGGGGCCGTGGGACCCAGAGCGCACGAAGAGCTCCCTGAGGCTTTGGAGCTGTGCTCGGCAGTGGTCAGAACCCCTTTGTCGTGGCGCTCCTGTTTCTGTCTGATGCATCCTCAACGGCCCCTTCTCCAGCCCTAGATCCCAGACCAGGACACCACCTGGACACCCACATGCACCTAGAACTAGACTCAGCATTTTCTCCCAAACCAGCTCTCCTCCAGGGTTTGAGTCTCAGGAACCATCACCGCTGACCTTCTCCCTCAGACAAGCCCCTACTTCCCATCTAACAAGGAACCTTCTCCATCTATCTGCAGAATAGCTCCCAAGCCCCCATACTTCTCGGCGCCCCGACAGCAACTGATGCTGAAAGCTTGACCTCTGTGCACTGGCGCCGAATCTAATCTCAGAGACAGAGTCTGGAGCGAAGCAGAAAAGCATAGCTTGATTGCTTTGCCAGACAGAGAGGGACATAGCGGACTCAAAACACTGTGTATCCCAACCCAGGGGGATTTGGTGAGGGGTTTTATAGCGGTGGTCCAAGGCTGGGGTTGCTGGGAAGATTGGGGTGTGTGCAGTCTGCGCTCCTTTCATCTGGCCTCACGTGCACTCTTGATGGCTTCTCTGGTTCCTTTCATCTGGCCTCAGGTGGCCTTCCCTGCTTCCCTGGTTGCTCAGCAGTAACGAATCTTCCTGCCAGTGCAGGAGACGCGGGTTTAGTCCCGGAATTGGGAAGATCCCCTGGAGGAGGAAATGGCAACCCCCTGCAGTATTCTTGCCTGGGAAATCCCATGGACAGAGGAGCCCGGTGGGCTATAGTTGCAAAGAGGAGGACTCGACTTAGCAACTGAGCACAAGTACCAGTCTCCCCTGGAATAAAGATCACTGACGTCTTCCACTTGTTGGGGGTTTCAGTTCCGCAAAGAGCTCAAAGACCCTGTTGTGTGTATCCCTTGAGGCAGACCGGACCTACCCCAAAGCTATACTGCTGTTCCCTGGCTGCTCTTCCCTGTCTCTGCCTCCACGCCCTTCCCTGATCACCCGCTGCTGGAATCTTCTCTGTGGGAGTCAGGGAAGCTCCTGGAGTGTGGAGTCCATTCCCTACAAACAAGGAACAGGGGACGTGGAAAGGCTTCCACACCCAGGAGCCCCAATGGTGTCCTGCTCAGTTTCACCACCACCAGGGTCCAAGCTAAAGCCTCCTCTCTTCTCAGCATCCTCTCTCTCTCTCTGGGCAGGGAAGTACTTTTCCCCCAGAAATGAAACACAGTGAAGTCTCCAGAAGGAGGTATTGCTCCCTGGAGATCGTGTCTCCCTGGAATCCCCAGCAGCAGCCCCTGATGGACTCTTTTTTAAAAAAATATTTATTTATTTGGTTGTGCTGGGTCTTGGTCTTGGCACATCCGATCTTCACTTGTAGCATTCGAACTCTTAGTTGCGGCATGTGGGATTTAATTCCCTGAACAGGGGTCGAACCTGGGCCCCATGCATTGGGAGTGCAGAGTCTTGGCTGCTGGACCACCAGGGAAGTTGCCCGATGGACTCTTGGCATCTGCTTTTGCCTCCTTCCATTCCTGTCCTGCAGGAGGGACAGGGAAAAGCGGCTGTCACTTCATGAGCTCCAAGACTGCATGGTCGTGGTCCCCACTGTGTCTCAGGGTGTCACGAGGTGACTGGTGCAGAGGTGACAGCCCAGAGGCGCTGGACTCACCCATGAGAGAATGACTCACAAGGATCCCCGACTGCCCCAGTAATCCTCAGCACCCCCCTACGCCCCTAGGACCCATGGGGCCTGGTCCCCACGCCGGCGGCTTGCGGTACTCCAAGATGTCTCACCCACCAGAATGCTGTCTCTGCAGCCAGCCTGCAGGGCCTCCAGGTGGGGCTGCGTGTCCGTCTTTGCGTTCCGGGGCCTTTCCTGTAATTGGTGTTTGCTGAGCGGAAGGGTCGGTGAGATGAGTCATGACCTTGAGACGGTCTGTGCTGAGAAGGTGTGTGTCCTTTACTCCAACCTTTCTACGGGTTGCTCCATACCATCCCCAGCTTCTTCGTCTTCTCGAACTGTGTTGGACTCTCCTCTGGGATCCAGGGAACAAAACGGGACTAGACTTGGGAGAGGCTAGAGATGGAGCTTGGGCTGTTCCTACCACCCTAGCAAGCCCCCAGGATGCACGCACGTGTGTGCACGTACACACAACATGCACACTCAGAAACTGACATCCAAACTCCTGAGCGCAACCCATAAGCCCCTTTTATTCTCTGAGACCCCTACCCTCCCAAATCATGTATTCAAAAACCCGGCTAGGAGATGCCTCTGCATTTTCTCGTGTTTTCCTTACCCCGATTCTGCGGGGCAGGAGCTATGATCTTCACCTCGTTCTCCTCCAATGAAGAAATCAGCTCAGAAGGTTTAAGTGACTTGTCCAAGGTTGTGCAGCTCCTAATTGGAGAAGCCAGGGCTCAAAGCCAAGTCTAGCCTGCAGATTGCTCCTGTGGCCGCTGGGCCAGCCACGCTTCAGTTCTCATGCCCGGCAGCCACCATCCTTCACCCTCTGTCCTCGTCGTATGGAAACACCTGAAGTCCCCAGAAGCCACTGCTGCCTCATGCTTCCTGGCTTCTGCACACCCACTCTCTGCCTGAGACAGCCTTCCTCGGCCCAATGCAGGTCCCACCTTTCCTGCTGGTCCCTCCAGTTCCCGCCATGTGTCACGGGCTTCCCTCCACCATCACAGGGCCTGCCCATCTCCCCGTGAGCCTGTGAGCAGCCGGAGGGCAGAGGTTTTCTTCCGGCTCATGGTGCCACGTCCCACATATAGTAGGTACTCAATAAAACTTGCTGAATTAGCAAGTTGAGTGAAGGGACAAAGGAATGAAATCCCTGGATTGCAACTGAGAGCCTCCGTGTGAGACGGGCGTCCAGGGCTCAAAACTTCTAGTGGGGAATGGGGGGCCTCCGTGGGCAGTGGGGTGGAAGGGCCAGTGAAAGCTGGGAGGAGCAGGTTCTAGGACAGGACGGGCTGTCTGGAGAGGATGCTCTGGGCCTGATGCTGTGTGTTTAGTTGAGGGAAGCGAAGGGGGATGGTGAGAGTCAGGAGGGGAGACAGGAAGGTCAGGGGCCCTGTGCCTCCTTGGCCTCCGTGAGCCTCTTCCCGGCTCCTTCCCCATCTCGCCTACTCATTCATCCTTGTGACAGGCTCCCATGGGGCTTTTTTGGACCACATGTTTTATCCCTTGTCACCAGCCAAACAGCCCTATTCTATTAATTTATTGTCCTTTCCGGTAGCTGGTAGCCTTCCTGTAAACCCACCCTCCTTTCCCACCCTGGGTTTACCCACCACCAAGCCACAGCTCCCGGGTGGCCCTCTGCTCCCCACGCGCCAGCGTGGCTGAGGTCTCCTGGGACCCTCCTGGCCTCAGCCCTTGGAGGGCAACTTCTAGAGCCCACCCTCTCCTATGTCAGCTCGCCATGAGCACCTCTCCTGGGTCTCACCCTGCTGGGGACAGGACCCTCACCCATCCTGGATTCTTCTCCCAAAGGCCAGCCCTCAATGACACCTCGCCCCCCAACCCAGGGAACAACGAGCAGAGATGACCCTGGCCATGACCCAAAGGGAGACAGGTCTGGAGAACTAGCTCGGCCTGCAGGAGGTCATACAGGTCCTGGGGAAGCGGGTCTGCTGACCCCGACCACGTGCCGTGTGTGACGGTTTTGCAGTCCAGCCCCCGTCCACGGGAGCTGTGTGCTCATGGCGGGAGCTGTGACTCTCATCCCTGCCTCCCTGGGACTCACGGGTGGTCACTGACAGAGTGCCCAGATTCCATCCCCTCACCTCTGCAGCCTGCTTCAGGCGTCATGGTAGAAGGAGTGTGGACTTTGCGGACAGACCGCCTCGTGTCCCCCTCCCAGTGCCTGCACTGACCGCCTGTGTGGCCTGGGCTAAGACACTCCATGACTTGGAGCGACAGTTTCTCTCTCTGTGCAATGGGATTGCCGGGTCTCCGTGGGCTCAGGGATCACACACAGAGACACCCGGTCCTCGTAGCCGTGGATGGAGGCTGACTCCGGGGACGTGGGACCCTGGCTGGGTCAGGGTGGGGAGTCGAGCCAGAGGGGAGAGGGCAGTAAGGGAGTGACTCCTAGATCACTGTCTCCAGTTGGGGGCTTCCCTGCAGGAAAAGGGGGCTTCCCTGGTGGCTCAGTGGTAGAGAATCCGCCTGCCAATGCAGGAGACACAGGTTCGATCCCTGGGTTGGGAAGATCCCCTGGAGAAGGGAATGGCTCCCCACTCCAGTATTGTTTCCTGGAGAGTTTCACAGACAGTGGATCCTCGGGAGCTACAGTCCTTGGGGTCGCAAAGAGTCGGACACGACTGAGGCGACTAAATGCTGCAGAAAAATGGGGAGTGCAAGGAACATCGTATCTGCTTCCTGAGCCCGGGAGAGCTAAACGTCCTGCCCATGGCTGCACCCCAGGGGGGAGGCTGGGGCTTTGGTCCCAGGAAGGACGAAGGAAGGGGGGCACCCACGTGCGTGGGTGGCTGGGGTGGGGGCCACCCCGCTCTCCTTCCCAGAAAGGCTGGGCTTCCGAGGAATGAGTTGGAAAGGCCATGTGGGGCTGTCTGTCACTCCACTGCCTCCTGCCAACAAGCTGGTCCTGCCGCCCTGGGCTTCCTGGCATGCGGGGTGTCGTCAGTCACTATCAACAGAGCCGGGGCCCCGTCGCAGGGCAGCTGGCACGAGGCTGGAGCCAGGAGGGCACGTAGAAGGGTGACGCCAAGGACAGGACATGATGCGTCGGAGGTAGGGTGGTCAGAAATTATAGCAGAAGCCTCTGGAAACAGGAGACCTGCTTTCTGTCTTCCTCCATTTGGTGGTGGGTTTCTGTTCTGTGCCAGCAGCCAGGGAAGGGACCAAGGGCACAGAAACGGCTGAGACGTGTGCCCTCACGGCAGAAGACAGGGGACCCCAGGGGCTTCCCGGGGAGGCTCAGTGAGCACGAAGGAGGGGCTCGCTTCTCTGGGGGAGCAGCTGTGAAAACTCCATAGAGTTGGGGGCTCTGCTGGGTCACGCACACGTGGGATCTTAGTTCCTCAAGTGAGAGAAAGTGAAAGGTACTCGGTCATGTCTGACTCTTTGAGCCCCCATGGACCATGCAGTCCATGGAATTCTCCAGGTCGGAATACTGGAGTGGGTAGCCTGTATCCTCCTCCAGGGGATCTTCCCAACCCAGAGATCCAACCCAGGTCTCCTGCATCGCAGGCGGGTCCTTTACCAGCTGAGCCACCAGGGAAGCCCAACCAGGAAGCAAACCCACACCCCTTGTACTGCAAGGCAGAGTCTAAACCACTGGGCCCCCAGGGAAGTCCCCGATTATTTATTTATTTACTTATTTAAAGGATGATTGCTTACAGCATTGTGCTGGCTTCTACCAACCATCAACATGAACCACCCATATTTACCCATGTCGCCTCCCACTCGAACATGCCTCCCACCTCCCTTCCCATCCCTCCCCTCCGGATCCTGAGGGCTGAGTTTCTGAGGGCTGTCATAACCACGCGCCAGCAACTAGGTGCTTTAATGCAGGCGTAGCGTCTGCTCTCTCAGTGCTGAAGGCCGTGCTCTCTGAACGCTGTCGGGGCCAGCCCTTCCCCCCTCCCTCCCTCTTCCAGCACCTGGTGTCCTCAGCGTTCCTCTTACCCAGGCTTATCCAGGCTTCCCTCCAGTCTCTGCATTGGCATCACATGCCTGTTTTTCCCCTGGGTCGCTTATCCCGGGTGTCGGTCATATCGGAGGGGAGCCTACTCTGATCCCCTCATCATCACTTAATCCCATCTGCCAAGGCTGTATTCCCCTCTTCCCCCACCGAAAAGAGACTGTGTTTCCCACTAAGGTTACATTCACGGGTACCACGGTTAGGACGTCGGTGTATCTTTGGGGGGACATAGTTCAAGCCACAAGAGGGCGTGTATCAGAAATGGAAGGTCCCCTGGAGGAGGGCGTGGCAGCCCACTTCAGAGTTCTTGCCTGGAGAATCTCATGGACAGAGGAGCCTGGAGGCTATAGTCTGTGGGGTCACAAAGAGTCGGACATGACTGAAGTGACTAAACACAGCACCAGGGTTAGGGCTTCATTGTGTCTCTGAGAAGACATCATTCAAGCAATAACAGGGAGTGTGTCAGAAACACATGAAGAACGTTCCAAAGCACCCAGGCCTTGCTCCGTCTAGGAGTTAAACTTGGAAAGAGGGCAGTGGGCATCTGTGAGGCCCTTGTGCCCATTTTATAGATGGAAGAAATGAGGCCAAGAGCTATCAAGTGAGGCAGAGTGACTTGGTATCAGAACAGCTGGACCTCAACTGAAACTGCTGAGCCTCAGTTTCACCATCTGCCAACAAAAGGGGTTGGACCAGGCGAGTTCGAGAGATGCTTCTTCCACTTTGGGGTGCGTGGAGCCTGTGAGAGGCCACAGACAGAGCTGGGATGGGCTGGCCTGCAGATTTCAGGGCTCTGAGGTCCAGCCCCAGCAGCCACCCCCATGCCTCGCCCCTCACACAGGAGGGCTGGGGACCAGCGCTAGGAACACAAACCCCATCGTGACATGGACTGTGGCTCCCGTGGAGGTGCTCTCGGTAAACCTGGCCTGCGTCTCATTAGCATGACTTTCCTGCATCCCTGTCTCCCTCTCGTTTGCCGCTGGCACCAGCTGCCAAGGCCCAGACTCCTCCACAGAGGGCTGTGGAGCCCAGTGAGATCTGGGGACACAATGTCAGGAGCAAGAGCAGGAGGGGGTGCTGCTGAGGGGAGAGGCTGCCCTCGACCTCCCCCAGGCGGGTGGCCATCGGGATCAACAGCAGCGGGCAGACGCCCTCCCCCTGCGCCTGCAGCCTCCGGCTCGGCCGCCTCTAACACACAACAGATGGGCGCTGGGCTTTCAAGGGGACAGAATGAGGAGGCGGGGCGGGGAGTCCCGGCTGGCTCCCGGGCAAGGGTAATGAATGCAGCCCCCCGGGACGGGGTAGGGGGCTGCTGCCTGTCTCTGCCCCTCCCCTCCGCTCCCCTCCTTTCAGCCAGCTCCGTCCCTCGGCTTCTCCGAGCCGGCCAGCCCGGCTGCCGTCCGGAAAAGCCACCTGCTACCAGCGCACGTGAGCAGGCGAAGGCCGGCCAGAGCCAGGTGGGCCACAGGGGCAGCTGCAGCCTGGGGGATGGGGGTCCAGACAGCCCCCGGCCGTCATCCCCACCTGCGCTTGGGGTCAGCCCCCACCTCCTGCACCTCAGGCTGAGCCTGCGTCCTCCACTTCTCATCCTCCGTTCACACTCTGGGTTGTTGGCTTTTGGCAACCCTGGGTTTTGTGGGAGCATCAAGAAAACTCACTCGTGATGTTTACCTATAACCCCACCCTGGCCGCTTCCCAGGCACCGGACACGGAAGGGACCCTACCTACCCAGGAGGGACCCTACCCTGCCAGACGCTGGCCCATCCTGGACCCAAGATGGTGAATGGACCACGTGAGGCCTTCGGAGTGAGGCCCGCCCCAGGCCCCAGGCAGTGAACACTCAGCCAGGCCTCTGGGCCTGAAGTTTTACCCCAGCGAAGCTTCCTGAGACCCAGCAGGCGGGGTGAGGCAGGACTCCCCTCCCGCACTGAGGAAGCAGTTAACTGCTCAGAAAACTCAGCTTCTGACTCAGTTCAGAAACGCAGAGCGGGGAGCCTGTGTCTACCTGCAAAGCGGAAGCTGTCTGCCCTCGTGCACTCAGCCCATCAGCTTGGGCAGCAAATGGGTAGGGTGTTTGAGGCCAGGACAGGCATTTGGCCCCGTTCCCGTGAGACCTCCTGGAACTCCAGTCCACCCTCCGTGACCCGGAGAGCAGACCCCGCAGGCCCCTGAACTGGGAGGGACCCTGAGCATCCCGTCAGGGGAGGAGGTGAAGGCAGGAGCCAGCACACCCCTTAGAGTGTGAAAGAGCACTTCGAAGCCCTCCCCAGCCTTCCCCCCAGGGAACACAGGGGTCTGGGGGCAGAGAGGGTGCGGGGAGCCTGGGGGTGCTGCTGAGTGAAGGAGACAGAGAAACACGCTGTAACAAGGCTGTCTTGCCTTCTCAATTGAGATGAGACTCATAGGCAAAACCAGCGCTTTCGAGGGAGCCGCTCCGTGGCACTGAGTGCGGTTGCGATGTGAGACACCTACCGTCTCTCCTCGATTCCCAACCACTTTCATCCCCCAGCAAGGACACCCACCCCCTGCCCATTAAGCAATCACACCCCACCCCCTTTCTCCCGACCTCCTGGCAGCTACCAACTTCTGTGCTGTCTCTGCGTTCACCTCTTCTGGGGTGTTTCATACCCATGGAACCATACAGCGTGTGAAATTGGCTCCACTCTGATGGGAAGAGGGAGAAAGGGGGCTGGAGCCCCTGGCACGCTCCGCCCAAAGCCCCTGCCTACTGGAAAGACCCCGGGCCTGCTTAGAGGAAACTGGCTGGTCACCCTAGCCCGTGGGTGGGGCTTCCTCCACCTGGCTCTTCCGAGCTCCAGGCTTGGTCTCCACGAGGCAACTGACGTGGGGCCCCTGGGCGTCTCTTCTGTTAAGTGGGAGGTTGAAGGGGTGGGTCCCAATGACTCCTGTACCCCCACCTTCCCCCGTGAGGTCTAGAGGAGAGAAACTTCGTGTAACAAAGGCAGGCTGGATCAGAGATTCAGTGCGTGCACGCTAAGTCGCGTCCATCGTGTCCGACTCTTTGTGACCCATGGACCGTAGCCCGCCAGGCTCCTCTGTCCATGGGACTCTCCAGGCAAGAGTACTGGAGTGGGTTGCCCTGCCCGCCTCCAGGGGATCTTCCTGAGCCAGGGATCGAAGCCTCGTCTCTTATGTCTCCTGCATTGGCAGGTGGGTTCTTTACCACTAGCACCACCCGGGATTCAGAGTCTCTTTCTGAAAGAGGAGAAAGAGACAGATGGATGGCACCTACTCTTGGTCCAGCAGGGGCAGCGAGGACTCGGTCCCTGCCAGGCCGGTGGTGGAGGGGGGTGCTCCCTGCCGATGACCGAGGCCTTAGAAGGAGCCCAGGGAAGTGCTCAGGGCTGCCCAGGGTCTGTTTCCCTCCCACTGGGTGCGACACCCAGGCAGTGGCGGCAGGCAGGACACTGGCACGTGTGCCCGTGCAGGTGACTGGGGAGGGGCCACGTGCGCGGCGGGGAGGGGCCACGTGCGCGGCGGGGAGGGGCCACGTGCGCGGCGGGGAGGGGCCACGTGCGCGGCGGGCAGGCGCGTGCCGGCCCCCGTGTATCATCCAGCTTGTAAATTGCTCTGGGCCTGTAACTGCTGAAAGGGCCATCGAGCCGCGTGGTGTTATTATTTATGATGAAGCGCGGAGGTGCCTGCCAGGGGCTGGAATGGGCTGCACGCTGCACGGGACGGACGGCAAATTGAACTCCAATTTTCTGCTCCGCAGTCTTTGTTACGCGCCACAAAACGCCGGTGTGCCGGGGTCAGCAGCCTGATGAATGCGTGCTCTTCCCGGCGGCGGCTCCATCTCGCAGCCTCTGCGCGGAGGCAGGCTCAGCTTTGCTTTTCCCTCCCCCTCCCGGGCCCCGCCGCAGACTCCTTCCCTGGGATCCAGGCGCGGCGCTGACCTCGGAGGCTTCGCAGGAGAGCAGGCAGCCGTGGGTTCGAAACCTGGCTCTGAAGCTTGGGTCAGGGGCCTCCTCTGATGAGAGTCATAAAAGGGGCAGGAAGCGTAAGCCCCCACCCACCCACCCCCCGACCACAGGTGGCCATGAGGGTTAAATGAGAAAAGACAGGGAGCTCCGCTTGGGTTAGGCTTGCCACAAACAGGTCCTCTTCTCTTCCCTTTTCCCAAGGCTGAGCTGCCTCCAACCCTGGCCTGATCCCAGGGAAGGCGAGGCGGGGAGAAAGCACCAATGGAAGTGCCCATGTGGGAGCAGGGAGGCCAGCTGCCCGGCCCAGCCTCTCCTCTGGGTGTTAGGAAGTCAGTCCTGATGCTAAGTCAGACGCCCCTTCCTCAGGCCCAGTGCTCCATCTTCCCTGAGGTCGTGGCCTTTTTCAAGGGCAGGAAGCAGGCAGAAAGGGGGATCACCCTTGGGAGGTGTGCCATGTGAAGCGTAGGACCGCAGGCCACTGCTCCCAGCACAGTCCTTCTGCACCCTGCGTGTGGTGGGGGCGTCGCTGGCCACGGTACACGCGGCTTCCACCGGCTGTGAGCTCCCAGAAGCATCTCCAAGCCACCCAGCCCTTGTTCTCGGCTTCCCCAGGCCTGTGGGAGGTGGGCGTTTCTCCATCACCGGAGCATAGGGGAGCAGGTCAGAGTGGTACCCACTCGATGGAGAGAGCTCACCTGCGAGGGGACCTTAAAGAGAAGCAGCTGGAGGAGTGACCGATGCCAGGGGGGACGCGTGTCTTTTGGCCCTGGCCAGGCAGCTGACCCCTAAACCTGAGTTTTGGCAAGCCCCTCATCCCCACCCTGAGGTGGGGGGTTGTCTTAAGTTCCAGCTGTGAAGCTGGAGAATTGCTGCAAGTGAGTCACCTCAGGGTCACCAAGGGGAAGACAAGCGTCCTCCATGTGGCATCACGGAGCTTCTTGGGAGGGATTCCAGGAGTTAGGGAGAATTTTATTCTCACCGTTTTTATAGCTTTAATGAATCTGAATACACTGAAATGATAATAGCACTGTTAGATAAAAGCATTCTAATCAATGGTATAAGTTTAATCTTTGAACCCTGCAGCTGAAATGTATGGCAGGGCTCCCTTCCCCTCTGTTAATTGCAGAATAAACCCATCGGAGATGAGAACCGTCTTTTTTCCACGCAAGGCTAGGAATGCTCTGGTGTTATTTACCTGTGTGGTTCCACGGGAGGCCCCCCGACTGTGAGATGGGTTTGCAGAGGTTACACCAAGTAATAATAGGCATAATAGGAGCTCCCCTTGTGTGGGCTGTTTGTGCAGGTGCTGGCCGAACCCCTTACCCCTCTCCACAGGCTATGGGGTAGGCACCGCTATTATCCCCTTTTTCCATTGTAGACTCTGAGATGCGGAAGGGTTACAGAGAGACATCCAGGGTCCCATAGCTGGAGAGTAGTCAAGCCAGGGGGCTTCCCAAGTGCCTCAGTGGTAAAGAACCCACCTGCCAGTGCTGAAGACGCATATTTGATCCCTGGATCTGGAAGATTCCCCTGGAGGAGGAAATGGCAACCCGCTCCAGTATTCTTGCCTGAGAATTCCATGGACAGAGGAGCCTAGTGGGCTTCAGTCCATGGGGTCGCAAAGAGTCCGACATGACTGAGTGACTGAACAACGCAAGCTGAGCCAGGACTCAGACCCAAGTAACCCCACGCCAGGGGCCCGGCTTGTAACCCACTGCCCAGAACTTGCAGAGTGGGAAGAACATAGAGGAATATCAGCTCTCAAGAGGGAGGTGGCCTGGCCAAGTTCAACCACAAGTTCCCATGTCTGTGTTTTTTTTTTTTTTCTTTCATGGCTCTGGGGCCTCCTGAAGGTCAGACTCACCACCCAGCTCTGGGGCCCGGGAGGTGAAGGGGCTCATCTGCATTCTTCCCGTGGATGACACACGAGCCTGGGCGTCACCACGCGTGCGGCCCCTGTCTGTGTCCTACCTGCTGTAAGGGACGTAACCTCAGACGTCTGGGGGCCCTGGCGCTGAACATCAGGAAGAAAGTTACGAAGCCCATCACTTTGAGCCCTGAAGAGGGAGCAGGCAGGAGGGAGACTCTCTGGCAGATGTACAGTGGGCCGGCCAGCTGGGGAGATGGAGGTGGGGTGCTTGGGACACACAAAGCCCCCGCTTTCCCCAGGCTGGGCCCCTCCACCCTGCTCACCACTCCCCAGGGCCGTGTCAAGGCTCGGTTGCCCTGGCTGCCCTGGTGGCTGGGCCCCTCCTTAATCAGATTAGATGTGTATTCAAACAAATTGATGATCCGTTCCATTAGATGCTTTTTGAACACGCTTTTCTGAGCGAGAAATCCATTCGGCTGCAGCTGTGGAGGCCGAGGTGTAATTGACTGCTGCGCCTTCCCAGGCCCCCAACGTCGGGAGGTGCCCAGTTTCCTGAAGGTCACCGGTGAGGATTAGATTAAGGAGGGCGAGGGCCTTCTTTCCTGGCTAATGAAGCACTTGGCATGCAGGCAGCACTGGGCTGAGCTGGGCCAGGCATCTGCTAGGAGACAGGAAAGGGTCATAAATTAGCATCTCATTTGTGGGTGAAGCAGGGAGGGGAAGGGGAGCTGGAGGGGAGAGACCAAGGGGCTGAGGGGGGGCAGGAACAGGCAGGCGTGTCAGGCATGGGGTGTGAGAACAGCTGGGGAGCCTGGCATCCCCTGTCTGCCTGCTAGCATCTGCCTGCTGCGTGTGTACCCCGAACATTTCTAGGGGGCAGGGCTCAAACAGACTTCTGCATGGTGCCCTTCAGGGCCCCCAGCTCCCTGCTCCTGAGCCCTGGCCCCGGCAGCTCCCAGGCTCAGCACCTCCCTGACCTGGATTTCAGAGGAAAAGGCATTGCAGGCGTGGTGCAGAAGCTCCAGCTGCTCCTACCGGGTCCCAAACCTTTGCTCAGGGCCTAACAAGCCATCCCGAAGCTAGACTTGGCTCTTGAGCCAGTTTGAAGGGAGCTGAATTCTAAAAGCTCAGACTTGGGACTTTCAGGAGACAATGGGCTCTGTAAGAGGGTGCAACCAAGTCAGGGGAAAATAGATGGGACGGTGATATTACCCCTGAACCCCATTTCCCCATCTCCTCCTCCTCCGTGATCACGTCCAGGGGCCTGAAGAGCAAGAAAGAGCATCCATAGGGGTCAAGCGCTGTGTTCTGAACTTGACGTACGTTGGCTCACTTAGTTCTCCCAGGAGCCTCTGGGGCAGAGGTTGGAATCTCTTGCATGAACAGACCAGTAAGGCTGGGGAGGTTACTGTGCTCAAGGTCACACTTTACTTGGCGAAGAAAGGGCATTTAAACCCAGTTTCTTGTCTCCCACTGGGACCTTCAAGCCAGCCCCCTGGGAAAGGGTGCACCCGGGGGCTTGGGTGGCGAGCAGAGCTGTGAGATGGGGACCCCAGGTCTGCCCTTCCTTCCCAAGAAGCCCCCAGGACACCAGCCCCTGCCTCATTTTACTTGACCCCTCCCACCCACATCTGTTCATCTTCTGGACCCTTTGAAGTCTTATCCCCAGGCTTCCCTGCCCGCACCACACTAGCCAAGCCCTCCATAACGCTCACCCCTAGGTGGACCGCTCTTCCCTGGGTGATCATGGCCTATTATCCTTCCAGAATCCTCTGGACCCATGCCTGGCCAGCCCATCTGGTTCACCCTCACCCCCAATCTAGGCCTGAGCCATGACATTGAAAGCTGGGGTAATAACGCCTCTGCCACACAGCCAGTGTAGCCCCTGCTTGTGACTTCCAATCCCTGAGAGAGGCCACCATCCCTCACTTAGCCCCTGTGAGGCCACAGGTCGGGGTGTGAAGAGTGGGACAGCTCATAGGGAAGCCCCATGTCACCTACAGAAAGATCCCAAACTCTGAAGTCTGCCAGATCTGGGTTTACGTCTATGTGGCTAGGTCGTATGACCGAATGTTCCCGAGTTTCATCTGTAAAATGGGAACAAAGATAGCACTGGCCTTGAGAAGTCCCTGTGACTCTTAGCTGAAGCGATGGACATAAAGCACTTCATGTGTGGGGAGTTCGTGAGATCGTGTGAAATCAAGGCAGCGGGAATAGAAGTGTGGGGAGAGGAGAGGGGGAGAGGGGCCTGCTGGGGGCCTCCGCCTCCTCTGACCTGCGCTCCAGCCAGAGCCAGGGCGGGGACCATTTAGGAGGCCACGAAGGTCAATCCAGGACGAAGGTCAATCCAGGACCACGGAGGTCAGTCTAGCCTAGTGCAGAGGCTAGGGGGTGGTGAGGCGAGAAGCTTGCAGGAATCCCAAACTGCACCTTGTCCCCAGCTTTCTGGAGAAGTCGAGATGGCTGAGTAGCAGAGGCTGTGGGGTCTTTCAGAGCTGGGGAGGGGGTGGTCCAGGCTTGGTGCCCCATGAAGTGGGCTCTGGAGGGCACACAGACATCTTTTGGCCAGTCAGCAGCATTAGTGGCGAGTGGAGGTCCTCACCCTGGCTGGCACTCCCAGCCGGCGGGGGTCTGGCTCCAGGCGAGGTGGGGTTCCCAGGGCTGAGCTGGCTGGGAGGTCAGATCCCAGGAGACATGGGGATAGGCTCCGGAGAAATATGGCCTTATTGTGCTAGGGGCTGAAGGGAGGGGAAAGGTTAAAGCTGCGATAAGCATCTGTGTGGGACCATTTTGCCTGGAGCTGGCAGGAGAAGAATGACAGTGGGGGTGTTTAGTGGGAATTCGGAGGAACAGGCGGCCAGGGGCCCCTGTCTGGGGAACTAGGCGGAAGCCCAGGACTGAGGCCGCTTGTTCGCCTCTGTTGGTGGCTCTTCCTTGAGAAGAAACTTAGGCTCTGGTGATCAAGGACCCCCCTCCCCGCCCCAAGTCGTTCCACACCCTTGAGTCCCAGGCACACGGAAGACCCGTCCTCTCCTGCATGACCAGCAGGGCTGCCCGTGACCATGCATCCTCTGCACTCACAAACGTGTTTGCATCTACGTGCATACATCTGATTATGAATGAATGAAAAGTGAAAGTCGCTCAGTCGTATCTGACTCTTTGTGACACCATGGACTATACATTCTGTGAAATTCTCCAGGCCAGAATAGTGGAGTAGGTAGCCCTTCCCTTCTCCAGGGGATCTTCCCAACCCAGGAATCGAACCCAGGTCTCCCGCATTGCAGGCAGATTCTTTGCCAGCTGATTATAAATAAATAATCCATACCTATAGGGCACAGTGGGGCTTCCCTGGTAGCTCAGCAGTAAAGAACCTGCCTGCTGGGAGAGAGAGACTCGGGGATGTGAGGGTGATCTGGTTGCGACATCCGTCACCCCATTGATCACCAGGGTGACTCAGCTGACCTGGCTGGCTAGGCCCGTGTCCCCTTCCTGCCTCACCGCCCTACATGCGTCCCTCCTGAAGCTGCAAGCTTGGTCAAAGAGGACAGCCATCCCCAACAGAGGAGGACCCGTCTTTGATCAAGCATACGAGTAACTGCACTCTCTGTTAGACTCTCCAAGCATGCTCTCGAAAAAGAGACACAGGTTCAATCCCTGGGTCAGGAAGATCCTCTGGAAGAGGAAATGGCAACCCACCCCAGTATTCTTGCCTGGGAAATCCCATGGACAGAGGAGCCTGGAGGGCTACAGTCCATGGGGTCACAAAGAGTTGGACACGACTTAGTGACTAAACAGCAACAGCTTAAAACACTTTCTAAAAGTTACGAACATACACAGAATAAAAGTGTGGGCCCCTCCCTCCCAGCCCCAGTCCCCCAGTTCTCCTCCCTAAAGCGTCACTAAGCCCAGTGTCTTATGTGACCCTCTAGAAGAAGCCTGTGCCTGTACAAGCAAATCTATTTTTATCCTTGAAGAAAAAAGTGTGCCCAAGTGATAGCCGATTACACACCCCATTCTACACCATGCTGTTTTTACTTAACACTAGATCTCAGGATTTGTTCCAGAGCCTTTCGGTGCAGAGAATTCTACTGTTTGGAGGTGCAATCATTTCTTTAACCAGCGCCCTCTTGACAGACATTCAGGTCATTTCCAAGCTTTCGCTGTTACAAAACACAGTGTCCCTTGCAAAGCTGTCACTTTATCCATGCACGTGTGTGTGTGTGTGTGTGTGTGTGTGTGTGTGAAGGAGAAATTCCTTAAAGAGTTGGTGGATGGAGGGGTGCATTTTTAGTTTTGATGGAATTGCCAAGCTGTGTGCATGAGGCCTGGATCTCCGCAGGCTGGCCAGCCCCAGGGTTTTATCGTGTTTTCAAATCTTGGCCAAAGTGATAGGGAAAAAAAGTATCCTATTGAGTTTGCCTTGCCTTTCTCTTATCTCAAAGTTCAGCATCTTTGTGTTTCCAAGTTATTTGTAATTCTTCTCTGTGAACGGTTCATATCCTTTGCCCATTTTTTTGTTGGTTTGTTCATCTTTTTCTTATTGATTTATGAGAATATTTTTTATATCAGGAAAATGAGCTCTTTGTCCATGATAGAAGTTGCAAATATTTTCCCCCAGTTTGTCATTTGTTGCTTTTTGTTTATGGGTATTATTTTTTCTATCCATGCAAGATTTTTATATAGTTGAAGGTATCAATCTGTTTTTATGACTTTCTGGAGTTTCTGTAGTACTTAGAAAGTACTTGGCAAATTCTTTGCTTTGCTGAGATTGTGTATTTTTAAGCCCCTGTGATTTTTCCTAGTTCTTTTAGAATTTCATTTGTTTTTGTTTAAAACATTGATCCATCTAGCATTTATTTTGTGGTAAAGTGTGAGGAGTAGATTCAGCTTGATTTTTTTCCCTCAAATGGCATCCTGGTTGCTCCAAGACCATTTGTTGAATAATTGATCTATTATCCACTGACCTGAAATTCTACTTTAAGCCTCTCTTAAATATCCCATATATACTGGGGTCTATTTCTAGACTCTCTGGTTCTTCGCTTCATCAGTCCATTTGAAAAAGAGCACACTGCTTTAATGATTGCAGCTTTATGATATAGTTCGATATGTGTGCTAATCTCTTCTGCTTGCCGTTCTTTTTCAGAATTTTCTTGTCTATTCTTTTGTGGTTTTCTTCAGTGTGAATTTTTGAATCATTTTGTCTAGCTTAAGAAATCTTCCATGTGTAAGTTTTCAAAGTGAGGAAGAGTTGACGAGAATGACATCTGTGGAACGTTGATTCTGTCAGCCCTTCTCCACTCTCCATTATCCCTTCCCCACTGAGAATGTGGCTAGCAGGGCTGTCGTGTACAGTAGTCCAAGTTGTGTACTGCACAATCCCAGAGCTAAGGTTGAGAGGCTACTGGCCCCTGCTAAGAGTGTATGAGCTCTTCCCCTCAGGGGATCTGCCCCCCTGCCTATATGATCAAGAGTAGTAATAACTGCCTCTCCCATAGCACACACCAGTCACTTGCCTTTCCTAAGCACTTTATGTTTTTTAATTAAAGCCTCACAACAAACATATCCCCAGTTTACAGCTAAGGACACTGAAGTGCAGAAAGTCAAAGTCATTTGCTCAAGGTCAATGATCTGTGTTACCCACCTGTGCAGCCATGACGCAGAAATCTGTTCCTGCAAGTAAGCGCGCACGCACACACACACACACACACACACACACACAGACACACAGATACACATGCAATCAGAGAATCATCCAGACACACACGTGAACACACAGACACACACACGTGAATACATACTTACATATATACAAAGGTGCATACAGACGCATGCTCAAAGACATGCAGACACACACACACACACACACAGAGGCTGTTCCACCAGCATCCTTCTCCCATCAGTCTTTCCTGCTACAGCTCACACACTTCCAGCTCCCCTGCCTTGGGGCAGGGCCGGCCCATCTAGGAAAACAGGCTGGCAGGACTCACTGCCACGCCTGCTCTCAGTTCTGCGTGGGCCTCCCTCCCAAATCCCTGTATCCCGACATGAGCCCCGACATGAGGGCCCTTTCATCTTTGGGAAAAGGAGGTGTGGCCGCATCTCAGGGTCTTGGGGCAGGGAGCCTTGGCCTCAGCCAGGAGGCCTTGTTAGGATCGCTTGGAATGAGGGAAGACGCTCTGATCTGGGTACCCAGCAGGTTCTCAGGAAAGGCTAACGCCCCACCTCCCCTCTTCCCTCGAGTCATTATCTCCAGCAGCCTCTGGAATCAGCCCATCCAAGCAGAAGCCATTTGGCTCCAGACTGGCGCCCCTAGGAGAGCCTGAGGAATGAACTGGCGACTGCGGACGTGGGGGGCGCGAGCCGGATGGCAGAGGCCCGGGGTGTGGGTGCCAGCTGCGTGTGCAAACACACCCGCCGCCCACCCCCACCCCCCACCGACTCCTCTGGCTCTGAGTCAGCCCACCTCCAAGGGATCTGATCTTTGGGGGCTGGGAGCGTTATTGTTTTAAAACAAATGAGGGATGACAGGAGCTAACAGAGGGTTTTTAAGAACGCGATTCAAAGGGCTCTTGAAAGCTGCTGGAGAATATGAATGCGCCTTTGAAGTGCGAATGTGCCCATTTGTTAAACTGAGAGGAGCCGGCTGCCTCCGAGGGTGGGGAATCGTTTTTCTTGGCAAATGAGTGCCTGCCTGCCTCTCCGCCCTTCGCCAGCTCCAGAGATGCTTGAGGACCCCAGAAATGGGGGACCGGGGGGTGGCAGACACCCCCTCAGGACACACTCTAGGAGAGGCGCCGCTTCAGCGTCTTCAAGGCAGTGTGCTCACATGACCGTTGTTAAGAGTGATGGGCAGACGTGCCAGTGAGCAGCGTCAGCTCCAAGCTGGGAACATCGGCGCCCGCGGAGAGAGGCCGAGGGCCGGGTGGTCCAGGGTGCACCCCTTGCACGTCTGCACCTGCCCTCCAGCCGCCATCGGATCACCCCCGGCCTACCCTCCAGTGGCCCCCACAGTGAGGGTCTGTAGCAGGGTTGGCGTTCCAGGAAGACTCCCCACAGTCTCTAGTGAAGATGGAGAGACCTTGGGGTTGGGTGGGAATCTCTGCAGCCAGCTGGTGGACCTGGGCCCCAAGCCCACATTCGGCTTGTCCTGAGTTGTCCGTCTGTGCATAAGCTCAGAGTGAGGCCTTGTCACAAATGCATAAACTTATCTGAAACCCAAGGATGCCCAACCCTGGTTAAATCTGAGGGTGAGAGGATAGAGCAGAGATCCAGGCTGCCAAGCCCCACTGATCCTCCAAAGATTCCACCTGGGATGCAGGAGGGGCCCTGCTCCCCCAGCCCCTGCACACACCCCGACCCGGCCTGCCGGGCCGCAGCTGGGTTCACTCCCTTCCACCCTTGAGTCACTGCCTCCCGACCCCAGACAAGTGCCCCTTTCTCTTCTCTGGCTGGTCCCATATCTGAGGCCTGAAGAATAATGCCTTGTGTTTTTCACTGTCTGGGCTCCTAGTGGATCGTTAACTCTCAGACTGAAGTCTGTCTGGGGCATCAGCCAGCGCCGAGGGTGATGGAACCCCCTTCCCTGGCAGGAACACCAGTTCTCTGATGTTGGAAAAGAAATGAACGTTTGCAGAACATTTACTCTGGGCCAGGCACAGAGCTAGCATTTTCACAATTGTTATCTCATTTAACAATGGGCTTCCCTGGTGGCTCAGGTGGCAAAGAATCTGCCTGCAATGCAATGTTCAATCCCTGGGTCAGGAAGATCCCCTGGAGAAGGGCATGGCAACCCACTCCAGTATTCTTGCCTGGAGAATTCCACGGACAGAGGAGTCTGGTGGGCTACAGTCCATAGAGTCACAAGGAGCTGGACACGACTGAGTGACTAACACTGTCTCATTTAACTCTTAAGATATCTCAGTGGCTGTTTCTCTTCCTGTGTCTCCTGATGGAGAAACTGAGACTCAGAGAGGTGAATGCGTGTCCACAGCCAGGCAGCTGAGCACCGACAGGGTGTGGTGCGGGGACCCCTCTCTCACAAGGCTTGGAGGTCGGGTGCCCAGTGCCGGTTTTGCCAGCAACTTTCTGGCTTTGTACACTGCCCACCCTTCGGGCAGGGTGATGGGTGGAAAGTACTTGGATTTGGGTCTGGCAAGCTCAGAGGTTAAAGTGTCTGCCTCCAATTCAGGAGATCCAGGTTCAATCCCTGGGTCGGGAAGATCTCCTGGAGAAGGAAACAGCTCCCCCTCCAGTATTCTTGCCTGGAAAATCCCATGGATGGAGGAGCCTGGTAGGCTACAGTCCACAGGGTGGCAAAGAGTAGGACATGCCTGAGCGACTTCTCTTTCACTTTTCACTTTCAGGCCTGGACCTGACTCGCCCTGGTTGCAGCTCAGGGCTGCCGGGTCCCCGGGCCGTACCCCTGAGAGCAGGTGATCAGAGCTCCCTCACAGAGTGTGCTCGCTGGATGAGCTGGTGAACAGTGCTTCCTGGAGCTTGCTTCCTCCACCTCTCAGACGCAAAGGCGTTGAGTCCGCGTGTGGGTGCCTTAAGCCCATCTTCCTCTCCATCTCACCTTCATGGTCAAGTGCAGGGTGAGTGCTCAGCCTGCAGGGCTGGCTGCTTGCCTTCCAGCTGTGTGACCCTGGGCGGGTTTCTAACCCCTCTCTGAAGGGTGGATTTTGATCCTGTCTGGCTGTGGGCTTGCGCGTAGGTCCAATGAGAGGATGTTAAAGCCCCTGGAACAACCCAGAACCTAGTAGTGCTTTGGTCCCTATGTTGTTTCCAGTGCGGGCCCCTCCCCCAGCCCAGCCCCTCCCCTAAAACACAGGTCTGCTCTCCCCCTTGCTGCGGCGTCTCCCAGTTCTTTTATCAACCCCTTCGTCTACTTCACTTCTGCCCCTTTTCCAACTGGCCGGAAGACAGAAAACCTCTGTTTCCGCCCAAAGCTTTTGGTCTAAGTGGTCCCCTGAAGCCTGGGGTCCTGTGTGCACTGTCTGTGTCAAGGGGAGCTGTGGGGGGGCTCGTGCTTGGCTGGGCTGACTCGGGTCAAAGGGATAGGGAAGAGATTAGAGCAAGGGATGTACCCCAGGCCCACAGCCCAGGCAGCGGCATTTCTTCTGGCCCAACACCCAACCTGGCGTGAGTAAGGAGGTCGAGGCAGGCTGGGCCACAACCTCAGGTGGAAGATCAAGCAGCCTGGTGGTGGAGGGGGCGCCCGCTAGAGGGACCCTGCCCCTGGCACCTGGAAGGGTTTCCGGCAGCCTTGGGAAGCAGGACTCAGACCGCCCCTCACCTGCCACTCCTCCCAACCCAGGGTTGTATCCCTGTTTCCTTTGAGATATTTATCTTTTTACTTTTTAGAATTAATTTTTGTTGGAGTTCAGTTGATTTACAATGTTGTGTTAGCTTCTGCTTCACAGCAACGTGAATCAGTTATATGTATACGGATGTGCACACTTTCTGAGCTTCTGTTCCCGTGTGAGTGATTACAGAGAGCTGAGCAGTGTTCCCTGCGCTGCACAGTCGGGCCTTAGTAGGACTGTGTGTCAGCTCCAGTCTCCCGGTTTATCCATGCCCGCTTTCCCCCCTTTTACATGTGACGTTTATTTTCCCTTTGGCTAAAGTGCAGAAGTGCTCCCCCCACCCTTCCTCCTTCTCTGGAAGGAGAAAGCAGAAGCAAAGCCTGTCGGATGGATGGGGATCCCACGGGGGAGAGACCACAAGTCCTGGAGCGTCAGGGTGGCAGCCAAGGTGGTGGGCCCAGGGGCTTCTGGGAGGAGGCAGGCGGGGAGAACTCGCTCTGCATACGAGCCCTGACCTGAGTTCCAGCCCTTCCCGGGCACAGGACCTTCGCCTGTTCCCCGCTGCTCCTGCCCCGTCTGCCTCCCAGAGGCCAGGCTCCAGGTGAGCAGCTGCAGGCAGGTGCGAAGTGGTAACCGGCGCCTCGGTGTCTCTGTTCCCCACAGATGACGTGCCCCCCTATTTCAAGACGGAGCCGGCGCGGACGCAGGTGCATCTGGAGGGCAACCGCCTCGTGCTCACGTGCATGGCCGAGGGCAGCTGGCCGCTGGAGTTCAAATGGCTGCACAACAATCGGGAGCTGACCAGGTTCTCCCTGGAGTACAGGCAAGCGCGCCGCCCCTTCCCTCCCGGCTGCCAGGGTCCTGCCGTGTCCTGCAGCGGTACCTGAAGGGGGAGCGGGCTGAGATGGCAGTTCAGGGACACTCTGGGCCAGGGATACAGGGAGGCTGGGATGGCGGAAGTTGCAGGAGGTTGGGTGGGGGGAAGTCAAGGCAGCCTTGCCCTGGGGTGAGAAGACCCTGCCGGCTAAGCCATCAGAGGATGACCAGAGGGTGGACTGGGGGCGCCGCCCCGATAGGGTGGTCCAGGCAGCCTTGGACGGGGCAGAGGTGATGATTAGGGCAGAGGAGCTCAATGCCAGCGTGAGCTGTGACCAGATCCTCACCCCCTCCCTACTGAGAAGATGCTGCTGTCTCGGGAGCTGTTGGAGGGGCCTGAGTCCAACAGAGAGCTGTGGCCTGTGACTACCTGGGATCCATAAGTGATGGATAGATTCTGTTCGGGAGGGAAATTCAGGGGGAGCATGGAAGTGGGGCCCCCTGGGCATTTGGACTTATCTCCTCTTCCTGCTATGGCCCTGCGTGGTACTGTGGGCTGGCCGGGCCTGCTTCCCCAGGACACGGCAAGTGGGGAGAAAGGGGAGCACAGAGAGAGAGAGAGGCCCAGGTCTCAGCAAGGGCAGGTGGAAGAGTGAGCGCGAGGCAGCCACCCCCGAAGCCGGACGGCCTCCAGCCTCTCTCCTGGCTCTCCCCATTCCTGCTTCTGTCCCCCCATCCTGCCCGGTTTGATTGGCTCCTGACCCTGTGCCTGGTAATCAATCCCTAGGCCTGATGTGTGTTGTTGGGGAAACAAGATTGTCTTGCCCTGGGGATGTTGATACAGATCAGGGATAGGAATGCAAATGAGAGGAGGGGGATTTAATTGCTTGAGGATCTGTCCTTCCCAGGAAACCATCCTTTTCTTCATGAAGCCAGGAAGCCAGCGTTTGGGGTGACCCTGATGCCCAGGCCCCCTCTACCCCAACACTGGTCTGGATGGGCTTGGTGGTGATGCTGAAAACTCGGCCTCTGTACACAGGTGCCAGTTTGAATCTCAGAGACAGAGTTTTGAGTGAAGTAGAAAAGAATAGCTTTATTGCTTTGCCAGGCAAGTGGGACACAGCAGGCTCAAAAACTGTGTGTCCCAACCTAGGAGGATTTGGGGAGTTCTATAGCAGTGGTTCAAGAGTGGGGTTGCTGATCAGATTAGGGTGTGCACTCCCTTAATCTGGCTTTAGGTGGTCTCCTGATGAGTTTCTGTGGTTCTGAAATGGAGAATGCCTCATTAAATACTTCATCTTCCTTTTATTGGGGCTTTTACTTCTGTAAGTGGGCTTTCCAGGTAGCTCAGTGGTAAAGAATCCACCTGCAATGCAGGAGACCTGGGTTCGATCCCTGGGTTGGGAAGATCCCCTGGAGAAGGATATAGCAACCCACTCCAGTATTCTTGCCTGGACTTTGTGTGTGTTTGTCATTCAGTCGAGTCTGACTATTTGGACTGTTCGACCCCACGGACTGTAGCCCTCCAGGCTTCTCTGTCCATGGAATTCTCCAGGCAAGAATACTGGAGTGGGTTTTCATTCCCTTCTCCAGGGGATCTTCCTGATCCAGGGATCAAACCCAGGCCTCCATGCATTGCAGGCAGGGTCTTTACCATCTGAGCCACAAGGGAGGCCAACACTACCGCTTTAGTTCTGTAAAGAGTTCAAAGACATTGTTCTGTGCCTCCCTTGAGGTGGAGCCAGGACCTCGCCCCAAGCGTCCACTATTGCTTCTTGGCCATGCCTCCCTTGTCTCTGCAACCCCTCCCTTCTCTGATTAGCAACTCTGGACCTCAGGGAAGGTCATGGAGGCAGAAGGCTGTTTCCTGCATAGAAGAAACAGTCACATAAGAAGACTTTGGTGCCCAGGAGCCTTACAAGCTCCTGCTGGGTTTCAGTGGGAGTGGCCACTTTGGCAAACGAGAGAACAGGACGGGCCAGGGCAGGAGGACCACCCTCCAGTCTGTGAGTGGTGAGAGACCTGGGCCCGGATGAAGGAGGCCCTCCAGGTCTGGCCACTCTGGGCTTTGGTTCTCCAGGGAGCCACAAGGAGACCAGAGGGGCCTCCCTGAGCGGCCCTGTGATGGTTTTCAGTCAGGGTCCCAGAACCATTCCTAAAAGCTCTGTGGCACCCTGGGCAGTTTTAACAGTTTCCATGAAGAGCCCCTGGGGCCTCTTGGATGGTGGACGTGCTTGAGTGGGCACCCCGCAGAGCACGCCGATGGCATACCACACTCTCAGTGGTGTCTTTGCCCTGGATTTCTGCTGGCAGGGAGCTGGAGACAGGACCCAAGAGGAGGAGAGTTGATTCCTTATCTGGTTCTTCTGGTGCCTGAAACTGCGAGGACACGGGGGTGGGTGTTACACAGAAGCACATCCTGGCTCTTCAGGTTCAGATTCGCCGAGTGATGGAATGAGCTTTCTTTGGACCCCGTCAGCCCCCTGACCCTGGAAACATCCAGATCATTGTCAGGGTACAGGTGTTGTTGATGATGGTAATGATGATGATAATCATTGGCAACCAAAAAAGAATTTATTTCACGGCTGATGTTATGATAGGCTCTCTGAGAGTATCTCCTTTAATCCTGTCAGCAGTCCTATGGGGAGGTTCCATTGTTTCTCCCCCATTCTACAGATGAGCAAACTGAGGCTTAAACAGTGCACACAAGGTCAAGTTACTGAGCTGGGCTTCAGATATAAGTCAGATGCCCAAGGCTTGAATTCTTTACCACCACCCACACTGCCTCTTATTGAAGAAAGATTGTTGCCATCGCCTCCTCCATGTATATATATCCTAAGCATCTTTCTGCTAACCATATCCTGCAAGTTCTAGAAAACAAAGATGCATTTCAGAGCTTGGCTGGATGGGAGTTATTCAGGGGGACATTAAATGAACTTCCATTCGAGGAGCTCAGTCTCTTGCCTCCTCACCCCCAGGAAGGCTTTTTATGCCCGGGACAGGCTTCTTTTCTGCTTTTGTCCAAACTGTCCTGTCTCCTCCTCTTGGAATATTGTCCCTTTCAGAACCTTCTTGCTGTTTCCTCCAGGGTCCCAGCTCTTTGGGAAAGCCTTTCCAGATAGAACACCTGTAAATCTCTCAAACACCAGTAAATCTCTCAAACACCAGTAAATCTCTCAAACACACATGCACGCGCACACACACACACTCATTTCTGCCTCTCTCTGCCCTTCGCTTCTGTCCCTAATGCTTCTCCACATACTTTGCCTTCTAATTATTTACATAAGACCATGCAAGTAAACAGCAGAATGCAGGGAGGGCTTCAGGTGCTTTGGCAGTTCCAGGAGTCTCAGGACTTATTAACAGAACCAAGAACTAGATACTGTCAGGGCCTCTGGGCTCAGGGCTGCTCAGCTGTGCCTGCCTCTGGATTCAGACTTTATTCTCACACAGTGAGATGTTGAGAAGTCCAAGAATCCTAGGCTTACAGCTTCATGATCTCAGAGTAGAAGGAACTTCCCTGTAGGAGGAGATCCATGTAGAAAGACCCAGGGAAGGATTCTTATTGGTCCAGCCTGGATCTGCCCCGACCAATCCCTGTGGGGCAGCAGCACGGAGAGCTGTGATTGGCCAGGTCATGTACGTGTCTGCTCCCAGTCCCAGGACTTTGTGCAGCCGCTCCACCCTCTAGAGCCCAGTGGTGGAAGTGAAAGTGAGAACTCTGAGCAGAAGAAAGGAAAAGGGTGTTGGGCAGACAGAAGCTCCCCACCAGTCCCTTCGCCACCTCTGCCCCTAGGAAGGCAGGGTGCTTTTTCCTTCCTTCCTTCTTTGCTTTTTAATTTTGCAAATTTCCAAATATTGGAAAAACTATGATGGTATCATCAACACTTGTATACCTTGTTACCATTCATTAGTTGTTAATATTTTGTATCATTTGCACTCTCTCTTGCTCTTTCTGTGTACGCATATATGCATTCATGAATTATTTAAGAATTAGTTGGGGCTTCCCAGGTAGTCTAGTGCCTAAGGGCTCTAGTGCCCTCTGTCCCAATGCAGAGGGCCCTGGTTCAGTCCCTGGTCAGGGAACTAGATCCCACATGCACAATTAAGACCTGGTACAGCCAAATAAATAAAAATAAATAATTTTTTAAAAAAGAAATTAGTTGCCGATATTATGTCAGTTCACCCCTAAGTAAAATTTCCCAAGAAGAAGGCGTTTTCCTACAGAACTACCACAAAATTTTCACACTCAGGAAATTGCACATTGATATTAACACAATATTACTATCTGACACACAGTCCATATTCAAATTTCTCCATGGGTCCCAATTATACTTGTGTGGACATTTTTATTATTGTTATTTAATACAGGATCTAATCAAGGACCACACATTGGGTTTAGTTGTCATGACTCTTTAGACTCCAGAACTATTCCTCATTTTTCTTTCCTGTCTTTCCCAGCATTGACATTTTTGAGAGTTCAGCCAGTTTTGCAAAATGTCCTCCAGCGTGGATTTGTCCAGTTATATTCTCATAATTACGTTCATCTTTTTGGCAGGGATATTCTGTAGATGTTCATCCTTTTCAACACTTCACACTTACATGCACCTGATGTCAGTTTGTCCCATTATCAGTGACGGTAGATTTTTTTCAACTGGTCAAGATGACATTCACAGATTTCTCCCTTGTCAGGGTATCGAGGTAATTTCTCCCTTTTGGATGATAACTGGAGACTGTGTGAATATTCTTCTCCCCAGGAATCTCCCAGCCAGTGGTTTGACATCCATTGATGAGTCTCACCTGAATCACTTATTACTAAGATAGTAATGATTAGCACCTCTTCCATCCTTTCTTGTATTAGTTAGCATTATTTCATGAAAGAGATCTTTCCTTTCTCACCCCCTTTAAAATAGTGTAACACCTGTATGTACTCATGGATAATTTTTCATCTGTGTTTTAATCCATTCCCATCATTATTCAATTGGACATTCACAGGAACCCAGAGTTGGCCAGTGGAGCTTCTCCAACCTGGCTCTTGAGTCCTTTTGACCTGTCCCCATTGGATTTCTAGCACTTTCTTTCTTTTTGGCTCAACTGAAGATTCTGATTTCCCCTTGGGAATAAATGCATACTAAAAACCCCGTCATATAAGACATCAGTCAGCTTCTCATCACGATTCTCTGACCACTGCTTTCTGCTGAGGTTTTCCTGTCTCTTGCAAACCCCAGGTTTTGAGTTGGGTGATAATATCCAATGTTCAGGCAGAAAGATGGCTGAATTTACTCAGCAAGTTGAGAGAAAATAAAACTGGGAGCGACGTTGAAAATTTAACTGTTCCTCATTCCGTGTTCAAAGAAGGAGTTAGCATGCACATCCAGTCTCCAAGGATCTTTATTCTCAGTGGGATCTGTCCCAGAATGAGCCAGGGATGTGTGGAGTGTGTGTGTGTGTGTGTGTGTAGAGAGAGAGACATTCACACGCAGGAAAGCCTTGGCCTCTTTCTGAGTGCCAGGGACTCTGCAAGGTTTGTGGGTCTAAATCCACCCTTGGGGGCTGAATGGAAATAACCTGGACTTTGGGGTTAGGCCCACCTGAATACTTGCATGCTTTTCCCATGACTAGCTCTGTGACTTTGGGCAGGAATACTTAGCCACCCTGAGTTCGTTTTCTCACTTTGGAACTGGGCACAGTCATGCCTACTCTAGAGGGTTATAGTGGGGACTCGGTGAGAGTCTTCGGGGCAGATGTAGTCAAGGTGCAACAGACATGAAATCAATGGTAGCTGGTAGGTTACAGCGGGTGTCGTCTTAATAGAATAAGGAGACAAAGAGCAAACCCACCAGAAATGTCATGTTCAGGTGAGTGTGTCTCCAAGGGAAATGGCAGCCCACGCCAGCACTCTTGTCTGGAAAATCCCATGGACAGAGAGGCCTAGTGGGCTACAGTCCATGGGGTCGGACACGACTTAACTAAACAACAGCCGCTAAGGCGGCGTGGTGCTCTGCGTACATGTGATTCCCTAGGTCTCATACATGTGTTTAGTGGTTCTGCTGCTGCTGCTAAGTCGCTTCAGTCGTGCCCGACTCTGTGCGACCCCATAGACGGCAGCCCACCAGGCTCCGCTGACCCTGGGATTCTCCAGGCAAGAACACTGGAGTGGGTTGCCATTTCCTTCTCCAATGCATGAAAGCGAAAAGTGAAAGTGAAGTCGCTCAGTCGTGTCTGACTCTTCGAGACCCCATGGACTGCAGCCCACCAGGTTTTCCAGGCAGGAGTACTGGAGTGGGGTGCCATTGCCTTCTCCGGTTTAGTGGTTATGAGTTATGAGCACGCAAAGCATAGATGTGTTTGTGTGACGTCCTGGTTCTGTGGGCTGGTAGCTCACATAAAGGCCAGGCCCTCTGCATTGCCCTGGAGCCTGCTGTGCCAGTTTGCTCTCGCATCCCTCGCACCCTTCCCTCCCGAGGGGCGTCGGGGGCCTCTCTCCAGGTTGAATCAGGTCAGGCTCCGTTGGTCTCAGTGTCACCAGCCAGGGCTGCGTGGATGGGGACTCTCCCACCAGCTGAAGAAACGGCAGGTGAGGCAGTGGCCATTGGGAGGGTGGGGGATAGACCTTAACCTCCCGTCCTTGTGACTACATCCTGGCAGAGCCATCAACCACATTATTTTGTCCCACCCAGTAGTGCCTCCTCCTGTAAGTATTCTCACACCTAAATAGGCAAGACTTTCCTGATGGTCCAGCGGTTAAGAATCTTCCTGCCAATGCAGGGGACACCAGTTCACTCCCCAGTCTGGGACAATCCCACATACTGTGGGGCAGTGAAGCCTGTGCGCTGCAGCTGAGCTCGAGCACCCTAGAGCCCATTCTCCACAAGAGAAGCCGCAGCGAGCCTCCAGACTGCGCTCCACAACCGGAGAGCAGCCTCCGCTCAACGCAACTAGAGCAAGCCTGCGCACAGGCGCGAGGACCCAAGGCAGCCAAAAAAATTAAGTAAAAATAAAATTTTAAATCACATAGGAAAAACAAATCAGCAAGGCAGACCACACACACACACGCACACACAGATTCCCACGCATAGTCAGGCACACGAATCCAAAGAAGAACTACTGTTTATTCAGGCTCACTCGGTTTCAAGAACTTAATATACATCATTTCACAGCAACACTGGGAGGTGTTCTTACCCTCCTTCTTCAGAAGCTCACAGAAGTTCCGGAACGTGGCTGGGCTCGTCCAGGGAACAAGTGGCTGATCCAGGAGGCCTGCCACCTGAGTGTTTTGCCCTTTCTGCACTGACGCACACAGGTCCCTGATCGGGCTCCTTTGGCCCCACTCGTCACTGTGTGTTGTTCTTCTGGCCCCAGGAGTGAGAAGCTGGGGGCCCCTCAGCCCCTCTGGGGTGCAAGGGTGAAGGCGTGAGACCAGTTGAGGCTGGGCCCTGCTGGGTGTGTGTGGGGGGGGCAGGGAGGCTCAGGTGAGCCAGGCCTGGCGTCTGGCTGGCCCCCGCTGGGTCCTCAGCCCCGCCGCCAGCCCGACATCCTTTGGGGGGGCGTGGCATCGGGGAGCCCCCCGGCTCGGGGGTGGGGAGAAGGCAGAGACCCCCATGAGCGACAGCCCTGCTGTGGCCACAGGGGCCCCTGCAGAGCGGCTGCCGCTTTTGAAACCCTTCCGAGGAGGGGATGAAAGGGAGCCCCTGGGGCCAGCTGCAGTGACCCCGTCCCCTCCCCCGGCCTCCCCGTAGACACAAGGGCAGGCGGCAGAGGCCAGGCAGGCAGAGGCTGGCGGGCTTCCCAGAGGGCACACGCCGCGGGGGCCAAGAGCCGAGCCAGGCTTTTCCCAGCAGCGATTCTGGGAGGTTGGTGCCATTATTATTATCTTTGCCCCGAAGTTAGGAATCGCCGTTCGGAGAGGCCCAGCGACTTGCCCACGGTCACACAGCCAGACCTGGAGAGCCAGGTTTCACCCAGGATCTCTGTGACCCTGATCCTGTCCCCCGGCTCTGAGCTCTCTCACCCTGCTTGCCCTCCCCTAGGGCAGAGGCACTGCCAGGGCACAGCCCCAGCTAGCCTAAATCACCACGGAGGAACCAGTCATGGCTGATGGGTGAAGCAGAGTGTGAACCCAGCCCTGCTCTAAGTGCTTCACACACATTCACTCTTTTTTTTCCATTGTTTTTTTATTTGGCTGCACCAAGTCTTAGTAGCGGCACGCAGGATCTCCAGTCTTCATTTCAGCAGACGGAATCTTCTAGTTGCAGCGTGCGTGCGTGCTAAGATACTTCAGTCATGTCCAATTCTTTGTGACCCTATGGACTGTAGCCTGCCAGGCTCCTCTGTCCGCGGGATTCTCTAGGAAAGAATAGTGGAGTGGGTTGCTGTGTCCTCCTCCGGGGCATCTTCCCAACCTAGAGATCGAACTCACGTCTCTTAGGTTTTCTGCGTTGACAGACGAGTTCTTTATCACCGGTGCCACCGGGGAAGCCCAGGTGCAGCCTGTGAGATCTTTCAGTTGAGGCATGTGACCTCGTAGTTAGGAATATGGGTTCTAGTTCCCCCACCAGGGATCGAACTTGGGCCGCCTCCATTGGGAGCGCAGAATCTTAGCCTCCGGACCACCAGGGACGTCCCTAACTCCCGATGACGAACACTCCAGACGGCCGTCCACCCCTGCTTTGTTCCGCGCTGGCCGTGCTCACCTCGGTTCTCGTTCCCAGTCCTTGCACATCGCCAGCTCCTAAGGGAAGCCGTCTCCGTACACGAGACACATCTTCCTGCTTCAGCTCCCCGCCCAAAGCTCAGAGTCACAGGACTAAGGCGAGCAAGGTCTCCTTCCTCCAAGCCTGATGAAGGGACATCAGGAGATGCTCACTGGTTCACCTGAGGGAGAATTAGGACCGTCTGTCCACCTGGCCCAGAGCGCGGCGAGGAGGATCAGCCCCAAGGCAATGCCGGCTCCCTCCCCACCCCACCCCACCGCCCACTCCCTTCCTGCTGATCTTTGGAAATGTTGATTCCAGCCCAGGGGCCCAGTGTGTGCTTGGTGTCTGGACCACCTCTCTCCCCACCGTACTCTTTCTGCCCCGGCCTCATTCCCACCCTCCTGGGAAGTCTGGACCCCTTCTTCCTCAACAAAACCAGACCCTGTCTGCGTGTTACCAGCCTCTTTGGAGATTTACTCCAGTTCGACCGTGAGTTTGGACATCTTGTCTGAACGTTGAAGGCTGCTGGTGAGAAAGCTGAAGTGCAGGAATTAGTTATGATGGGCATAAATTGAATTTTAATAGAGATGTACGTGGCATGGAGCCAGTGTACTCAGGCAGAGGGAAGGTAGTAATTAAAAGTTAACGAGTTTAGAAATGTCGGACTCCTTCAGGAGGGATGGGGAAGGCAGGCCAGGAGGAGGATGAGACCCCCCAGCCAAGCGGGCTGTCCAGCCCCTGGCCCCTGGCCCCTGGCCCCTGACCTCAAGGCCACTCTTCCCGCCCCTGAGGATCCTGATTGGGAGGGAGGCTGCTGGGAGGTACCCACCTCACCCCACCTGTGCATCCAGGGCGGGGGGGCCCTAGCAACGGGGTGGGAGCCGAGTGTGAGAGGCCCTCCACCGATGGCAGTAAGGAGAGTAGGGTTTCTCAACCTGGGCATTCTTAATGTTTGCGGGGGCGGGGGGTAGTCATTCTTTGTTGTGAGGGGCTGCCCTGTGTTGTAGGGTGTGGACCTACTTCATGCTGGGAGCCGCCTCCCCCAAATGTGACAACCAAAAAGTTCTCCAGATCTTGCCAACGGTACCCTGGTGGGGGCTACCTACCCACCCTGCCTTTGAGAACCAGAGAAGCAGAGCCTGGCACCGGCGTATGCAGACTCTCCCTGCTGGAGCCGGGCTCGGGGGCCTGGCATGGGAGAGGGAGGGCGGAGAGGGCTGGCCCCCCTCCAGCCCCTCTTGGGAGGGTCTCTCCCACCCCAAACTGTATCTACTTCCTGTGGCACAGAGTTGCTTTCATCAGCGCCGCGTTTGGTCCTTGGAGTGGGATGACCAAGGCGGGTGTGACATCCATTGCCCAGACCCAGGCAGAGCCTCTGAGTCTCTGGGAGCCTGGCCGGAGCTCATCCGCCCTGTGACCGGGAGGCGCTGGCTCCACGGGTGTTGGTACTGTCTGTGCCCTGGTCTCCGCTGGGCAGTCTCGCTTTTTAAAGCTGTGGTGGAGGTTGAGGCCATTGGTGGGAGGGGTCTCTGTTATCCATAGCATCCCTGACCTGATCCCCACAGGGGCCCCAGAATGCCTCCTGACACCGTCCTGAGGCCCCGAAAGCATGGCCCATCCCGCACCCTGAGGTGGAGTCCTCCCCATGCTTGAGGACAGGTCCTTCCTGGGCCCCAGGGGACCGGCCACAGCCACGGCCTTGGGGTCTGCTGGTGAGTGATGGGAGAAGCCGGGAGAGGGGCAGGCAGGAGGCAGAGAGACCCTGCAGGGCCGGGGCCAGGGGTGGGCAGCGAGGGGCACGGCTGGCTCCCCCGCCTCAGGGTGCCGTTGCAATAATTATGCCAATTAAGTAAGTTCAAAATGTGAGGGGAAAGAGAGGGGAAAAAAGGAAGCGAGAGTCTCTAAAACACTGGCTGTCTCGGTTTCCATAGCAACCAGTTTCCTCACTCTCTCACTAATGGGTCCTGGCTTGGAGAGGGGGGTGGGCCCCCCACTGCACAGGAAGCCAGGGATGGATGGTAGGTGTTGCCTTGCTGGACTCGAGCTAGGGGTGGAGGGGACCTGGGGACACATGCCTGGGGCGGGGGGAGAGCCACAACCGCAGGATGGCTCCCTGGCCGCGGGGCCAAGCCTGCCGCCTAAGTCTTGGAACACCGTGACCCGAGAGGCGGGCAACTTGCCCCGGAGACGCCAGGGTTAGAATCGAAGCCCATGCCCCCCCGCCCAGTCTCCATTCAGCACTGCTCCGATTTCACCAGGAAAAGTTCGGGAGAAGGCGGACTCCCGATCCAGTTAGATAGGGGGTTTTTCCTTCGGCAGGTTGAGCATCTCAGGATATAGGGAGGACAGCTTATGCTGGGGGTGAGGGTTGTGGCCAGGCCCCGGGTCACAGGCTCTGTCTCCTTTCTCTCCCCTTGGGTACCCACTGAGTCCTCACGTGTCCCCGTGGTTCAGCGTGAGGCTCTGAGGCATCACAGTCCTGAGAACCCTTGGGGGCGGGCAGGGAGACCACCTCCCTGAGGCCGTGGGTTTCCCCTGAGGGGGCAGGCAGGGAGGGGCCACTCCAGTGTCCTCAGCTCACTGACACTTGTGCGGCTGGCGCAGCTCTGGGGGGCCCATCCACATGCCACGCGTGGGCACCCGTGACCCGACCCCCGGGTGCATGTGTGAGCCCTCCTTAGCGCATTTAATGCTCCCTGGGGGCTGGAGGAGGCTGTTATCAGGCTTCCCACTTTACAGATGGAGAATCTCAGAGCCGGGGGTAAAGGGACGCATCCAGGGTCTCGCTGCAAACCAGGGGTGGAGTGAAGGACATGGACCCACTGGCAGCCCCGCTGCCCAGAACAGTCTAGAACACACGTGTGTGCACACAGGAGCCACACCCTCTCTCCCTGCTCCTCTCCTACTTTCCCATCCGGGCAGCCCTGGGGGCAGGTGGCCTCATCTACCCAGACTCTCCAGAGTGCAGACCGATCGCACAGAGGAAGCATCCGCTGCTTTATGAAAGGCTCCTGGGGATAGCTCCTCTCGGTCAAACCGAGGCTGTTTATTTCTACCACTAGGAAGCTTAACATGAAAATTAGGGCGGGCTTGATCATCCATCACCTGAAATTGATGTATTTGGATTTGGCCCAAATCCCTGGTAACCAATGCAGGAGAATGGGCATCGGGCAGCGGTCACGTGGTGCCTGAGGTCCTCCAGGAGGGACGGGAAGGGAGTTCCCAGCAGAGGCACATATGTTTTTCATCAGGGCTGTTTCAATGCATGGAAATGAGATGCTCATTCCTCCTCCCCCCACAGCTGGGCTGGAGACCCCAGGCTGCCCTGAGAGCCTCCCTATTGACTCCTGCCTCCCCAGATCTTCCCGGGGGTGCCCCCTCCCACCTTGGCTCTCAGCCAGGACACAGAAACTAATTAGATCTTGCCTTAGTTCTGTGCTCAGGCAGGCAAATGGGCTAGACAGATGCCTGGGGAGTTGGTAATGACCCCTGCTTCCTGGGGGCTGCCTTGGTGCCTGACTCCCCTTCTCCCCGCCGTACCCCTCGGAGACCCATCAGACCTGTTCATGAGATTTCTCAGTGTGGGAGGATTCAAGTGATCCCTCCCCTGGGTCTTCATTCCCCCAAAAGGAGTCTCTGCTGCGACCCACTTTCTGCTGACTGAGGGGGTGCCGGGGGAGTTTGTGGTTTTGAACTTGCCATCCTGGCCAAGGAAGAGACCGGCTCCCGGCTGGCTGCCCAGGTGCTCTGGGACTTCCCTGGTGGTCAGGTGGTGAAGAATCTGCCTTGCATTTCAGGGGACGTGGGTTCCATCCCTGGCTGGGGAACTGGGATCCCACATGTCCCAGAGCCACGGAAGCCCTGCTCTCCAGAGCCCCTGCACCACAGCTGCAGAGTCACGTGCCTCACCAAAGACCCTGCATGCTGCCACGAAGACCCAACACAGCCCAATGAATAAGTAAATTTATTTTTTTAAAGCCTACCTCCTGGGGGTGGGCTTGGAGGAGGGGTGGGGTTGAAAGCAGGGTTTATGGCTCCAACCAGCAACCCTTGGGGGCTGGAAAATGCCGGAGAGTTCCCCGGCTTGGTGTGAGCTGACAGCAGGTGGGAACTTCCTGCCTGCAGAACAAGAAGCAGCAACCAAGAAAGACAGCCTCCACAAAAGAGGTCGGGCGCAGTCCCTGGCGGTCAGCCCGCAGCTGGCCTCGTCCAGAAGCTCAGCCACTGCAGCTGCTCCTTGGCCTTCAACCCCTGGGGAACAGACAGAGCGAGGACCCTGCCCACAGGTGCACACCCGGCCTGGCCGCGGCCACAGCTCCTGGTCAGTTGCCTCCAAACCTTAGTCACTCAGCCGTGGTTTGCTGTTTCTGGGCTGGTCCCTCCTGCGTGCTCTCATGACGTTGCGTTTAGCGGGCGGTCAGCGAGGCTGGCTGGTCATGGCAGGGACAGCTGGGCTGCTGGTCTCTCTTCCTGTGGTTTACCAGCTTTCGTGCCATGGTGGTCTGGGGCAGTGGTCTGGGAGGGCGAATGTGGAAGCTGCAAGGCTCTTGAGCCCTGGCTTTGTAATGTTCCACCAGGTTCTGCGGGTGAAGTCCTGAGGCCAGGCCGGATTTAGGGAGCAGGGGCGGAGGGTAGCTGACACATCCCGCCTGGAGTGGCTGCAAAGCTTTGAAGCGGCTGCCTATCCAAAGAGGATGAGTAGAGGGTGGAGGCGAATCGGGCTAGACCAGGCCAGAGCGATCAGCGCTGGTGGGATGCTTTGTGGGGCCAGCTGCCCAGGGTCTGAGCAGATGTTGGGAAGCGCAGGAGGTGGGGGCTCAGCTCTGGGCCCTGGGGCTCAGGGCAGCCGCCATCCTAGCTCCGACGCTGGATGGCATGGCAGCCGAAGCTCAGACGCTGCTCCTGGGGCTGGCAAGTGGGACAGGAGTGTTGTGCCAGGTGTTAGGAGACTGTTAGAGGGGCTGAGGGCAGAGCTCCTTTCTCCCAGGACACAGTCAGTGAATGACAGTAACATAAGTAATCCCAGTGGCAGCTAACTCTCAGCACGTGCTTGCCACCTGCCTCATGCCAGGCCCTGTCCCACTAAGCACGGCAGGTGAGATGTCATGTCACCCTTGCACCGTGCCTTCAGGTAGGGACCATGGTGTCGTGGTGAAGAGCACGGAGTCGAAGGCCCACTGGCTGTGTGATCTTGGGCAAGTTGCTTAATCTCTCTGTGCCTTGGTGTCCTCATCTTTTTCACCTGCCAAATGTGGATAAGATGAATTCTGATCTCATAGGATAGGTAAAGGGGAGTGCCTGCATTATTCTGTATGTAAAGTGGGTAGAACTGCCTGGTTTGCTTATGATAATTATTATTATTACCCTTGTTTTATGGCTGAGGAAATGGAGGCACAGAGAGATTTGGCAACCTGCCCAAGGTTACACAGCAAGTAATACAGAGACAGTCCGAAACCCTCCTTCTTCACCTGTGCCCACCACCCCGAGAGCTGTTGCCCCCCAAGTCCCCAGCCCAGCTCTGGACTCTAGTAGTTGTTCAAGCCTGTTTTCTGACTTCAGTGGCAGTGTGGCCAAGACTCTCCCAAAAGGAGATATAACTCAGAGAGGCGGGAGCAAGGGGAGGGCTTGGGGAGAGGGCACCTGCCCCGCTTGGATGCCTGAGCCTCGGGACTCAGAGAAGAGAGACACAGGGCCATCTGAAGCCTCACCCCAGGTAGACAGGAAGAGCATCCATTCTGACCCTGAGCCTGGTCTGGGCAGGACGGGAGCAGGCAGCTCACCAGGCACCCCGCCCCCAAGCCCGAGCTGCCAACCGCAGACACGGTGGGACGTCCAGGGATGCCTCTGCCCAGCGCCCCACCCCCAGCCTGACCTGGCCCAGCAAGCTGGAGGCACCCCAGGAGGACAGTGGTTCATCCTCCAGCCTCATCAGCATTCATTCAGTTCGGTCACTCAGTCGTGTCCGACTCTTTTCGACCCCATAAATCGCAGCACTCCAGGCCTCCCTGTCCATCACCAACTCCCGGAGTTCACTCATTAATCCCCCCAAAATCTGTCCTGGGGAAATCAGGAGCCTGGTGGAGACCAGGGAGCAGGACTCAGCCATGCAGGAAGCGCGGGCTGGTCGGGCAGAGCATCTCCCACACTCTGTGCCCAAGGGAGGCTCCCGCTTCAGCGAATGTTTCTACCATGCACATTGGCCCCGCCCTCCTTAGTATTAATTACCCGTCACCCCTTGTGCCAATTAAAGCGGCCATAACAGTCACTTCTGCTGTAAGAGGAGCGAGTCCTTGTCCCCTCTCTCCCCTGAGATCCTGAGATGTCCGAGGGATGGCAGTGGCAGACGGAAATGAAGGGACCGGTTGTGGGGCTGGGGAAGAGGGCCTTGCTAAGCAGGGTATGGCCGCAGGAGCAACATATCCTCTCAACTGAGGAGCTGGGGGGACGCCAACACCGGGGAGACTATGGTTGTGCTGTCATTGTGGTCGGCGTTCTTACTGCTGACACCCAGAGCCTAACACAGTGCCCGGAACTTTGTGGACTCTCCAGTCTGGGTCAGATGATCAGTGGCAATGGCAGACTCATAAAGACGCACTTCTCGAGTGCTTACCAAATGTCAGACACTGAGTTTAGAGCTTCGCAGCCGGTTCTGCTAAAATGAGATAGAAACGATGGCAGAAGTCACCACACTGCAAAATCGTGCAGTTAAAAACCACAGGGCTAGTGGGGGACGGGGGTGGGAGCCACACTCAAAACCTCATTGTCCTTCTTGGCTCGCTAAGTCGTGTCCGACTCTTTTGTGACCCCACGGACTGTAGCCCACCAGGCTGGGATTTCCCAGGCAAGAATACTGGAGTGGGTAGCCATTTTCTTCTCCAGGGGATCTTCCCGACCCAGGGATCCAACTCTTGTCTCCTGCTTGGCAGGCGGATTCTTTACTACTGAGACACCTGGGAAGCGCACCCAGCACTTCATTACGGACACATGGGGAAAGAAAGAGGAATGTGATGAGGGTGATTACTCACGCCCCCGAACGTTCAGTGGGTAAGAAATGCATAAAGGCCACAGTAAATGTACTACTTGGCCTTCGAAAGGGCCTGAAATCTGCTTGCGGAAGTGGGCGTCGGTGGGTTGTAGCTGTTGTTATCATGAAGGGTGCAAGGAGGGTTGTCTGCAATGGAAAGAGGATTGTAAGACCAGCTGTGGGCAGGTGAGCTCGTAACACACCCATGAGCTGAGGCCCCCAAGGTGTGCGTGTCCCGGGAACTATGTGGCTCCATCCACCTGCGGGCAGGTTTCTGGATTTACGGAGTGTTTCTTGCAGACAAAAGCTCACACAGCGAATGCAAAGCTCGATTATGTTCCGATTCTCCCCTCGTGTTTCTGTGGCGTCGCCACAAATGCATGGCAACAAAACAAGCCGCAGAACGGAACTACCTTCACTCATATTTTCTTTTATTTTTTTTTTAACATTTATTTCTTTCTCTGCCTGCACCGGGTCTTAGCTGCAGCACTCAGGATCTTTGATTGCGGCCTGCCATATCCAGTTCCCTGACCAGGGATCGAACCTGGGCCCCTGCATTGGGAATGTGGAGTCTTAGCCACTGGACCACCAGGGAAGTCCTGCTCGCATTTTTTATAAAGCAGCCGACTTTATGTTGCCAGTTACACGGGTGGAGTGCCCCCGGCTTAAGAAGGTTCAGCCCCTTATCTAAGGCCCCTTGCTTAACAAGTGATGCAGGTAGGATTATAGTGAAAATCTGAGGCCAAAGCGGGATTCGTCCAGTCTATCACTCTTTGGGACTGCGTCAGACTCACTCAGACTGTGATTGTGTCAGACTCACTATCAGACTGTGATTAGAGTGGGAGTCATCTCACAGATGAGGAGACAGGACTAAAGAGTCCTTTTGTCCTCACCGGGATGGTCCTTTGTGAAATCTTACATTCAGACCTTCTGCGCTGTGGCCACCCGCCCTCACCTCCCTCCCTTCGCCCCCCCCACATGGGCCGTGACTGTCTTTGGGGGCACTATTTGGCCTTCTGCGCTGGCCATCTCATTCACTCACTCAGGGAGCGTTCACTGAACATGTGCTGTTCCAGGCGTGACTCTTGGGGAGCACGGGTGCCTCAGGGACTCGCATACAAGTACACGGCTCGTTAAACTAAATGGTGAACCATGCACCAGGCAGAGCCCTGTGGCAGCCCAGAGGACGTTCAGGAAGGCTTCCTGGAGGCAACTTCCTAGCTGAAGGCAGAGGGGTTCCCCATGAGCTGGAGAGCAGCGTGTAGAGAGGTGATGGTGGTTGTATTCTTTAGACACAGCTGGAAGTTTGATAGAATTGGGGCCAAAGGGGAGCTCTGGGCTCTGGGGGTGGGGTCTCTACGAGCCTGATGCCCGTTGTTCCCGGACGCTGTGGGCGCTGCAGACACCTGTGCGTGTGAGCGAGCCCTGGGCCCCCTGCCCCTCTGCTCACCTGCGCCATGGCCACCCCATCCACCTGCGCGGGGGCGAGTTGAGGCCAGAAAAGAGGGATGCAGAGACCGGCATCTTGGACCCGGCATCCCTTTATCCCACATGTTCTGTGGTCAGAGGCAGGGCCTCTCCCCCTTCCATCCACAGCGGCCCCACCTGCATCCACCCTGCAGGTGGATCCCACCCCAAACCCAGGGACTGAACCTGGGTCGTCTGCATTGAGGGCAGGTTCTTTACCATCTGGGCGTACACAAGTACATGTATGCGATGCGTATACACATGTGTATATGTGTGTGTGCGGGTGTGGGTTGTACACATATGTATATATATATAAAACACGTGCATGTGTGTTTGTACACGTGTGTATGTATACATCATGTGAGTGCATGTGGTTATGTGTGACTGTGTGTGTACACGTGTGTGCGTGTGCACACGCACCCTCCCTCCGCGTGAGCATCACGCGTGCGTCTCTGGCATCTGATTTATTAACGAGGACAACACAAGGAGAGCGGGCCTATTATTTCTGGTGTCCGCATCAGCTCCTGACAGCTTTGTGGAATTGAAATATCTTATTTAATGTGAGTAAGAATCATTTTAAATATCAACCATGACACTCAAGGACTCGAACCAAAAAGGGCATTGTGCATTTCCCTGTGTGCTGGAGAAGACACCACGTGTTTTAGACAGTTATTTTCTCCGCTGTCTGTCTTGTGTCTCTAAAAATCCAGTTGTCCATCCCGGCTCCTGTCTGGGTTGTCGCCATGCGCCCTCCACCCCGAGCCAGCCTTTCATCTTGGAGGAGAGAGCTGCATGACCAGGGTCCCTCGGGTTAAATCAGGATGGGTGGGTTCTGTGTGTCTCTCTTTCCACCTCCGCCCTCCAGGCTCTCTCTGCACCGCCTGTTCCTTTGAACTGGCAGGAAACCAAGCTTCTCCCATCCAGGAGATTCCTCACCTTATGAGGAATTTACTTGCGTTTGCCTAATAATTCTGAAAAGATGCCCAAGGAACTTAAGTGGTTTCGTGTATGTGTGTGTGTGTTAGGAGCTGAGAATAACCATGCCCCTGGGGACAGGGATGGGAGAGAGGTGTACTGTGTCTTTTTCTTTTATTCTTTGAATTTTAAACCCCAGGAATATGTTTCCTATAATAAATTAATAAATAAGTGGTCCTTTGCTGGGGCCTAGAGACAGGTAAATCCTGGTGTCCCCACACCCCTGCAGCTGTTCCTCATTGGATGGAGAGTGAGGTGACAGACGAGCCAGGAGGAGGGTACAAACAGGTGACCAAGAGGCTGAGGGGGCAGCCTTTGGAAAGGGAGGAGTCACTCCTTTGCTGTCCCCAGTGTCCTTGAAGAAGGGGGGCAAGGGGACAGGGTCTGCCAGAAGCTGAGGACCAAGACAAAACCCTTCTACCAGTAGGAAGGATGAGAAGGGACTTCCCTGGTAGTCCAGTGGCGAAGACTCCAAGCTCCCAATGCAGGGGCCCAGGGTTCAATTCCTGGTCAGGGAGCTAGATCCTTCATGATGCAACTAACTCCCAAGACCTGACACAGCCACATAAGTAAATAATAAAAATTTTGAAATTTTTTTTTAAAAAGGGTGAGGAAGCCAGCGAGGGTGAGGTATGGCAGACCTTCGGTGGGTGGCTGAGACAGTTGGGGTTCACGCCCACGGGGAGCCAACAAATTTTCCGGGGAACCGTGCTCCCCTGCTGCCCGGCATGGCTCTCTTACTGTGTCTCACTCAGGTAGGGAGCAGAGTCCTTCCACATCCTCTCCATCCTCTCCTCTGACCCTCTCCACCTCACCCCAGAGCTCTCCACGCCCCGCCAGTGACTCATCCATTTGCACCCTCGTGTGACAGGCATAGGTGTGGCAGCTGCCGTGTGCAAGGCACATGAGTCCGGGGCTTCCATTAGAGACAGCCATTATCAAAGCCGCCGCAGTGTCCATCACCAGTGAGTGGATGAAGAAGATGTGGTATATCCATGCAGTGGGATGCTACTTGGCCTTGAAAAAGAGTGAAAATGTTGCCATTGGCAGCAACATGGATAGACTTGGAGGGCATTATGCCAAGTGAGATAAGCCAGAGAAAGACAAACACTATATGACATTACTTATATATTAAATCTAAAAAATAGTGAATATAATAAAAAAAGAAACAGGCTCACAGCTCTAGAGACCGGTTACCAGTGGGAGAGGAAAGTGGAGAGGGGCAGCAAAGGGGTAGAGGATTAAAAGGGAAAAACTATTAGGTAAAAAATAAGCTACAAAGTGGGGCTTTCCCGTGGTCCCGTGGTTAAGACTTCATCTTTCAATGCATGGGGTTCAGGTTCAACCTCTGGTCAGGCTGCTAATATCCCACATACCTTGCAGCCAAACAACCAAAACAGAAGCAATATTGTAACACATTCAACAAAGACTTTAAAATGGTTCACATCAAAAAACACAAATCTTTAAAACAAGCTATAAGGATATACTGTACAATACACGGGATATAGCCAATATTTTATACTAACTATAAATGGGGTACAGCCTTTATTTTTTTTAACTTTTTATTTTGTATTGGCATATAGTTGATTAACAATGCTGTGATAGTTTCAGGTGAACAGTGAAGGGACTCAGCCATAGATACATGTGCCCATTCTCACCCAAATGGAGGATAACCTTTAGAAACTGAACCTCTTCATTGTGCACCTGTGACTTCTATAATATTGTACGGCAGCCATCCTTCAATTTTTTTAAAAGATGGCCATTTTTAAGCTTTATTTTGTATTGGAGTATAGCCAGTTAACAGTGTTGAGATAGTTTCAAATGAACAGCAAAGGGACTCAGCCATACATATACATGTACACGATAACCATTATTGTCCCCATTTTACAGATGGGAAAACGGAGGTTTGTGCATTTCCATCACTTGCCCAGGTCAAACCCCTAAAAAGCGCAGAAGCAGATGTCAGGCCTAGTTTTCTCAACATCAGAAGCCCCAGAGCCCCCTCTAGTGCTAGGCTCCATCATGGGCAATCACGTGTGCGCCCTCCTCACAAAGCATTTCAGCCATCCCCCTGCCCCTGGAAGGGACCTCGACAGGACTGGGCTCCTCCAGTTCCCTGCCAGGCCGGCAGCCACAGGTGTGGGGCAGATAGAGCTGGGGGCATCCCGGGGCCCAGGAGAGAGCCCTGTGGGGGATGAGGAGCTGTCAGGGTCGTTATCTTGGATGCTCCGATGCTGTGATGCCACCAGCCGCTCTGGATTTGCAAATTGAGATGCTGGCCAGCTGCCTCTTCCACCCACCGGGGAGGCAGTCTGGGTGGAGCGAAGCGGGTTTCCCTGGTAGGAAAGGCAGTGGGCGGCACTGTTACTTTAAATAATATTGCCTACAAGCCAGAAATAGTTCTCCCAGGCAGGGAGGGGAGCACCAGGGACAGCTCGGGGAGAGGGGCTCCACCCCACACCAGAGCCGACCACAGATGTGGGAATGAGGATGCCCACCCCCTCCCACAGAGGTGGCCGAGGTGGGGCCCACAGCCAGCTCTCCTCTGCCGGTCTCAGGGAGGGGCAGACCTGCACCCACGGCTCTTCCTCAGGGCCCCAGGTGGGGCCTGGGGCTTCCTGGCTGAAGCAAAGGAACTCGTGCTTTACACCGAAATCAACTTTTATTAAAGTTTAAATTTCACTACGCATCACCGATATCAGCAGACAAACCCCAGATCCAATGAGTCCCTGGTGTCTTTTTTATAATGTACACTGACATTATATGCTCAAAGTGCATTTTTTAATTTTATTTTTAAAATAAAAGCAATATATGCACACCATAAAGAACATTCTGATGGTGCAGAAAGACATAAACTCCAGAGGCGGAAGTTTACCTTCCTCTGAGTCCTCAATACTTCTCCCAAAAGGCAAGCAGTGAAGAATCCTGAAAAATGTTTATGTCCAAGCCAGAATGGGTACGTGATTATTGTTGCTGTTTAATCGCTAAGTCGTGTCTGCAACCCCGTGGACTGTAGCCCAGCAGGCTCCTCCCGCCATGGGATTTTCCAGGCAGGAATACTGGAGTGGCTTGCCATTTCCCTCTCCAGGGGATCTTCCCGACCCAGGGATCGAACCTGCGTCTCCTGCACTGGCAGGCAGATTCTTTACCACTGAGCCCCCAGGGAAGCCCGTATATGTGATTGTGTGTGTGCAAATATATACAAATACATACTATTCCAGTTTACCTACACGTTATACAATTTACACTGTTCCTTGACTGTTTTTGGCTCACAAACTCAAATTTCTTTTTATGATCCTAAACATTAGACTAAGGGTTTGGCAGCCTGTATCAATAAATAACTTATCAAGAGATAAGAATACATTCTCTCATGTCCCTAATACTCAGCTGTGATATTATTTAGCTTTTTACTTTCTCATGTTTTTATTTCCATAAATATCCCCCATCTCCAGCTCCGACTTCCTTTTCGTGCTTTGTGTGTCTTAGAGGCTGTTCTGTGTCATCCCATAGAGGTGTTCTTCGTTCATTCTATGGCTATGGCATTATTAATCGATTCGATTCCATTTTTGATGGATGTTTATGCTGCTTCTGGTTTTCACTTGTCTGCTGTTTCAAGCAAACCGCAGTGAACATCCTCATACCTGGTTTTTGCCACATTTTTGTAAGTACGGATAAAAGGCCAGCTCCCTGGAGTCTAGCCTCAGGGTCAGAAGGCTTGAATATTCTGATTTGGATCGATTCTGCCCCGAAGGTTGGACCAACTTACTTTGTCATCAGCCCACCTGTGGTCAGCCTCGCCTCCACCTCGCTCTAGCCGTGGGTGTAATCGTACAAGAAAATTTGGTGCCATCTGAATCCTGTCTTGTTTTGATTGGACTGTCTTTCACTGTGACACCGGCCGAGCATCTTTTCTGTGAGTCTGGTCATTTCTGTTCATTCTTCTCTCCCTGGTGCTTTTTCGTAGCATCTGATTACGTTTTTAAAAAGAGAGAGCTTTTCCAGTCAATCTCTCCTTCTGTCTTCCCTGCCCGGTCACTTCCTCGGTTTTCAGACCTGAACGGTTTATCCAAAGCTGTCGTTCCCCCTCCCCCAGGGAGCCGTGGGCCTGTGATGGGCCTGAGGGTGGGGGAGGGGGAGAACGGGAGATTTGCCAGAGCCTGGGTACCCGCTATCTTCCCAACATCACGCTGAGCACAGGAGTGAGGGACAGATAAGAGCTGTCACCAGGGGCAGAGATAAGAGACTCGGACAGCCGGGAGGTCCTGGGTGATACTGCTGCAGAGCCAGAGCAGGCTCAGCACACACCACCTGTGAGTCTGGGGCTCAGGCCGTCCCAGGCCCGAATGTCAGGTCCTGCGTAGTCGGATGTCAGTGCTGTGGGCTTCCCGGGTGGCTCAGCCATAAAGAACCCGCCTGCAATACAGGAGACCCAGAAGATGTGGGCTCTGTCCCTGGGTCAGGAAGATCCCCCTGGAGGAAGGAACGGCAGCCCACGCCAGTATTCTTGCCTGAAGATTCCCATAGACAGAGGAGCGTGGCGGGCTACAGTCCATGGGGTCACAAAGAGTCGGACTCGACTGAGCAACTAAGCATGCCTGCATGCACGTCAGTGTTGAGCTGGTTAGCAGCTGGGCTTGGAGTCAGAGAGGTTCCACGGGTCCCTGGCGCTGTTTCTTACTGCCTCAGAAACCACAGGTCAGTGATGGGTATTTCTGAACCTTAATTTCCTCACCTCTAAAATGGGAGTATAGGAGAAGTATTCCCCCCATAGGGTTAGTAGTGTGATTAGGTAAAAAGACTCTCAAATTCAGACCTACGACCCTCCTCCCCATCCGCATAAAATGAAGAAAGTGAAGCTGGTGTAATGAGCATGACACAAAATTTCAGATGAAAATGTGTTCGAATGGCTCAAGTCTTACTGGTCCAGGGTGCCCAGTGGTCTGGGAACTGCTGTGTGAGGTGAACAAGTGAATGGAGAGACGGCCTGGACGTCCGGGGGTTACGACTCTGTGCTTTCACTGCCAAGGGTCCAGGTTTCACACCTGGTCGGGGAACTGAGATCCCACAAGCTGCACAGCAAAAAGAGAGAGAGAGAGATGAATGTAAAGCACTTAATACAGCATCTGAAGCACAGGTGGTGCTCAGAAAGTGGCAGCTGTTTCATCATCGTGAGAAGCTGATGCTGATGATGGTGCTGATGGTGGTGATGGTGTGGTGATGATGGTGATGACCGTGGTAATGTTGGTGGTGATGATAGTGGTGGTGTTGATGGTGGTGATGGTGGTGGTGACGGTGGTGATGACGGTGGTGGTGGTGATGGTGATGGTGGTGGTGATGGTGGTGGTGATGGTGGTGATGATGGTGGTGAGGATGGTGTGATGGTGGTGATGGTGGTGAGGATGGTGGTGGTGGTGGTGAGGATGGTGGTGGTGGTGGTGAGGATGGTGGTGATGGTGGTGGTGGTGAGGATGGTGGTGATGGTGGTGAGGATGGTGGTGGTGGTG
>NW_024070192.1:5368339-5437477 GCF_014754425.2 Oryx dammah | reverse complement strand
GTGGTGATGGTGGTGAGGATGGTGTGATGGTGATGGTGGTGGGCACATGTGAGAACTCATGCAAAAGAAAACTTGGCAATTCCTACAAATAGGTTGCTCTGTTCCAGGGTTGGCATAGCCTGGTGGCAGGGTGCAGTGAGCTTGTTCCCCGAGTCAGTTGGGTAAGCCCGAGGACACCCAAGAGTAGGGGAGGCATCCTAGGCACCAGCCCCTGGACACTCAGAGGTTGCTGCTGGGCTAGTCACTGCCCAGATCAGCAGGGAGATCATGGGGTGGGGGCCAGGGGAACTAGCCCCTCCATACCCAAGAGCACCACCACCTGCCATGTCTTGCTTGAGGTTCCTCGCAGACCGAGCCTGGCCTCCTCCCTGCCCCCAGCCGGGTGAGTGCACCGCACAGCTGCTCTCTGGCGGCCCTCCCCCCAGGACCAGACTTTGCAGCTCTGGAGCCAGTAAGGTGCTCCCCGAGAGCATCCCCCGGGGCCTCCTTGGGTTCATGCACTCTGGCCACAGGGCCACACACACAGAAAGCCACGCAGCGGGCCCAGATGGCTTTGCCCGGATGGCATCTGGAGCACAGGCCCGCTCCCGGGCACCTGAGCCAGAGCCTTTGGAAGGGATCTTCTTATAGGACCTTTCTGTGACCCCCGTGGTACAGCTGAGGGCTCCCTGGCGCCCTTGGTCATGGAAGAGGGTGATGTGGCAACCTCTGACCCCCAGTTTGACCCTGCGTCCCCGCGGCTGCCTGACTCGCTCACTGGCTGTCTCGTCTGCCCCCAGGTACGTGATCACCAGCCTGGACCGCACCCACGCTGGCTTCTACCGCTGCATCGTGCGCAACCGGATGGGCGCTCTGCTGCAGCGACAGACGGAGGTCCAGGTGGCCTGTGAGTACCGCGCGGGGCCGGGGAAAGGGGGCCCGTGAAGTGGAGCATGTCTGCAGGGTCTTTGCCCACCGGCCACACGCTGGGCAGAGCCAAATCCCAGCCGTGGCCTTCCGTTCTGGTGGGTGCTCGTGGAAGCCCTTCCCACTATCCGGGCTGGTGCCGTCCGCTTACAGCCGACGGAACCAAGGCCCAGGCTCTCAGAGCCACGCTGCCGACACATGACACCTCTGCTGGCTGTGAGTCCAGCACTCCTTGTTTATTTTTAATAGCTGCGCCAAACGTGGGAGCCCAGTACCCCTCCCAGGGATCAAACCTGTGTCCCCTGCGTTGGAAGGGCAGAGTCTTAATCACTGGTCGACCAGGGAAGTCCCCAGCACTCTTTAGAAGGGACCAGTTGCTTCTTTTTTGAAAAGGAGGCCTGCCACCTGCTTTGAGGGTCTCCTCTGGGCTTGGCCTCCAACTTGGGGAATCTTCATAATGGCAGACCTCCCCAGGGTCTTCTTGGCAGATTTCCAGGATCCCCCCTCCCCACCGTGACCTTCCCAGGTGGGGCTGGTGGTAAAGAAGCCGCCTGCTTCTTTACCAATGCAAGAGGTGCAGGTTTGACCCCTGGGTCGGGAAGATCCCCTGGAGGAGGGCATGGCAACCAACTCCAGTATTCTTATCTGGAGAATCCCAGGAACAGAGCAGCCTGGAGGACTACAGTCCATGGGTCCCAAAGAGTCGGACACGACTGAGGAGATGTAGCACGCACGCACCCCCACAACCTGGAATTTTCCATCCTCCAGCTTGCCCAGCCCTGAAGCAGTAAGAGCTTGGAGGTCCCCACAGTCTCGGGAAGCACTGCAAGATGGCTCGTGGTGGGCCTCAGCTCTCTAAGAGGGAGAGGGGAGGTGAGCAGCCAGAGCTCCTGGAGGGAGCAGAGGGTAAAGGAATAGACCCTCGCTGAGCCTTTCAGGTGACAGCCTCCCCTCGTTGCCACCAGGACCCAGAAGAGCGTCCTCAGATGGGGGATGAGAGAGAAGCCTCGGGAGAACCCATTGCACCAATCAGCTCCACCCGCAACCCCCACCATGACTCAGTGTCCTCTTTGCAGACCCCACAGACCCCATATGCTAGAAATAAGCCTCAGTATGGGCCGTTTCATTCTGGGGTTTTTAGGGGGAGACATCTAAGGTTGCCCAATGAGCCATGGGAGTGTGGGAAACCTTAATGAGCCCTGATTTTTTTTTTTTTACAAAGAAGACCCCCTTGAGACTTCCCTGGTGATCCAGTGGTTAGGCATCTGAGCTTCCAATGCAGGAGGGGCACAGGTTCAATCCCTGGTTGGGGAACTAAGATCCCACATGGCGTGGGGCATGGCCAAAAATAAAATTTAAAAATAATAAAAATTTTAAAAGAAAGTGGCTTGCTTTCCAAAAAAGAAAAAAAACTAAAGATACCCTCTCATGCAGGGCCCACTAGGGCTTGACTTGGATTTAATGCAGAAGAGAGCTTGCTACTTTGGAGGGAAGCAGGAGAGAGAAGTCGAGAAGAAAGCCTCAAGTGAGGCAAGGAGTGTTTACAATAACTATGGAGAGCAGCCGTAATCAGAAGCGGAGGACCGATTGTCCCGTAAATCAGCGCTAAGGACAACTCGGCTTCCTCAGAGGAGCGGGAAAGCCCTGAATTAAAATGACAGGTCAGGGCTGCCGGCTGGAAGGCTCCCATGGAGCTCCGTTTAGCGGGTTCCCAGAACCCAGCGGTGCAGAGGCAGCCGTGGGTCAGGCCACGGAGAGCCTAGGAGTGTGTCTGTGTGTGTTCGAGTGTGGGTGTGCGTTCATGCATGTGAGTGTGCAAATGTGTTTCTGGATTGGTCTGCCTCTTTGCTCACCTGTGTGCAGCTGAGGGCTGTGCCTGGTCTTCGTTGCAGCACATGGGATCTTTAGTTACAGCATATGAGGTTATAGTTCCCCGACCAGGAGTCAAACCCCGGTCCCCCGGGACCAGCAGACAGAAAGTGCTGACAGAGGGCTTCAGGGTTCTTCATGTGCCAGGTCATGACCCTCGTGGGGATGGGGAGAGAAAGCGTGGATTCCAGCCCTGATCTAGCCGCTGACTAGCTTAGGGCTCTGGACGCCTAGGGAATGGAGGGGTTGCAGGTGGAGAAGGAAGCACAACCTCCGTCCCCCTGGAAAGGTGAGCACACACCCAAGACCCTGCAAAACAATCAGAGCCACAGGTCCAAGCTGGACAGCGCGTCCCTAAGGAGATGCTGAGGAACCACAGAGGAGCCTCCCAACCCCCCGCCCTCCAGTGTCATTGGGCAAATGTCTTCCCTCCGTGGGTCCCTGGGGGCAGGTCTCCGAGGTAGGAAGGCATGTCCCGGGAGCTGCATCTTGAGATGGGGAAACTGAGCCTCAGAAAGGTCAGAGGACTGGACTTTCCTGGTGGTCCAGTGGTTAAGACTCTGCCTTGCAATGCCAGGGACGTGGGGTCAATCTCTGCCCAGGGAACTAAGAGCCCACGTGCTGCCCGCGTCACAGGTAGGGGATATATGCACTGCAGCAAAAGATTCCACCCGATCAAGGAAGGTCCCACGTGCCGCAACTGAGAGCTGATGTGGCCGAATTAAAAAAAAAAAAAAAAGTGATCCAGGGACAACCCAAGGTCCCACAGCTGGTATTTCTACCATCTTCCTCCTCCTTCCTCCCCCCATCAACCAAAGACTGGAGCTGTGGACCCAGCCATGGACCCACTCAAGAACAAACGTTGAGCTCAAATTTCCCTCACCTATCCTTTGGCTTCCCTGGGAGCTCAGAAGTAAAGAATTCACCTGCCAATGCCGGAGACCCCAGTTCTGTCACTGGGTTAGGAAGATCCCCTGGAGAGGGGCACGACAACCCACTCCAGTATTCTTGGCTGGCGAATCCCATGGACAGAGGAGCCTGCAGGCTATAGCCTGTAGGGTCACAAAGAGTTGGACACGGCAGAAGCGACTGAGCAAGCAAGCACGCACTTATCCCTGGCTGTGTGACCTTGGGCTAGTTACTTGACTTCTCTGTGCCTTCATTTCCTCATTGTAAAAAAGGAATGCTAATGTTAGTGCCTACCTAGCTGGGCTGTCATAATGAGTAATCAATCAGTGCATACAAGGGACTTTCCTGGCAGTCTAGTGGTTAAAGACTCCTTCTAATCAAAAGGTGTGGATTTGATCCTTGGTCTCTGGAGGGAAGATCCCACACTCCTGGAGGCCAAAAGACCAAAACATAAAACAGGAACAATTGTAACAAAATTCAATAAAGATTTTAAACAATCAGTGCACACAAACCATCATGAAAGGCCCCCAGCCCGGAGAACCCTTGGGGTGGACGAGTACACTTTCTTCTCTGCCAGGCCAACTAGGGAAGGCTTCCTGGAATAGGCATCCACAGCCTTTCTCTTTCTGTCTGATCTCTGCTCTCCAGGGCTGGGACTAGGGTGAGGCGAGGAGAATGGAAAATTTAAGGAGGCACTCTCTCTCAGGGACTCACCGTCTGCTTGCAGGACCCTGACAGCGGGTGCCACCTTAAATCGTTCCCCTCCCCCACCCATCCCAGTCCTGGGGCTCTCCCGGGTTTTTACACTGTCACCCAGGTGCTTGCTGTTCTGAGGTTGGGTAGGGTACGGATGCTTCTCCAGACCCCGCATCTTCCCTTCTTACCAGTTCTGCCCCCCAGGGTGGGAGGGGTTTGTCCTGGGGATTCAGCAGGGGGGTTGGGTCAGATCAGTCCCGGCAGGCCCCACCCCTGGCTCCCACCCCCCCACTTTCCAAAGAAGGGCTGTGAATCGGGTCTAATGGGAAATTAATAAGGCAGCTGTGCCAACCACTAATGATGATGGCAAAGTCGTTACAAAAAGCTTCTTTACGTGTTTTTAATTACAGCAATTAAAGAGAAGTCGATAAAACATCACCCCCCACCCCCATCTCCCTTCTTGGCCCCACCCTGAGTCTCTTTGTTTTTGTGAAGCTGCCATAAATTTCTGGCATGCGGCAAGTGGGTTAAATGGCTGAGAGGGTTGGGAGAACCTTCTGGAGTCAGCATCCAGCTTCCGATCAGTTCAGTTCAGTTCGGTCGCTCAGTCGTGTCCGACTCTTTGCGACCCCACGAATCGCAGCACGCCAGGCCTCCCAGCTTCCGTAGGCTCCTCTTATCCTCCTCACCTGAGCAATGTCCCGACGGTATCCCAGCCTCACTGGGTGGGCGATGGCTCAGACTTGGAACCCCCAGCCCCAGCAACAAGCCCTGCCTACCCATCACAGGGCCGAGGGCTCCTGCTCCCTGTTCCCCGAGGCAACTTAGCAGCCCCCTGTGCAAAATGAGAGCTGAGGGCATCAGCCCCCACTGTCCCATGGGCTGGGGTTGATGTCCAGAATGCCAGCAGTAGGCCCATTCTTCTTAATCCTCAACCTGAGTGGAGTGTTAAATGTGGAAGAAGGGAGAAGGAGATATGGCTGAGGAGGTGGGGCACTGGGGACAGAGGGTGACATTCTCAAATGCAGTTGGATGTTTTGATGTCACTTAGGATGCAGTGGAAGTCGTGGATGGTTGGAGTCAGAGCCACGACTGGATGGAGAAGTAGCATCCTCATAAGAAACACTCACAACCACAATTAAGTACCATCCCATGTCCACCAGACGGGCAAAAACCGAGGAGTCTAGCAAGACCAGGTGTTAATAGAAACTCCCACCACTGCTGACGGGAGTGTGAATTGGCAAATTGATGCAAATCTGGAAAACAGCTTGGCTTTATCTCATAAGATCAATGTGTGCACAGCCTACAACCCTTCCACCTTTAGGCACATCCTCTTGAGATTCTCTCAGTGACGAGTGCTAGCAGGCCCACACGAGACTGTTCTTAGCAGGACACCAAAACATCAATAACAAGCCCGCCTGTGGCAGCACCACACTGTTTTGATACACGGACACCCAGGCGGCTCTGAGGATGACCAAGCCAAGTACAAGGACAGAGGTGGAGCTCCCAACAGACACGTTGCAGAGCGGATGACATACAAGATAATCCAGAGGGCTTCGAAACAGGCTACATTATCCATAGGATAATCCAAGGATGCATCTATATGCGGGGAAACTTGAAAGAAAGAGAAAGAGCAATGGTATGATGGACACAGCATCCAAGATGGCAATTAGACCTCTGGGGGGTGCGGCGGTGATGAGAAGGAGGCTGTCGGGGAGGGAAGTGAGGTTGGTTCATCTTCTGTTCCCTAAACTGGGTGGTGGGTTGTTGTTGCTGTTATTGTCCAGTTGCTAAGTCGTGTCTGACACTTTGCGACCCCATGGACTGCAGCACGCCAGGCTTCCGTGTCCTTCACCATCTCCTGGAGTTTGCTCAAACTCATGTCCATTGAGCCATCCAACCATTTCATCCTCTGTTGCCCTCTTCTCTTGCCCTCAGCCTTTCCCAGTGGTGGGTATGTGAGCATTTATTCTTCTTCTTTGAACTATTCATAAAATTATATTCACTCTTTTTTTTATGCATGACATACTTCATGATAAAAATGTTTTAAAAGTGGGACCTCCCTGGTGGTCCAGTGGTTAGGGCTCCACACCTCCCCTGTAGGGGGCACGGGTTCGATCCCTGGCTGAGAAACTTAAGATCACACATGCTGCGTGGCATGGCCAAAAAAAGTTATTTAAAAATAACTAAAGTTATTTAAAAGTTATTTAAAAATAACTAAAAGCGGTAAATATACTCTGAAGTGGAATGCATGCTTTACAAGACTTTTTAAGATAGAACAAAGACATTAGGAATAATTTTTAGGCCCCGTCTAGCTGGGCCCCAGGCCTATACATCTTTGCTCTCAGGGGAATTCCTAGGGTGTTAGATCAGAGCTGCAAGGCACGGTATGCTTTATTCACCAGCATGCATCGCCGAGAGGAATTGCAGTAAATAAATCCTTGTGTTTCCACCTCAGTGGGAGTGAGTGTCCCTAGGAGATCCTGGACCCCCAGCCCCACCAGTGTGCACTTCTCTCTAGCCTTTTCCCGGCAGTGGCTGGCTAAGCAGCCCCCTTGCAGCTGGTGTTCGGGACATACATGCCTGTGCCCTGGTCCCATGAGCAGAGACAAGGGGCTCCCTGGGCAGACCTAGCAAGCCCAGTTGGCAAAGTGAGTGGAGAGAATCAGGAGGGTTCTGGGGGTCTCAGAGCCACAGCGAGGGGAGATTGTGAGATGGAAAGGCGGATGGGAGCAGCAGCGGCAAGGCTTGGACCAAGGTCAGCTCTGCCCGCCCTTCACCCATCCATCCTGCCGTATGTACATACAGTCACCCGTGTCTCCATCCCTCCCTTCCTCCATCCCTCCGTCCAGCCACTCATCCATCTATTCCACCATCCACCCACGGCACAAACCCACCAACCGACCCCACAGGCGTTTTTTAAATTCTAACTAGCCCTTCTCTCCTGCCTCCTAGTCTTCAGACATTCTCCTCCTTCTGGACTTTTACGACTGCCAACCACATACACACACACGCACACGCGTGCGGCTAACACCTACCCTTTATATAGCGCTGCTTTAAAAAGCCTCACCCGGCCGCCTTGGTGGCTCATCAGTAAAGGATACACCTGCATGGCGCAGGGGACACAGGTTCAATCCCTGCTCCAGGAGGACCCCACATGCCGCGGAGCAACAAGACCGGGAGCCACAGCTGCGGAGCTCACGGGCCCTAGAGCCCCTGCCCCCCAGCAGGAGCAGCCACCGCCGCGAGGAGCTCCCGCTCGCTGCGGCTGGAGAAAAGCCCGCCCACAACGAAGACCAGCACTGGCGAAAACCAGACAGAAATCATTTTTTCAGAAAAAGCCTCCCCCACCTCCCAGTAGATAAAGCAGATTCTCTCGGATGCCTCCTCTCATAGAGAAACCTTGTTTCTCCGTCCTAACCGTTGTCGCAACATGCCGCTGCGGGGCTGTCGGTTGCTGTTCTTGTGTTTGTTCCCCTAACCCTGCCGTAAGTTCTGCAAGGGCAGGGACCAGGGCTTTCTCCAGCACCTGTTGCAGAGCCTGCCTGACCCACGGAGGGGACTCAGCACTGTCCGTGAGAGTACTGGGTGACTTGTTAAACACGTATTTATTTGACTGCCCTGAGCCTTAGTTGCAGCATCCGCAATCTAGTTCCCTGACCAGGGATTGAACCCGGGCCCCCTGCTTTGGGAGCCAGGAGTCTTAGCCACTGGACCACCAGGGAAGTCCCAGTATTTGATGAGTTTAGAGAGAAACTACTGTGTGCAGAATATGGGGCCAGGTATTTTAGAGGGATTTCCTCATGAATGTAATTAAATAGAAGTGCCTCATGAAGATTTCAGTGTAGCAGAAAGGGATAAAGAAAGGTGTATGAAGAAGTTGAATGCAGGGGCTAAGTCGTGGAGGAGGCGAGGGCATGCCAAGACAGGGGCGAGTCTGGACGCTTGCTGGCCGCTGGCCGGCCCCGCCCTGACTGCTCAAGCTGGATAAGCCACTCTATCTCCATGAGCTTTAATTTCCTCACTGACGAAATGGAGCTAATAAAACCCGAGAGAGAAGAAAGAAACACTATTACCATGAAATTGCTTTAAATTGTTCAAATATATCTTCAGAGTTCTGTGAAAAGTTTTTTAAATAGATAAAATTATTGTGAAGAGTGAAATCAGTGTGATTTATTGATGCAATTTTTTTATAGACAGAGCCAAGTAATAAAAATTAGTAAACAACTAAAACATGTGCATATAGGAAAATTGAGGTTTGTCGTATTATTGTGCAGATGAAATGAAACAATCCATGTGAAGTCCAACTAGAAAGAAACCTGACGTAGGGTCAGCAACTACTTGGGTGGTGGGGGTAATCTTTGTTGGAGAGGTTGACGTTAAAACTGTGAAAAATGCATAGGATTCCAATATTCTGATACAATGAATATTAGACACAGTTTTACCACTTTAATATACTCTTCCTGTCTCTGTGGCTACATAACAAATTAACCCCAGACATCAGGCACTGCTCAGTCACTCGTCATGTCCAACTCTTTGCCACCCCATGGACTACAATCTGCCAGGCTCCTCTGTCCATGGGATCGTCCAGGCAAGAATACTGGAGGGGTTTGCCATTTCCCTCTCCAGGGGGTGGACCGAAATAATTTGTCTTGCTCACAGATTCTGTGAGTTTGGACAGAACATGATGGGAACAGCTTGTCTCTGCTCTTTGATGACTGAGGTCTCAACTAGAAGACCCAAAGGCTGGGGGCTGAAATTACTTGAGGGCTCACAGGTTCAGTCACGTGTCCAGGGTTGATGCTGGCTGTCGTCTGGGACTTCGGATCCTCTGCACAAAAGCTGTTCCCGTGTCCATGTGGGCTAGACCGAGTTCCCTTACGACATGGCGGCAGGATTCCAAGCAGGAGTGCCCAGAGAGCCAGGTGGAAGCTATATCCTTCTGATGACCTAGCCTGGAAAGTCACATAGCATCACTCCGGCATATTCTACTGGTGTACTCAGAGATCCCTCAGATTCAACGGAAGGGGACATGGCCCCCATCTCTCAGTGGGAGGAGTGTCAGTCACAGTGTAAGAGGGGTGTGTTGGATGGGGGTAAATATTGGTGCAGCCAGCTTTTTTAATTGAAGTATAATTGGTGCACAATGTCGTGTTTCAGATGTACAGCAAAGTGATTCACTTATATATGCATATATATATATATGGGCTTCCCTGGTAGCTCAGCTGGTAAAGACTGCCTGCAATGCAGGAGACCCTGGTTCAATTCCTAGATTGGGAAGATCCCCTGGAGAAGGCCGTGGCACCCCACTGCAGTATTCTTGCCTGGGAAATCCCATGGACAGAGGAGCCTGGCAGGCTACAGTCCCTGGGGTTGCAAAGAGCGAGACCTGACTTAGTAGCTGAGGACGAGCACAACATAAATATACACATTCTTTTTTGAAATAAATAAGCCTCTGCTGTTAGAGTCGAAGTCCACTCTGACGCCAGCAGGCAGGTGGGCAATCAAGCCTTCCCACCTGCATCTCTGCTGTTCTCCTCCGGGCTGATGGGTCGTCAGAGCTGGGACCCATGTTCCCCTCTCTATCTGCTGATGGGGTAGACATGCTTCTAAAGTAGCAACATGATGTTGTGTTGACACGTCTGTGCAGGCTCACACACAAGGGCCAGGAAGCTGGCCCCCAGAAGTGCCTTTCACCCCACACCTAAACCCTTGCCACAGTACAGGGCAGGGGGCCAGGGACAGACTCCCGGGTCTGAGTTCAAATCCTGCCTCTGCCCCATCCCAACCATGTACGTGCTATTGGACACGTCAACCAGCGTGTTTCAGAAGGTTTGTGTTTTTTTTCCATTGTAAACTCTTTGAAATAATGACTGACGTCTCCTGGTTGTTGAATGAATCCATTGATTCATGGACATACAGGCTTAAATGGATATAAAGCCCAAAAGCACCAAGCGGAGCACGCCGTCGTGAGGGAGGGGGTGATGGGGCCGCGTGAGGTGGTCCAAACGCGGCGGCTGTTCCCGGTGGCCACCCTGTGTCTGCCCCGCAATTTCCTTGCGCTCCCACCACTCCCCACCCAGGAGCCGGGCAGTCTAGGTTGCTGACCTCCGGTCACTGACCCCTACGTGTGCTCTTCCCTCCCACAGACATGGGGAGCTTCGAGGAGGGCGAGAAGCACCAGAGCGTCTCCCACGGAGAGGCCGCTGTCATCCGTGCCCCGCGCATCTCCAGCTTTCCGCGGCCGCAGGTGACCTGGTTTCGGGACGGCCGCAAGATCCCGCCCAGCAGCCGCATGTGAGCGTCCCCCCATCCCACCCCTGGGGGCGGGTGTGAGAAGCCAGCCCAACCCAGGAGAGGCGACCTGGGGCCACACAGAGCCCCCAGATGCTGAGGATGCAGGGTCCTTTCCACTCTGGGATGGAGCCAGGTGGAGGACATCCCCAGGGAGGGCAGCCGGGTTCCCAGGGGGCCTTTCTGGGAAACCCTGGGCCGAGACTTGGAACTAGGGCAGCTCTCGGCCTTCCTGGGGAATCCCAGGGTGTTGGCCTCTGTTTCTCAGCTGGAGAATAATTCTGCCTCTCAAAGCACTCCAAAGGCTCAAGTTGGCACAGACAGAGGCTCTGTCCCTGTGGCTCCAGGCCAGGGTTCAGGGAGCATAGGCAGGCGCTGGCATCTCCCGGGCAGGGTGGACGGCGCTGGGTGTTTCTGCTGGGCGGGCGGGTGTGTCTGGGTGTCCATCGGTGTGCGCGGCTGTGTGTTCTGGCTGCGGGGAGGAGGGGAGGCCTGGCAGGGAGAGGAACACACGGTCCTTTCAGCACTAACAAGGGCCCTTCTGTGTAGCCCATGTCAGGGGTGGTGGCCGCCAGGCTTGTGGGCAGAGGGATGGAGCCGACACCTCCCAGGAGGGCGGGCGAGGGGTCAAGGGTGGGACACAGTGGCCCTCCTGCCGCGCCCGGGAGACAGCCAGCGGAGGCGTTCCTCTTTAGGACTCCCACTCTCCCCTGCTCCCAGCAGAGGGGGAAGCCCACCCTTGTCCTGGTCCACGTGGGCCACAGGTCCGCTGAGGGCGGAGCCTGTCCGGTCTCTGCAGGAAGCACCAGCCGAGATGGCCAGTTCTTGCCTTCGGGGAGCATGAGGTTCCACGAGAGATGTTATAATCGTGTAACATAGTAACATCCTGGCAAGAGCCGTGGCGGTACGGAGCACCTGTTGTGTTCTCCGACCTCCGCTAGGCACACCGCACATCACCCTCTGCTCCAGGACAGACACGCGCCTCCCAGCGAGAGGGGCTCTGTCTCCTTGACTTTTCGATTGCCGGAGTGAACGTTCAGGAAATATTTGTTGAATGAATGACCCTCACGAGAACCTAATGACGCTGCTGATTTTATCCCCATTTTACAGATGGTAAAGTGAAGGCCCCCAGAGCTTAACTGTTTTGCCAAATCTCACGCAACTGGTTCCAGGCTCGCCAACTCCAGAGTCAGGGCCTTTTTGTATAATGGTTTCAGTGTCTTGTTTAAACTATGTATGTGAAGTGAAAGTCGCTCAGTTGTGTCCGACTCTTTGTGACCCCATGGACTATACGGTCCGTGGAATTCTCCAGGCCAGAATACTGGAGTGGGTTGCCTTTCCCTTCTCCAGGGGATCTTTCCAACCCAGGGATTGAACCCAGGTCTCCCACATTGCAGGTGGATTCTTTACAAGCTGAGCCACAAGGGAAGCCCAAGAACAGTGGAGTGGGTAGCCTATCCCTTCTCCAGCAGGTCTTCCAGACCCAGGAACCAAACTGGGGTCTCCTCCATTGCAGGCAGATTCTTTACCAGCTGAGCTGTGAGGGAAGCCCAGATATGCATGTCTTTGTGTGTTGGGGGCTGTGCTGGGTCTTTATCGCTACACACAGGTTTTCTCTGCTGTTGCTAAGTCGCTTCAGTTGTGTCCGACTCTGTGCCACCCCACAGACGGCAGCCCACCCAGCTCTGCCGTCCCTGGGATTCTCCAGGCAAGAACACTGGAGTGGGTTGCCATTTCCTTCTCCAATGCATGAAAGTGAAAAGTGAAAGTGAAGTCGCTCAGTCATGTCTGACTCTTCACGACCCCATGGACTGCAGCCTACCAGGCTCCTCCATCCATGGGATTTTCCTGGCAAGAGTACTGGAGTGGGGGGCCATTGCCTTCTCCCAGGTTTCCTCTAGTTGCGGGGAAAGGGAGCTACTCTCTGGTTGCGGTGAGAGGGCTTCCCATTGCGATGGTTTCTCTTGTTGCCGAGCACCGTCTTCAGTCGTTGCAGCTCGCGGGCTCAGAAGCTGCGGCACACAGGCTTACCTGCTCCGTGGCATGGGGCATCTTCCCAGACCAGGGACTGAGCCCGTCTCTCCAGCATTGGCAGGCACACTCTTAACTAGCGGACCACCAGAATCAGGATCTTTAATTCTCTTTTGCGTGGAAATTATTTGAGAGCAGGGACAAAGACGTGGGGCTAAACAGGATAAAGTGATTGCACTTGTGGAAAATTGATCTGGTGATTCTCAACCTGGCTACCATCTGAGATCATTTGGCACCATTTAAAATATATTGATCTTTCGATTCTGCCCCTCACGTGCTCTGATTGCACTGAAACAATGTGTATGTACCTAGATGTCGGGATTTTTTAAAAGCTCCCCAGTGATTCCGGCATGCAGCCACAGTTGAGAACCACTCTCCTGGAATGTGTCTGTTACCTCCAGGTACAACAGTGCCGCATAACAAGTAGTCCCAATGGCCTGATGCGATAAGCATGCATTTATCATTCACATCAGCAGATTGGTGAGCTTGGCCTGGCTCTCGCTTGTTTGGGGCTGGCTGATTAGAATGTCTGGGCGAGTCCCTTCTGATCTGCTTGTCCCAGCCTCCAGCCAACTGGCCCTAACATCTCCTCTTGGCAGTCACAGAACCAGCAAAGTCAAGGTTCTGCTGACATCCCATTGGTCAAGGCAAGTCACGCGGTAGAAGTCAGACTAAAGATGCAGGGAAATTAACTCTGCTCTTGAGAGAACTAGAGAGTCACCTGGCGGAGGTGCTGCTACAGAGCAGATGGTCTGGGGGGGACCTCAGGTTCACAGGTGGACCCGTGCTGTGTGTGAGGACCAGGCTCCCTTAGGCCTAGTGAAAGTTCAATAAAAGCCGCGAGTGAGGACCATTAACACAGAGACGAGGTTGAGTCTCAGGAGGGGATCGCCCTGCCACGTGGGTGCTGAGACGGGCAGCAAGTCCGGGCCGCTTCCCGACTCCCTTTTCTGAGCCGATCTCCCATGCCCTCCAACCGACTGGGAGTGGCTGCAGGAATACTGTGCTGAGGAGGACCCGGAAGACTCAGACTCAGCGGGAAGAGCGCCAGCATGGATGAACCACGTGCGCCACTACCACCGGAGGGGCCGAGTGGACATCTGTCTCCGGGGTTTGCCGCATTGGACACAGCTCTTTCTACGACCTCACTCCCATCACCCCTTTCCTGACAGCTTCCCACCTCCTCTGGCCTTTCCTGGCCTCTGCCATCACCCCCCTTTGTTCATTCCCAACAGCCACTGTCACCAGAACAGAACGCCCTCAGGCTGTGTGCATACACACATACACACACCTTCCTGGTCACGCCCACCCCCTCCAGCCCTCCTACCAAACACACACGAGAATACAGGGCATTTTTATCTCAGCAATTACAGCAGATTAATATTCGTAACCCAGAGGAAAGGTCCCTGGAAACAAATCCTCTGGTGTCTGTTTTCCAGAGATACGCATCTGATGAGCGCTATCAGCCGTCGAGGCACAGGGGCTGCGCTATCTACAGAGGACTGCTGTCCCTCCCCGGGGCGGAAGCAGAGATTAGCAGTCACCCTCCACCCCCACCCCTTCCTTGATACTCATTGTTGAAAAGGAGACAAGATTCCTAACAAAGATGCACGCTGAGGGTTTGGGGGCAGGTTCTAGGGTGATTTATTTTACTCTTAATTAAATGATCAATTGCCCCGCACCCCCGGAGCCGGGAAAAAAGGGCTGGCTTCATTGGAGGGAACGGAAGGGTCAATAAGAGAAGCGGGACAGACCCAAGAAATTGAAACCAGGGGAGTGTGGCTGAAGAACGTAACCCAGCCTCTGCTGAGAGGGGAGCCCTTACGTCCACGCCCTGCAAGAATCCTGGCAGCCTCCTTCAGCATGGGTGCCCCTGGGCGAGCCGACTGGAAGCCCTCCTGAGTGCCGCAGGTAGCTGGTGAGCTTTGGAAGTGAGCGACAGGGTCATGCTGGAACCATCTATCAAGGGGATGGTTATCCTGCTGAAGGCTGTGAGCCCGGGGACCTTTCTCAGTAGCCTCTTGCTGAGGGCACACACAGGGCAAGTCAACAGGCCGCTGGCCCTTCGCTGCCCTCTGCTGACTCCGCTCACTGGGAACTCAAACCCAGGCCCCGGGGGTCCTGGACACAGAGCTCTCCTCCAGAGGCAGGCAGAGCCACTCTGGTTGCATCACAGACAGACCCCTAAACCCAGAGAATTAGCACCGTGGAAGTTTATTTCCTGCCAACTTAAAGAGCTTTAGAGCTTCCCTAGTGGCTCAGACAGTAAAGAGTCTGCCTGCGATGCAGGAGACCCAGGCAAAGCCCCGGGGTTGGGAAGACCCCCTGGAGAAGGGCATGGCAACCCAGTCCAGTGTTCTTGCTTGGAGAACCCCACGGACAGAGGGGCCTGGTGGGCTATGCTCCATGGGGCCACAAAGAGTCGGACACGACTGAGCGACTAACACTTTCACTTCCTTTTTTCACCCTAACAGGGTGCTGAGGGGGACATGTGAACTCCAAAAGGCTGTGTCAGAGGCAGGCTGCGGCTTTTGAATCAACCTAAACAGACTCGTGGTGTTGGAGAAGACTTGAGAGTCCCTTGGGCTGCAAGGAGATCCAACCAGTCCATTCTGAAGGAGATCAGCCCTGGGATTTCTTTGGAGGGAATGATGCTAAAGCTGAAACTCCAGTACTTTGACCACCTCATGCAAAGAGTTGACTCATTGGAAAAGACTTTGATGCTGGGAGGGATTGGGGGCAGGAGGAGAAGGGGACGACCGAGGATGAGATGGCTGGATGGCATCACTGACTCGATGGACGTGAGTCTGAGTGAACTCCGGGAGTTGGTGATGGACAGGGAGGCCAGGCGTGCTGCGATTCATGGGGTCGCACACGACTGAGCGACTGAACTGAACTGAAACAGACTCGGGATTAGGCAGCCTTCCTCCCCCGCAGCCTTCACCCACCTCCGCAAGCTGCACTAAAGGACCAGGTCCCTGCAGTGGGTTCCCTGCTCTCCGCTGGGGGCTCTGGGCACGTTCCTGGGGACATGGTCCCCATCCCTGTCCCACTCTGTTGACTTGGAAATATTTCAGCCTGGCGCTGTCCTCTTTCCCATCACCTCACTTGTTGCTGTTCACTCGCTCAGTCGTGTCCGACTCTTTGTGACCCCATAGCCTGCAGCACGCCAGGCTCCCTGTCCTTCACCATCTCCCAGAGCTTGCTCAAACTCATGTCCATTGAGTGGATGATGCCATCCAACCGTCTCATCCTCTGTCGTCCCCTTCTCCTCCTGCCCTCAATCTTTCCCAGCATCGGGGTCTTTTCCAGTAAGTTGGCTCTTCACAGCAGGTGGTCAAAGTATTGGAGCTTCAGCTTCAGCCTCAGTCCTTCCAATGAATATTCAGGGTTGACTTCCTTTAGGATTACCTGGAGGTTAAAAGACCTCTTCAGGAAAAAAAAAAAAAAAAAGGACATCGTTAGGGTTTCCAGGAATTGGAGAGGAAGGCTTAGTCTTCCCACTTCCTGGAGCGCAGCAGGCAATGTAAGTCCCAGCACTGGAATCCCGAAAACCAGAATAGGGGGGACCCTGGCCCAGCCTGGCTGAGAGAGACCAAGCTGGAGAGGCGTTCACGGGGATGTTTATTTGAGAGCCCGTTTAAAAGTCTGTCACATTCATCTAATGGGAGAATTTGAAAAGAATTCAACTGGATTTGTCCTTGTTAAACTAACATTAAGGATGTTTAACAGCTGTCTCGGGCATATCACATTAAAATCCGGAGATAGACTCGACAAACTAATGCTGTTGCTCGTCATCAGGAGGACGAGGGAGAGGAGATGCTGGGCAGAGCCGGCCCGGGCAGGGCTCCTGCCCCCACACCCGGAGGGTGCCCAGCTTCCGCCCGGATAAGCCCTTCACCCAACCTTCGGGATGTGGGGGCTGAGGGGCTGCGCCCCGCTGCCCAGCCGGTTTCCCTTTTCCCTCTCAACCAGCCCTGACAGCCCCTCTTATTGGCTGGATTCAGGGAAAAGGAAATGGAGGTGCTTCCCTGGTGGCTCAGACAGTAAAGAATCGGCCTCGATGCAGAAGACCCAGGTTTGACCCCTGGGTCAGGAAGATTCCCCTGGAGAAGGGAATGACAACCCACTCCAGTAGTCTTGCCTAGAGAATTCTGTAGACGGTGGAGCCTGATGGGCTACAGTCCATGGGAGTCTCAAAGAGTCAGACACGACTGAAGCAACTACCTTCACTTCCTTTTTTCACCCTAAGAGGGGGCTGAGGGGACATGTGAACCCCAGAAGGCTGTGTCAGACGCAGGCTGTGGCTTCTGAATCAGCCTAAACAGATTCAGGATTAGGCTAAGGCAGTGATTCTGGAATGGGTCTGCTCATCTCTAAATGTATTATCATCTCTCATTGTTCATTCATTCTGGGGAATGAATTTCTGTAGTTCTGGACCCTCCTGGTGCAGAGATGACCCAAAAGGGTAGAATTCTGGGAGCTCCGGCCCCTAGCCAGGCCTGGGGTGGACACAGAAAAGCATCGCCTGGACAGTCTCAGACCCCTGGACATGCTCTGTATCTGGTCCCCAGCGCTGGTGAAGTATTTGGATTCTCTGCAAACTAATTATGGCTGGAGTTCAGGCAGTCAGTGGTGCCGGGGGGTGGGCTGGAGAAAGGGCTGGTGGGCACCTGGCTTCGTGTGCCTGCTCGCATCGCGTGCCTGGAGGCCCGCCTGACAGAGGAGTCCTTTTCTGCTTCCCAGAGCCATTACCCTGGAGAACACCCTTGTCATCCTGTCGACCGTGGCGCCCGATGCAGGCCGCTACTACGTGCAGGCTGTAAACGACAAGAACGGGGACAACAAGACGAGCCAGCCCATCACTCTCGCCGTGGAGAGTAAGTCAGCGTGTCATTAAATCTTGGGAATGGGGTTCCCGGGGCTCGTGGGGAAGACGGAATGGCGTGGAGGTGGGGAGGCTGGGAAAGGGCAGGGGAGGAGCCGTCCCGAGGAGGAGGAGGCCCAGCTGTGGTGGAAGTGGGAGCCGGGGAACCAGGAGGGTGCTGAACTCTGGACTCCATCCCCATGAATCTGAGATGGTTTCAGGAGCAAGGACAGTTAGCTTGGCCGTCAGCGGGCCCCCTGGAGACCTGGGGGAGGCATGAAATATTGGGAAAAGTGTGTGCATGAGAGGGTTACAGCCACCCCTGGGGCTCAGGTGCCAGTGGCAAGAGCCCACCAGGAGCTGAGAAGCTTGTTGTTAAAGAAGGGTGCTGACTGCCTGCACTCAGCTGGCACATAAGAGGCACCACTTGCAGTCGGAGCTGAGCCATCCTCGCTGATGGGAACACAGGCTCTCTGCCCAGGCTCCTGCCTCAAAGTGCCCCTGTCCATCGCCAGAGACTGCCCCCGCTCTGCAGGAGAGAGGCAAGCCTCTCCTCAGCGGCAGAGTGCAGAAGGGAGCGAATGGAAAAGGTGACTCCTTGAGTCTCCTTGATGTAGAAGCGTTTGTCTGGCCGAGACCGAAAGCAGGTTTCCTGGCCCTGATGGAGATGCCGGGTGGGGTGGGGTGGGTTGGGGGAGCGGGCGTTCTCCCCGGCCCCGCTAGCCCCGCCATACACACCACCCCTGGGAGGCAGAGGAGGGGTAGGGAGTCACTGAGTCCGTGGGATGGGCCCAGAGCTTCCTGCAGCGGCCGAGCGCCACGCCGCCTGCGGGAGCCAGATGTTCACGTCCTCCACATCTGCACAACTGCTGCTCCACAAGCCAGCTCATTTATCATCCACGGTCCCGCAGGGATGTCCCCACCAGCAGCACGAGAAGGGTGCCAGCCAGCGCAGGACCTTCCCATGTCCTTCCTCTGATCCCAGCCTCTGTCTTCCAGGGCCCAGAAAGCCCAGTTGTTGATGAGTCACTAAGACGTGTCTTTTGCGACCTCAAGTACTGTAGCCTGCCAGGCTTCTCTGTCCTTGGGATGCTCCAGGCAAGGATTCTGGAGCGGGTTGCCATTTCCTCCTCCAGGGGATCTTCTTGACCCAGGGTGAGAATCCACATCTCCTGCGTTGGCAGGTGGATTCTTTACCACCGAGCAACTTGGGAAGCTGCAGAAAGCCCAAAACATTCCCCAGTCCCGACCTGCCTGTGCCTGGGCCTTCTGGCACCTGCAAAACCCCTTCCCATATCTGCAGTGACCCCCCTCCCCCAGACCAGGCCCCTATCTGCCGAGAAAGAGACCTGGATTCGAGGAGCAGAGTTCCAGTCTGCGTGCTGACCCATGAGGGTCACAGGTGTAACTTCTGACATTGACTTGAGCCAGGGTCTTGCTCATCCTGGCATCCTGGGGGCCCAGCCCACAGTCTGAGGCTGCTGTCTCTATGGGAAAAGGAGCCATCAGAGGGGGTGTTTTTCTCCATGTATTTTCCAGTGTTCTGAAAACCTGGAGTCTAATGGAATCGAGCCATTTGGTCCGAGTCAAGGTCAGGCATCTCCCTGGGTGACTCAGTTGACCCTGAGCCCGAGGCTGGAGGCTTCCTCCCCCGACTCAGCTCTGCCTTCCTTTCCCAGCACCAGCCTCCTCCCGGCCTGCCCAGGTGGTGAGGCGGGGGCAGGGGGGTCGTCCGCTCTCTGCCCCCTCCCCCAGCCCTCGGGGGGGCCCACAAGAAACAGGCAGGGTTCCCTCGGCCCTCCCGTGTCTGCCCGAGCCTCCTCACACCATTGTCTGTTTCCTCCCACCCCGTTGCCCCTCGCCCTCTGCTCTCAGGATTTGTGCTGGATTGAGAGCAGAATCAGCTGATTTTCAGCTAATTTCTCCTCCCACGAGTGACTGCACTTCAAATCCTGGTTGTTGTCGCTGACACAAATCCCCCAGCTGCCGGGCCTGCCAGCCAATTTCCTGGGAGCAATTGCGACTTCGCCCACCTCCAGCAGCGTCTCCCTCATCTGTCTCGCCCTCCGCTCCCCACTCCCGCCCCCTCACCCCCTCTCTGCTCAGGGCAGGCAGCCTCTTCGCATCCCTCATCCCTCAGGAAACATCCATGCTCTTTGGAGATGGAGATGGAGAGAGCAAAGGCCAGTGACCCCCAGAGTTGCCCCCTGCCCAGGTGTCAGCCAGGTGACCTCACTCGGACCACCACAGCTCTTGACAAGTTCGTACCTGGCTGGTGGTCCCACTGGGTCCTGATCAGAGCTGTACCATGCAACGGAATTATAATATGAGCCACATATGCAATTTAAAATTTGCCAGTAGCTCACTCTTTCAGAAGGAAAAAGGAATTGGCGAAATTAATTACACTTTATTTAACCCAATATATCCAAAATATTATCAGCTGAACATACCATCAAGATAGAAAATATTAATGAGATACTTTACACTGTTTTTTTTTTAAGTCTTTGAAAATCCGTGTGTATTTTACACTTAAAGCACATCTCCTCAAATTTGGATGCTGGATTTTCATCTGGAATACGTGATCTGTAATTAGATTTCATAAAATGTGCAGCTGGAAAGGTGGGATCGGAAGCCCAAGTTGTTCTGTACATACTTAGAAGTGTTCTAATAACTGACTCGGGGATCTGCTTTTAATTAGATAAAATTCAATCCCCTTCCATAGGGACATCGGTCACTCAAGAGCTCACGGCCCCCTGTGGTTCTCCCCGCACCCCCATGTTGGATAGGGCAGGTCGGCCCCGGGCTCGTGGGCAGCTGGAAGCCGGCCCAGGGCAGAGGGGCAGCTTGTCTCCCTGCCCTCCACCCGCTTGGCCTGTGGTCCAGTCACATGGTCCCTGAGCCGCAGTTTCCTCATCTGGACGCCTGTGGCAAAGCACGGGCTTTCCCGATGGCTCAGCGGGTAAAGAACCCGCCTGCGATGCAGGAGACACAAGAGACGTGGGTCCGACCCCTGGGTTGGGAAGATCCCCTGGAGGAGGAAATAGCAGCGTGCTGTGTTATTCTTGCCTGGAAAATCCCACGGACAGAGGAGCCTGGTGGGCTACAGTCCACAGGCTCACAAAGAGTCGGACACGACTAAGCACGCACGCCCAACCTGATGCTTGTGGCAAAGCATTGTTGGGGGGATTCAGTGAAGTGACGGCGAAGAGTGGGTCAGAGTGGGTGCCCCCACCATACCTATTATCAAAACTGTCCTGGGGCAGCTGGCTGAGACCCAGCTTCACCCCTGAGTGGGGACCCCCCAGCTTCCTCCTGTCCCAGGGCCCCACCCACATCACAAGCTTGCCTGGGAGATGCTGGCGCTTGCTCTGCTTTGCCTGCAGCTCTTCCAGGGGATCCTTGGGGCCCCGTTCACTCCACTGTCCAGAGCGGATGTCCTGCATCCTGTGCCTGCCCCCTCCCCCTGGCCGGCCTCCCAGAGACCTGGAGTCAGCCCACCCCCGGCAAAGGGCCCCTGGCAGTCAGGTGCGCCCTCCCAGGGCGGGTCCACCCGGGCGGTCCCTCTGCTTTCCTGTCACACCGAGAGCCTCCCTTTACACCGCTCCCGCGGGCGGGGCACCATCCGGGCACCGCTGTTCCGTCGTTAACAGCAGTCCCTGGAGGCAGGCTGCTACACCCCTCCACAAGTTACAGATGAGAAAGCTGAGGAAACAGGTGAAGAGGTGAAGCAATTTGCTTCCCGGTGACATTCACTAACGATGCAGAAGGCCGATAATGGGACTAGGTTTCCCTGCCTGCAACACTCAGCCTGTTGGCCACTCCCTGGATGTCTAGAGGCGCACACATCCCCCCTTTTTGGCGAGAAGCACCTGTTGTTGGCTCTTTCGACTCTGCAGAGGTCACCCAGCCCCCGGTCTTCACTCCCAGTCCTGGCCCCTTCCCGCTCCCCTGCTTTCTCAGGCCTCATCCCCGACGACTCCCGGTTAGAAACCCACTTCCTCCACCCTGATTCTCCCTGATGCTCAGGGCTCAGCCCCGCTGACCCCCTCCCTGGCACCTTGAAACCTGAGCTTCTAGAGCCCTCCCTGTCTCACCCAGGTCTCCAGCCTCCTGCTTCCTTCTCCCAGATGATGCGTGGTTCTCAGCCCTTTGTCCCCACCTCTACTGCCTCACACCTGGTGCCTGGGCTTCCCCAAACCCCCTTCCTATCTTCTCCGGGCACATCACCTCCCCACCCCTGGGGAACTCCAGCCTCCTGCTCCTGAAGGGCCCCCTTGAGCACCTTCACGCTGACCTCCCGCCATTGTCTCCAGCCCATCTCCCTTCTTTGAAAACGGGGAGCCCGCAGCACAAGCGAGGAGAGCAGGAGTGTTGAAGGCCGAGCCTAGAGACCATGGCTGTGTGGCCTTGGGGAAGCCCCTTCACTACTCTGAGCCTCAACTGCCTTTTCCCCAGAAAGGACACTATAATACACATATCTCCCAGGGCTGGGGATAAGAATTTTAGGATTTAAGAGTGTTCTCCTCTTGGGCTTAGCATTTCTCTGTAAAGAGGCCCCAGGTCGAAATGCTTTGTCCTCACGTCTGCCGGCCGCTCTGTGCCCGTGTACTCCGTGGGGCCGACTCCCAGCTCCTAGCCCAGTTTGTAAATTTTCAGTAGTCTGGCGCTGATCCGACCTCCCCCAGTCAGATCTGCCTTGCCTCCCCTAGTAGGCATGGAGAACGGCGCTCACCTTGCCACCTGCTCCAGTCTGCTGCATGCTGTCTTTGTTGTTTAGTCTCCCAGTCGTGTCCAGCTCTTTGCAACCCCGTGGACTATACCGAGGCTCCTCTGTCCATGGGATTTCGCAGGCAAGAATACTGGGTTGGGTTGCCTTTTTCTTCTCCAGGGCACCTTCCCAACCCAGGGATCGAATTCACATCTGGATTGGCAGGCAGATTCTTTACCGCTGAGTCACCTGGGAGGCCTGTTGGCCAGAGGAGCCTGGCAGGCTACAGTCCACGGGGTCACAGAGTCGGACACAACTTAGCGACTGAACGACCTCAAGAACCTATCAGTTGTTGGCACTGGGTTAAGAAGGATTCTGAGGACATAACGGGCTCAGCCAGGAGACGCCCTGACGGGTCAGGAGAGGGGGCTGGGGGCATGGCGGCGTGTGGGCCAGGACCCTTACGTCTGCTGGGGGGCGCTCTCCCCCAACCCTTCCTGGCGCTCTGAGGCCACCTGGGCTTGACACCCACCTTTACCTCCAGCTCCCCAGTTCGTCTCACCAGCACCCACACAGGGCCCCCATTCCAGAATGCTCTTCTCCCTTCTGGCTCCCTGAGTCCCTCTCCCGTCACCCAGGCCCTGGAGGCTTTGCTGACCTCCTGAAGCCCTTAGTACCCATGTGCTCTTTCCCTTGGTCACGTGGCCCCCGAGAGTCATGACTTCACCTCCTGGTGGCCTCTGGTCACTTGGTCCAGGCTGAGCTGGGGGTGGGGGGAAGAAGCAAAAAAACCCCACCCCCGCCCCAAGCACAGCAGACAACTCCCCGGAGGAGGGGCTGTCACCTTGTGAGCACCTACTAGGGGCCAGGCACTCTGCACCAGCCCCTGACCAACTTAGCCACGCCCCAGGACCCTCCCTCCAGGCGCCTGTGGCGGGCACCTTTAATCTCATGAACGTCTAAGCGCTGATCTGACTTCCCAGACTGCACGCCAGGGGGACGGAGCCCTGCCCATCTCCCCTGGTGGGGAATCCCTGTGCCTGGCACACAGCCTGGCGCATACTGAGCCCTTGGCCAGAGAAGGTTTGTCGAGCCAGGGGCTGAACCCACAAAACCCTGAGAGGCAGTGACTTCTAACCCCTGTTTTGCAGCTGAGAGAACAGACTTGGGGGGAGGTGAGGAGAGCAGCCAGAGTCGTGCCCAGGATGTCTTCCTGAGCCCCAGGCCCCCCTTTGCTGAATCCGGGAGGGGCCCCTTCCCTCGAGCTGTGCCAGCTGCCACCTGGGCCTGGACAAGGCCCCAGGACCCTCGAGGGGGTGTCAGTATCCTCTTTAACCTCCTGAAGCCAACAAGGCAGCCCCCAGGTCCGGCGGGGCGGGGTGGGGTACCCTCATAATTTTAAATTCCAGGGGCTCTGTTTACCCACCAGGGCCACGGGGCTCTGACTATCTGTCTCTTCCTTGAGCCCCATTAATCTGGGCCTCGGAACCTGTGCGGCCCGGCGTGTCATAAACAACGCAGAGCACACTTTTATGGATTCGGCTATATCAGCAGCTTTCAATCCGATCGCTCTTTATGGCACCTACATGAGGCTTTTATATTGTTGCAATTATTTTGGTTTATACGCTTCCTTTCTTTCCCCCTTCATTTTACTTTATTTTTTACTTTTTATTCCCATTCTGTCAGGGCCTTTCCCAGCAAGGCCTGGGAGGCCCGGCAGGAAAACCTTTTCCCGAGGGCTGATCCGGCGATTTGACTTCCCCATAAAGGATGTACATTTGCCGTTGACCCGGGGCCGTGAGAGTCATTATGGCCTGCCACCTCCGGAGCCTCCTGGACAGGGGCCAACTGGATGGATTTGTAATGAGAGAAAAAGTCCTCCGGGCTTGTATTTTCAGGAGCCAGGGAGCAGGTGTACAGGATGTTGTGGAGTTTCTGCCAGTTCGGGGCTTGGGCTGACCACAAAGAGAAGAGCCTGGCCCCTTCTCAAAACACTCAAAGAATAAAGCAGGAAAGTCTCCCGCCTTTACTGGGCGTCCCTAATGGCTCAGTAGGTAAAGAATCCACCTGTCAATGCAGGAGACACAGGAGATGCGGGTTTGATCCTTGGATCAGAAAGATCCCGTGGAGGAGAAAATGGTAACCCACTCCAGTCTTCTTGCCTGGAGGACCCCATGGACAGAGGAGCCTGGCAGGCTACAGTCCATGGGGTCACAAAGATTTGGGCATGACTGAGCGACTGACACTTTTATTTCGTGTTGTTTTTAGTTAATTTTTCTTGGAGTTTATCGTTGCTTTCCAGTCTTATGTTAGTCTCTGTTGTGCAACAAGGTGGATCAGCCCTGTGTATACATCTCCCCACTTCTTTGGATCTCCTTCCCATTCAGGTGGCCACAGGGCACCGATAGAAGCCCCTGTTTGTACAGCACGTCCTCAGTAGTCTGTTTTATCGTGCTGGACTTTGGGCTCACCCTGACGCAGCAGGACCTCCTAACTTGACCGCACTTGCAAAGCCCCTCTCTGCAAATAAGGGGACATTCACAGCTGTCATGAACATGAACTTGAGGGACAGTATTCAGCCCAGTATGGGGAATTTGCATTCTGGTGGAAGAAGTGGCAAATGAAGAAGCAAGCTGACAAGATGGGGTTGGCTTACTGACAACGTATTGTCCTTGTCACGGCATTTATGCAGCTGGAGGGAAGGATTCTGAAGGCCAAATAAAGCCAGGGCAGGGGATGAGGAGGAGGGCATGGCTGCATTACGGGGGGACGTGGGTTGCATCCTGAGGTCTCCCGTGGGCTCTGCCTGGACGCTGTGCAGAGACCCACCAGCAGAGGAGCATGGAAGGGGGGTGGGTCCCCCAGGGTCAGCGCCTGGAGGCTCAGCTCTGGGGCTGCGGGGCGTCTGCCCACCACCCCCCATTAGGACAAAGGTCTCCCGCAGTGTCCCTCTGGCGGGGGCGGGGCTCAGATGGGATTCCCAGCGTCTGTTCCTCTCCCCAGATGTCGGCGGCCCTGCAGACCCCATCGCTCCAGCCATCATCATTCCTCCCAAGAACACCAGCGTGGTGGCCGGGACCTCGGAGGTGACTATGGAGTGTGTGGCCAATGCCAGGTGGGTCCTGCCTCGGCCCTGCCCCCCCAACCCCAGCGGGCGTCCCTGATGCGGGCTCGGAGGAGACCAGGTGGAATTCACGAAGGTCCAGAAATGTCCCGTGAGGACCCAAAAAGAAGACGGGGTATTTAGCCTGGAGGAGGGGTGACGGGCTGGTGGTCAGAGAGCTGTCGGACGCAAGCAGGGCCCACCCGAGAGGAGCGGATCCCGGCCCAGGACACCTGGGGTTGGTGGGGGGTCCACTCACGTCCGACATCCAGAGCAGCCTGGGGAGTGTCTGCTCGCCTCTGCTGCCGTGGCCTCTTTGTATGAAGGCGTGGACAAGAGGAAAGCTGGACTTTGCTGCTGGTCCAGTGGTTAAGACTCCGCGCTCCCAAAGCAGGGGGCCTGGGCTCCATCCCTGGTCAGGGAACTAGATCCCACATGCTGCAATTAAAGATTCCTGCATGCCGCAACTGAGACCCCGGATGTGCATTTCCGAACTTCTACACTTTCCCATCCACTGACTTACCCTAGACAGGGCAGAGCGGAGGCAGAGAGACACGTGGAAGGGCCAATTTCCGGCTCTCGGGAGCCCTCGAGCACGAGTTATCATGGGGCCAGGTCTCCCCTCACCACAACCCCTGGGGAGCAGGGCATAGTTGTCCCCATTGTACAGATGTGGAAACTGAGGCCCAGATCCCTGAAGGACTAGCCCACACAATGGCCTGCACCTAGGAAGTGTCAGGGGCAGGGCAAACTCAGGCACCTGGCCCCCGACGCCTGCATGCCTCACTACGCCCTGCCCTGCCTCCCGAGCCCCTGGGAGGCTCTGTAGCTGACCGCCTCGTCCCTCGGCCCGTCCAGGCCTCTGATCAAGCTGCACATCATTTGGAAGAAGGACGGGGCGCTGCTGTCCAGCGGCATCAGCGACTACAGCCGCCGGCTCACCATCCCCAACCCCACGGCCAGCGACGCCGGCTACTACGAGTGTGAGGCTGTCCTGCGGAGCAGCAGCGCCCCCTCCGTCATCCGTGGCGCCTACCTGTCCGTGCTGGGTGAGACGGGGTGGGAGTGCTGGAGTCCTCCCGACGTAAAGGGGCGGCACGGGCGGCCCGATCCACAGCCGTGTCAACAGGAGCACGGCTCTGACCCCCTCCCCCCGGTCCTTCCCCCTGCAGAGCCGCCTCAGTTCATCAAGGAGCCAGAGAGACACATCACAGCGGAGATGGAGAAGGTGGTGGACATCCCCTGTCGAGCCAAAGGTAACCTGGTGGCCTGGCTGGAGCGGGGCGAGGTCCCTCCAGACCTTCAACCTCTCCCCTCCCTGACACGGACTTTTCTAAAGTCCACCACCCTCTCACCATTGTGTAAGCAGACACCCCAGGAAGCACACAGGAAAAATTACCGTAATCTTAGGGCTGGAAATCAACCCCGTGTTACCATAACTTGAAGGTTACAAGTGAATCCAAATTACCGTAATTTCAGGACAGGTGACAGACTCAAATTGCCCGTAATGTGAGAGCTGCGATAATGCGGTGTCGTCACGTCAGAACTGCTGGGACGTGGATGTGTCTCTGCCTGGGCTCTGGGCCATTCTGCTTCGTCTCCTCCGACCCTTTCTACTTAACCCCCAGCCCCTCTCCGAGTCCTTGCACCTTTACCGCTTTTCCCATCCTTCTCCTTTGAGTTCAGCTGAGCTAAAAGACACCCCCAAACCAGGGTGCAATCTGGGATAATGGGATGACAGGATGAGCAGAGAGGAGACTCTAACCCTGGTAGGAGGGAGGGCCCCGTGGAGGAGAAGGGGGCACACTGACCCCCGTCCTGACAAAACACGCGAGGAAGACAGTGATTTATTGGACAAACATTTGGTGGGGGGTGGGCTTACCACGATCCCTGGGTGAGGAAGATCCCCTGGAGGAAGGCATGGCGGCCCACTGCAGTATTCTTGCCTGGAGAATCCCATGGACAGAGGAGCCTGACGGGGTGCAGTCCATAGGGGTCCCAAAGAGTCAGACACGACTGAGTATCTGATACTTTGAGCAACATGTGCCGAGACTGTTTTCAGGGCTGGAGAGGCACAGAATGAACCCAAGAGCCAGATCCCTGCTATTACAGAACTGTGCCTTCTCGCGAAGGAGGCAGACAAACCAATAAACAAATAAAGATGCCTTATTTCATTTCATCTAAAATGCCATGGGTTGTAAGATGCCCCATTATTTTATGCGCCACTAAGAAAGAAAAAAGGCTGCCAATTAAATTATGACATGCTGTCGGTTGTAAGACACGTCCTCATCTCAGAGACATTACGATGGGAACAAAGGCGTAGCTCGGAGTGGGTGAAATACGGGTGTCAGGGTTGAAAAGTACGGGAGAAGGAGAAGCAGGCAGGCTGGCGGGCTCGGCGCCGGAGGGTGGCCATTCGAACGGAGCCTGGGGAGCTTTTCCGTGGAAGTCACCTTTGAGCAGAGATGCAGAGGGAGAGTGGGAGGGCCAGGGGATGTGGGGAAGAGGAGCCAGGCTGGGGACACAGCTCGGGCAAGGCTGAGGGGTTAGGAGGAGCTCCCACGCTCCTCCCTGTGCGGACCAGGCAGGACGGGGCTTCCAAAGAAACCCCCATTCCACCTGCGAACCCCTAGACACTGGGCTTGTGCTCACCTGGGTTTGGAAAGGCCAGCTGGAGATTCCCAGACCATACAAAAGACTCCGCTAAATATGCCAGCATAAAATACAGTATGTCCAGCTTTCCCAAGCTGAACTAACCCCGGGAACTTGTAAATTTTCTTGGAATGCCTACTCTATGAGAATTTGAGAATCTAAGAACAACTTTCCCCGCTTCCAAGACCAGTGGTGGCACCTCTGAGAAGGTTCGGGCTTCCCCGGTGGCTCAGCGGGTAAAGAATCCGCCTGCAGGGCTGGAGCCACAAGAGACACAGGTTCGATCCCTGGGTCGGGAAGCTCCCCTGGAGGAGGGCATGGCAACCCACTCCAGTATTCTTGCCTGGAGAATCGCCGTGGACAGAGGAGCCTGGCAGGCTACAGTCCATGGGGTTGCAAAAAGTCGGACAAGACTGAAGCAACTTGGCACGCAAGCACGCACTGAGAAGGTTCTAGATACCAGAACACACCAGGGATTCCGCCCCCCACCTCCCACCACCTTAAGGACTTGCAGCCCCAGCCTCCGGGGCCGGGGCATCCCTCGGAGGCGGCTGACGGTAGGCGCTCGACCCCCCAGGTGTGCCGCCGCCCTCCGTGACCTGGTACAAGGACGCAGCCGTGGTGGAGGTGGGGAGGCTGAGCCGCTTCCGGCAGCGAGGCGACGGGGGCCTGCAGATCAGCGGGCTGGTGCCGGACGACACCGGCATGCTCCAGTGCTTTGCCCGCAACGCGGCCGGCGAGGCGCAGACCTCCACCTACCTGGCCGTCACCAGTGAGTCCCCTTCGCTGTCCTGCCCGAGTCCCCGCCCTCCCCCACCCCCCGACCCCAGGACACAGCTTTCCTCCAAGCCAGGGGCATCTTGAGAACAAGCTGCTGTAGATGCAGAAACAGGATCCCAGAAGGCTTTACCCCCGGAGCGGGGTGACTCTGGCCTGTCACGCCTGCTGCTTCTGCAGCCAGCACTGGTTTTTCCTTTTACAAACCAGAGCCTCGATTTCTTGTTTAATGAAAGGTGAATCCCATTTCCCTTGTCATGGAGGGTGTCAGCTGCCCTTGGGAGCCCTCAGTTTCCGCCAGATGGAGGCTTGAAAATCGAGGCAGGGCAGGGACTGGCATCCTTCCTGGGTCGACCCTTCCAGGGTCCTTCCACGGGGCAGGTGGTGAGGGCGCACTTGTGGGCACTCTGGCTCTTCCCGGCACCGGGGTCCTCCCAGAACACTTGCATCCTTCCCTGAAGAGGGACCCACACCAATGGGAGTGGGAGGCAGGACAGGACTGGATGCGGCTAAGACACCCCACTGTCTCCCTTTGCAGGCATCGCCCCCAACATCACCAGGGGCCCCCTGGACAGTACGGTGATCGACGGCATGTCAGTGGTGCTGGCCTGTGAGACTTCAGGGGCGCCTCGGCCAGCCATCACTTGGCAAAAAGGTACTTGAGACTGATTGACTTTAGAGGGTAGCCAAAAGTCTCGGGCAGCCCTGAGGCTCAGTTCTGGAGCCAGCCGGGGTGGGGGGCGGTGGGGGTGTTTCCCATGCACAGTTGGGAAGGTCGCGCACTGCACAACCCCAGAGGGCTGCTTTTACACCACGGGACGCACCATGTGCTCCCCTGTCTGGCTCCAGGCTCCAGAGGCTCTGCCTCTGGTGAGACCCATGACTTTGGGTGAGTTATTTACTCACTTGGAGCCTTAACGTTCCCATCTATAAACTGGGGGGCGGTGGGATGCGTCCCTGGGAGCAGCATGGAAACTAGATGAGCAGGTGCCTGGGAAGGGCCTGCACCGTGTCTGGGAAGTAGACCAGCCCGTGCTGGCTGATGTAGTTCTTTGGTGGAGGTTGTTAGTACGGGGAGGGGGACCCACCCCCTCCTCAGGCAAAGCCAGCAAAGCCCAAGCTGTCTCCCTAGTCCATCCACCCCATGCCTCCTCCACGCCTCCACATTGTACACTCACATCACAACCCTCCCCAGGGACACACACACGGGTACACACTGTCACTCACTCACACCCCCAGCCTCTGCCCGCATGACCCTCCTCTCACCCAGAGCCTCCCTCCGCCCCCTCCCTGCTCTGTCTCCCCACCTTCTAATACACAAGGTCATCGGCATATTCAGTCTACTGATTACTCCACCTCCCACGATTCCAGGCTTTCAGTTTTGTCCCCTGCCGTCTCCCTGGGGCTTAGACCCACAGGGGATGCTTCGTCAGTATCGGTGGGGTGTGTGCCTAGACCCAGAAATAAACACGCCCACCTGATACACTCACCGGTTCAATATGCCCACACATGTGTGCAAAGAGACCCACTCACCCACAAGCTTGCACGTGGACAGTCCCCTCTGTACAGGCAGATGGGACTTTCTTTAAAAACAGGTATGGTCACCAACAGCACACTCTCAGACACACTCTGACACAAGGGTCTCCCTTCCTCTCTCCTTCCAGCCACCAGGGTCCCCGGCTCCCCAGTGGGAGGTCTGTCCCCACCAGGGCTGCCCCCGCCACACCCCCTCACTGGCTGCTCCCGCCCGCTGCTCCTCTGCGCTCCCCTGAAGGTGACTCCAGAAGCATCCTTCTGCAGGCGGCCCGTCACCACCCTGTCGCAGCTGTCTGTCCCCTCCCCCCAGCCCAGGTGCCAGCTGCCTCCGAGGGCTGTGCCCACTGGTGGGAGGCAGCGCTGGTCTTCCCTGCTGAAGGGCAGATAGTATGGTGGGAAGAGAGACAGCAGGAGCCCCAGGCTCCGTGCAGCGCCCCTGCTCTGGGACCGCGTGTCCTGTGTCTGTCCCCAGGTCAGAAACCAGGCTGGTCTGCAGCCCTGCCACCCTCGCCATGCCCCCTCCAGGGGCGCCTGCAGTTGGCCTTCCTAAAGTTGGCAGCCCACCCTGGGGCAGGGGGACAGGGGAATGGTGAGGTGTGGTCCAGGCCCCTGGTGATGGCCGAGTGCCAGGGGGTGGCCAGGGGGCAGCAAGCCGGCAGCCTGAGCCCACCCGTGCCCGTGTCCCCCAGGGGAGCGCATTCTGGCGAGCGGCTCGGTCCAGCTGCCGCGCTTTACGCTCCTGGAGTCGGGCAGTCTGCTCATCAGCCCCACGCACATCTCCGACGCCGGCACCTACACCTGTCTGGCCACCAACTCGCGAGGGGCGGACGAAGCCTCGGCCGACCTGGTGGTGTGGGGTGAGTGCCCGGGCTGGGCGGGGGTCCTTTCCACACCTGTGTGTGAGCGTGCACTGAGCGTGTACAAGCCCTAGCGGCCCCACATCTACCTGTCTGTCCAGCCCACACGTCCTGAGACCTGGACAGAGGAGCTCAGAGGACAGAGCAGGAAGGTCACGGTCCCCAGGGTGGTGGTGGGTGGGCGGGGCTCTCGCCGCTGGGGCTGAGCCGAGAGAAGACAGCTGTGCGCGTAGGCCTTAGGGCAGAGATTCGCGCACTTCTGCTGGAAAGGGCCAGAGAGGAAGTATTTCAGGCCCCGTGGGCCAGAGAGTCTGTCACAGCTCCACAAACTCTTCCGTTTCATCAGGAAAGCAGCCGTAGGCAGTGCTGAACACAGCAGGCGTGGCTGGGTGCCAGCACGAGGGGATTTACCCAGACGGGCCACCGGTGGAACTTGACCCCCAGGTTATGGTTTCCTGGCCCCTGCTCTGGGGGAACCTCCCAAGCCCCTTCCTGCCCCTTGGGGTCTGGCACCACACAGAGGGGCAGGCCGCCCTCCTAGCCTGAGTGCCAGGGGCCTGGTGGGTGATGTCTTAGAACCAGAGGTCCTATTTTTACCCTGGCTAGACCCCTGGGAACACGGCCATGATCATCCGCAGGTTTCTATTTCTTTGTCCATCTTGTGGGCACGAAATTAAAAGAGCCCCCGCTATGAGCATCACTTCCCAGAATGCACGTGGCTCTTAGTGTCCTGGGATGTTCACCGTGATGGACCAGTCCACCGTAGAGCTCAGCCGCAGGGGCCCAGCTCACCGGAAGGACCCCTCCCCCACACCTGCATCTCACCTGTCCGTCTAGGGCCCACCTGTCCCCCTTCCCACCAGGCCACCTCCCTGCTGTCTTTCAGCCCGGACTCGCATCACCAGGCCCCCCCAGGACCAGAGCGTCATCAAGGGCACCCAGGCCTCCATGGTGTGCGGAGTGACCCACGACCCCCGGGTGACTGTCAGGTACTCCTGTGGCTGAGGCCCCTTGGAGGCAAGAGGGGAGGGGCAGGTTTCAGGGGTCACTGGTTGCTGGCTGAGTGGCCGTGCAGGGAGGTGAGTGCGGCCCGTGGGGGTCAGGGAGCAGCCACGTACAGACTCACCGCAGGACTGAGACCTGGGGACCCTACAGCCCAAAAGAGACCCTAACGCTGGGAAAGAGTGAAGGCAAAAGGCGAAGGGGGCAGCAGAGATGCGATGATTGAAAGCATGTCCATCCGATTCAATGGACCTGCATCCGAGCAAACTCTAGGAGACAGTGAAGGACAGGGAAGCCTGGCATGCTGCAGTCCATGGGGTCGCAAAGAGTCCGACCCGACTGAGCAACTGAGCAACAAAGTACATGTCTGGGGACTGAGCCAGCTTGAATTGAATGGGGCAGCCTGGCGTGGGAGGGGAGGGGATGAAAGCTGGAGAAACATAGGAAAGAGGGTGGGGGGCCTTATGGAGCGGGAGAGAAAGAAGCCTCTGTCTGGGGAGACGTGGAAGCTCTGAGATGCTCGGGACCCCACTGCTAGCACTTGCCCACAGATCTTAGACCCTCTCCCCTCCCGTGGACAGCAGACGGGTCTGATGAAGAGGTGTGGGGGTCCTGACATGCCTGGAGCAGTGGAGGGCCCTGGGGTGACCCCCAGTGAGACGCATGTGAGGGGCCCAGGGCCCAGACAGGGGCCGCCCCTGCCGTCCTCCACGGGAGCCCAGACCTCGAAAGCCTGGAGGGAGCCGGGTCCAACCAGGAAAGCCCCTGGGGAGGCCTGGGAGCGCGGGGAGCAGCCAAGACAGGCCTGCAAGCTGGGAACCGACCAGGCGGGCACAGGGACACTTCCTGGGCCATGCTGGGCAAGGTTTCCGAGCCAGAACTGGGAGAAAACAGCCCCTTCAGACTCTCTTGAGCTTTGGATGCTGTGTTTAAAAAAAAAAAAAAAAGAAGTAACTGCTTCCTTAGAAATAAATAGCCCCTCGTGCTGTTCTATTCTATGGGCAACATCACCGCTGAAGCCCCTGGCAGGGAGCTGGCCGGCCGGGCAGTGAGGGACGTCCCTTGGAGTCTCGGCCTCGCCGCGTGGGACCCAAGTGCGTCCTGGGGCGCCACCTGGTGGCCACTAGGCGTATGGCCGTAGGTGGGACCCCAGGAAGCCAAGGGTACTAGGCTTTATTTCTTGATATTTATATTTGCCTCATTTCCCTTTATTTTATTTTTACTGAAGTACAGTTGATTCACAGTGTTGCGTTAACTTCTGGTGCACAGCAGTGATTCAGTTCTATGCATATATACGCACTCTTCTCTAAAAAAAATTATTCTTTTCCGTTATGGTTTATTACAGGATTTTGAATATAGTTCTCTGTGCTATACAGTGGACTTGTTGCTTATCCATTCTATGTATACAAGCTTACGTCTGCTAATCCCAGCCTCCCACTCCATTCCTCCCCCGACAGCCCCCCTCCTTGGCAGCCAGTCTACCCCTCTATGCCTGAGTCTGTGCCTGTTTCATAGACAGGCTCATTCGTGTTAAGTTTTAGATTCCACATTTAAGTGACATCACGTGATATTTGTCTTTGTCTTTCTGACTTACTTCACTTAGTGTGATCACCTCTAATTGCATCCACGTTGCTGTAAACGGCACCATTAAGTTCTCTTCTGTGGCCGAGTGGCGTCCCCTTGGATATATGTACCACGTCTCCCTTATCCATTCCTGTTGATGGACATTCAGGTCGCTTCCGTGTCTTGGCTGTTGTAAACAAGGCTTCTGTGAGCACTGGGGCACGGGCCTCTTTTTGAAGTAGAGTTTTGTCTGGATACGCGCCCAGGAGTGGAATTGCTGGCACATGTGCTAGCTCATAGGGAACCTCCCTACTGGTTTCCAAGGTGGCTGCACCAGCGTACATTCAAGGAGACTAGACTTTTAGCCCCACACCCCTTCTCAAAGGCTCTGACTCAGGCCCCACTTAAAGAAACACCTCATTAAACAGTGAACGTTGGCCCTTCGGACAGTCATCGTGTGGTACCACACAAACACAGATGTGAGCCCTGAAATCACGTAGGTGTAGTTAGAACATGGCCATCAAATAATCCAGAACCTGCTTATCCCAGGGTTTATCAGAGTGTTGTTAAACATTAATATACCAACTGTAAAAATGTCTTCCAAGAGAACCCACACATTACCCCCGTAGAACACAGCCGTGGGCCTCAGACACTTACAGAAATAGTCACTATCATCTTAGCATCCATCACTTGAAAAATTTTATCGTAACAAAAAGCTCTGTTAATTAAGGAACACTTTGGTGTTTTATTTATTAAAATGTTATCTACAAATGCTTGGGAAATGCTTGCACATTTTATTCGTACTCTGGACAATTCCTGTGAACAAAGAGATTCAGAGACCCCTTGCAGTATATCTGTAGGCCCACATTCCAGGCCCCCCAGTGAACTACGGATGAGAAATCATGCTTCCAGTTTACTGGAGGAGACCTCGCCTTAGGATGGACTTACCCATCTAGGACAATCTTTTCTAGATGGGGGAGAGAGCAGAGTCGGTCCCTCATCCCCCTAAATTGGCAAAAATCTGTGACCAAGTCCACTTCCACATCTCCCGCCCTTGTCTGCCTTCCATCGCCTAGGTGAGGGGAGGGGAGGCTTAGGGGTGGGACGGGCCCCCAGACTTGAGTAATTTTAGAAGTCCCCGAGGTGTCTTGGACGTGCAGCCAGATTTAAGAGTCCCTGTTCTGGCTGCAGGAAACATACCAGGGGTTCCCTGAGCAGACAGACTGGAAAGGATTTGAATGACCGGATCAGACTAGAGTGGTAGCCGCTTAATCCTGGTTACGTGTCTTCAGAATAAATAACGGGCCCAGGGGAGGCAGGCTGGGCAGGTGTAGGTACCAGCATGAAAAGCCTCCAGAATTGTTTCCAGTTGGTATCTGAACCCAGATCTAGACGGAATCTGGACAGTCCACTTTTTAAATTTTATATTGGAGTGTAGCCAACTGACAATGTTGTGATAATTTCAGATGGACAGCAAAGGGACTCAGCCATACACACACATGTATCCATTCTCCCCCAAACTCCCCTCCCATCCCGGTTGCCCCATAACATTGAGCAAGAGCTCTCTGTGCCATACAGTAGGTCCTTGTTGCTTATGCATTTTAAATATAGCAGTGTGTACCTGTCCATCCCAAACTCCCTAACCATCCCTCCTGCTCTCCCCCTGGCAACTGTAAGTTCATTCATTAAGTCTGTGTGTCTGTTTGTGTTTTGTACATAAGATGAGCAGTCCATTCTTAATATTAATCAATATTGTTACTGTATTTTATTATGCAGCTAACAGATATCCATTTTGTGGGGGGGGATATAAAAAGTGCAGACAGTTCAGTTCAGTTCAGTCGCTCAGTCGTGTCCGACTCTTTGCGACCCCATGAGCCGCAGCACGCCTGGCCTCCCTGTCCATCACCATCTCCCGGAGTTCATTAGAACTCACGTCCATCGAGTCCGTGATGCCATCCAGCCATCTCATCCTCAGTCGTCCCCTTCTTCTCCTGCCCCCAGTCTCTCCCAGCATCAGAGTCTTTTCCAATGAGTCAACTCTTTGCATGAAGTATCCAAAGTACTGGAGCTTCAGCTTTAGCATCATTCCTTCCAAAGAAATCCTAGGGCTGATCTCCTTCAGAATGGACTGGTTGGATCTCCTTGCAGTCCAAGGGACTCTCAAGAGTCTTCTCCAACACCACAGTTCAAGGCATCAATTCTTCGGCGCTCTGCCTTCTTCACAGTCCAACTCTCACATCCATACATGACCACAGGAAAAACCATAGCCTTGACTAGACAGACCTTAGTCGGCAAAGTAATGTCTCTGCTTTTCAATATGCTATCTAGGTTGGTCACAACTTTTCTTCCAAGGAGTAAGCATCTTTTAATTTCATGGCTGCAGTCACCATCTGCAGTGATTTTGGAGCCCCCCCAAAATAAAGTCTGACACTGTTTCCACTGTTTCCCCATCGATTTCCCAGGAAGTGATGGGACTGGATGCCATGATCTTCGTTTTCTGAATGTTGAGCTTTAAGCCAACTTTTTCATTCTCCTCTTTCAGTTTCATCAAGAGGCCTTTTAGTTCCTCTTCACTTTCTGCCATAAGGGTGATATCATCTGCATATCTGAGGTTATTGATATTTCTCCAAGCAATCTTGATTCCAGCTTGTGCTTCTTCCAGCCCAGCATTTCTCATGATGTACTCTGCATAGAAGTTAAATAAGCAGGGTGACAATATACAGCCTTGATGTACAAGCCAAAGAAAATGGGGAGGCATTGAGAGAGAAGTAGTAAAGTAGATTGATCTGTGTTTCCTTCCATTGGGCCTCCCTGGTGGTTCAGACCCAGGTTCGATCCCTGGGTCAAGATCCCCTGGAGGAAGGCATGGCAACCCACTCCAGTGTTCTTGCCTGGAGAATCTGATGGACAGAGGAGCTTGGGGGCCTGCAGTTTGTGGGGTCACAAAGAGTCAGACATGACTGAGCGACTCGCACTTTCATTCTCCTTCCATTAGCGACAGGAATATTTGAATGCCATTTGAAGAAACTAAAAATACCGTGTTCTCTGCTTTTTCCCTGAAGAACCTGTTACCAACCTCTTGTTCTGTCAATAAATATTTTTGAGTAAACTCAATTATATGACTGTTCCGTCCTCCACTATGTGGACGCCCCATAATTTATCTTACCAATTCCCTAACGCTGGGTAATTTGATTATTTCTGAATTGTTGCTAATATTAACAAATATCATTCTGAATGCCCTTATAACTAAATATTTTTGCACATCTTCTGTTTCCTGAGGACTATCTAATATTACTTAAAGCTAAAAACCACTCATCAAAACTGCTCAACAGCCAGCTATATCTTTATGGATTATTTGGGGGGAAATGTCCCCTGAATTAAAAGGACTGATGGGTTCTTTTTTTTTAACATTCTCTTATGAAAGTTTTAAAACATACCCCAGAGAAGAGAGAATTGCATCCTCAGTCCTTCTGGACTACCTCTCAGCCTCAATAATCATCTGCATTTGCCCGTCTTGTTTCGTGAATCTTCCCCACGCTTCTTTTAAAACTGCACATCTCTTTTCAAAGCAAATTTCAAAAATGCAGTTTCACCCTTAGATATGTCTATGAGCATTTCTTACTAAGAAGGACTTTTCTTTCAACATAACAGCCACATCCGCTCTCACACCTGAGACAGTGAACAATTCCTTGGCTTCTTCTGACACCAGCCCGTGTTTCAGCCACCAGGAGTGTCTCAGAGAGCCTTTGTACACAGAGTTAGTTTCACTCAGGGTTTAAACAGGATCCACCCGTTGTGTTTAGTTGCTACGTCTCTTTTATTCTACATGGCTCCCTTTCTTTTTATTTTTGTCTTTATTTTGGTTTTCATTTTTGTCTTGTTTTCATGCACTTAATAAGTTGGAGAAACCAGGTTCTACAGGAAAAACATCCTCAAATGTTTTCTGTAAAGAGCCAGAGAGTAAATATTTTAGGCTTTGAGGGCCATATAGTCTTTGTCACAGCTTCTCACGTCTGTGTCTGCAGTTCAAAAGCAGTCATAAGCAATCTGTAAACAAATGGGTGTGTATCTGTGTGTGTGTTCCAATAAAACTTTATTTACACAAACAGTCAGTAGGCCATAATTTGCAGAATATCCTTGCTATAGAATAGCCCACATCTGGATTTGGCCAGCAGCTTTTTCAGGCTGTGGCTCACTTCTTCTTCTATCCCTTGTATTTCTGATTAGATTTAAGTAATTGATCATGGAGCTTCTCTGGTGGCTCAGCAGTAAAGAATCTGCCTGCAACGCAGGAGATGTGGGTTCAATTCCTGGGCTGGGAAATAGCAACCCACTCCAGTGTTCTTGCCTGGGAAATCCCATGGACAGAGGAGCCTGGCGGGCTACAGTCCAGGGGGTTGCAAAGAGTCGGACACGACTTAGCAACTAAAGAACAAGCTGATCTTTAAATTCAGGCTCAGCTGTTTTGGCACGAGCCCCTGCAGGCAGTGATGGCTGCTTCCTAACGCCTGGTGTCTTGGACAGAGTGTGTCTGCTTGCCACAGGTTGTTTCATAAGCAGGCATTACCCTCTGCAGCTAGATTCGCTTTAGTAAAATTCTACCTATCCCGTCAGTGCCTGTGAGGATGATCCTTCTCTAGTCAAAGAGATGAACTGACGGTGATCACTTTTGGTGATTTGCAAAATTTGTGTAAAAAGCCTTAACATGTAACTCAGTGATTTACTGCTGAGAATTTATACCCGAGGAAGTGATTTAGAATGTGGCAAATATTTTGCCATAGAGGTGTTCATCACAGCATTAGCTGTGAGATCAGAAAACAAGGAGCTTGGGGCTTCGCTGACAGTCCTGTGCCTGAGACTCCCTGCCTCCAGTGCTGAGGATCCAGCTTTGATACTTGGCTGGAGACTAAGGTCCCACGGGCTGTGTGATGTGGCCCAAAAAAAAATTTATTAAAAAAAAAAAAGAAAACAAAGAGGTGAATTGGATGCCCATCATTACAGGATCAATTACAGAGGAATGATTATTTGAAGTGCTCTGCAGCCAAGTGAACCATGGTGAAGAAATGTCACATTAAATGGAATTTATGATATCGTCTTGGGTGGAAACGGCAGCTTTAAAATCAGGATGGATGAATAGCTAGGTATTGTTTTTTTTTTTAATTGGAGGATAATTGCTTCACAATGTTGTATTGGTTTCTGCTGTGCAACAAAGTGAATCAGCCATACGTGTACATATATCCCACCCCTCTTGGAATGCCTGCTCACGCACGCTAGTCCCACCCCTCGACCCACACAGCACCAACTGAGCTCCCTGTGCTATGCAGTGGCAGCCAGGTATTATTTATACTCAAAATATACTGTATCAGTAAGCATATATTATCTGCCCTCTGAGGGCAGACCCACTGAAACCATAATCACAGAAAACTAGTCAATCTAATCACAATAGGACCACAGCCTTGTCTAGCTCAAGGAAACTAAGCCATGCCCGTGGGGCCACCCAAGACAGGTGGGTCATGGTGGAGAGGTCTGACAGAATGTGGTCCACTGGAGAAGGGAATGGCAAGCCACTTCAGTATTCTTGCCTTGAGAACCCAATGAACAGTATGAAAAGGCAAAATGATAGAATACCAAAAGAGGAATTCCCCAGGTCAGTAGGTGCCCAATATGCTACTGGAGATTAGTGGAGAAATAACTCCAGAAAGAATGAAGGGATGGTGCCAAAGCAAAAACAATACCCAGCTGTGGATGTGACTGGTGATAGAAGCAAGGTCCAATGCTGTAAAGAGCAATATTGCATAGGAACCTGGAATGTCAGGTCCATGAATCAAGGCAAATTGGAAGTGGTCAAACAAGAGACGGCAAGGGTGAACATTGACATTCTAGGAATCAGCGAACTAAAATGGACTGGAATGGGTGAATTTAACTCAGATGACCATTATATCTACTACTGCGGGCAGGAATCCCTTAGAAGAAATGGAGTAGCCATCATGGTCAACAAAAGAGTCTGAAATGCAGTACTTGGATGCAATCTCAAAAACGACCGAATGATCTCTGTTCGTTTCCAAGGCAAACCATTCAATATCACTGTAATCCAAGTCTATGCCCCAACCAGTAATGCTGAAGAAGCTGAAGTTAAATGGTTCTATGAAGACCTACAAGACCTTTTAGAACTAACACCCAAAAAAGATGTCCTTTTCATTATAGGGGACTAGAATGCAAAAGTAGGAAGTCAAGAAACACCTGGAATAACAGGCAAATTTGGCCTTGGAATGCTGAATGAAACAGGGCAAAGACTAATAGAGTTTTGCCAAGAAAATGCACTGGTCATAGCAAACACCCTCTTCCAACAACACAAGAGAAGACTGTACACATGGACATCACCAGATGGTCAACACCGAAATCAGATTAATTATATTCTTTGCAGCCAAAGATGGAGAAGCTCTATACAGTCAACAAAAACAAGACCAGGAGCTGACTGTGGCTCAGATCATGAACTCCTTATTACCAAATTCAGACTGAAATTTAAGAAAGTAGGGAAAACCACTAGACCATTCAGGTATGACCTAAATCAAATCCCTTATGATTATACAGTGGAAGTGAGAAATAGATTTAAGGGCCTAGATCTGATAGATAGAGTGCCTGATGAACTATGGAATGAGGTTCGTGACATTGTACAGGAGACAGGGATCAAGACCATCCCCATGGAAAAGAAATGCAAAAAAGCAAAATGGCTGTCTGGGGAGGCCTTACAAATAGCTGTGAAAAGAAGAGAAGCAAAAAGCAAAGGAGAAAAGGAAAGATACAAGCATCTGAATGCAGAGTTCCAAAGAATAGCAAGAAGAGATAAGAAAACCTTCCTCAGTGATCAGTGCAAAGAAATAGAGGAAAACAACAGAATGGGAAAGACTAGAGATCTCTTCAAGAAAATTAGAGATACCAAGGGAACATTTCATGCAAAGATGGGCTCGATAAAGGACAGAAGTGGTATGGACCTAACAGAAGCAGAAGATATTAAGAAGAGGTGGCAAGAATACACAGAAGAACTGTACAAAAAAGATCTTCATGACCAAGATAATCACGATGGTGTGATCACTCATCTAGAGCCAGACATCCTGGAATGTGAAGTCAAGTGGGCCTTAGAAAGCATCACTACAAACAAAGCTAGTGGAGGTGATGGAATTCCAGTGGAGCTATTTCAAATCCTGAAAGATGATGCTGTGAAAGTGCTGCACTCAATATGCCAACAAATTTGGAAAACTCAGCAGTGGCCACAGGACTGGAAAAGGTCAGTTTTCATTCCAGTCCCAAAGAAAGGCAATGCCAAAGAGTGCTCAGACTACCGCACAATTGCACTCATCTCACATGCTAGTAAAGTAATGCTCAAAATTCTCCAAGCCAGGCTTCAGCAATATGTGAACCATGAACTTCCAGATGTTCAAGCTGGTTTTAGAAAAGGCAGAGGAACCAGAGATTAAATTGCCAACATCCACTGGATCGTGGAAAAAGCAAGAGAGTTCCAGAAAGACATCTACTTCTGCTTTATTGACTATGCCAAAGCCTTTGACTATATGGATCACAATAAACTGTGGAAAATTCTGAAAGAGATGGGAATACCAGACCACCTACCCTGCCTCTTGAGAAACCTATATGCAGGTCAGAAAGCAACAGTTAGAACTTGACATGGAACAACAGACTGGTTCCAGATAGGAAAAGGATTACGTCAAGGCTGTATATTTAACTGCTTATTTAACTTCTATGCAGAGTACATCATGAGAAACGCTGGGCTGGAAGAAACACAAGCTGGAATCAAGATTGCCGGGAGAAATATCAATAACCTCAGATATCCAGATGGCACCACCCTTATGGCAGAAAGTGAAGAGGAACTCAAAAGCCTCTTGATGAAAGTGAAAGAGGAGAGTGAAAAAGTTGGCTTAAAGCTCAACATTCAGAAAACGAAGATCATGGCATCCAGTCCCATCACTTCCTGGGAAATCGATGGGTAAACAGTGGAAACAGTGTCAGACTTTATTTTTGGGGGGCTCCAAAATCACTGCAGATGGTGACTGCAGCCATGAAATTAAAAGATGCTTACTCCTTGGAAGAAAAGTTATGACCAACCTAGATAGCGTATTGAAAAGCAGAGACATTACTTTACCAACAAAGTTCTGTCTAGTCAAGGCTATGGTTTTTCCTGTGGTCATGTATGGATGTGAGAGTTGGACTGTGAAGAAAGCTGAGTGCCGAAGAACTGATGCTTTTGAACCGTGGTGTTGGAGAAGACTCTTGAGAGTCCCTTGGACTGCAACTCCTTGCAGTCCATTCTGAAGATCAGCTCTGGGATTTCTTTGGAGGGAATGATGCTGAAGCTGAAACTCCAGTACTTTGGCCACCTCATGTGAAGAGTTGACTCATTGGAAAAGACTCTGATGCTGGGAGGGATTGGGGGCAGGAGGAGAAGGGGACGACAGAGGATGAGATGGCTGGATGGCATCACGGACTCGATGGACGTGAGTCTGAGTGAACTCTGGGAGTTGGTGATGGACAGGGAGGCCCGGCATGCTGCGTTTCATGGGGTCGCAAAGCACTGGACACGACTGACCCACTGAACTGAACTGAAACATACATTATAACTTCTATCAATCACCCTGTTTCCAGCACTACTCCAATATTTTATCCTAACTCACACAGTCCTTACAGCAACCCTATGGGGTGGATGGTATTTCTTCTGTTATATGACAAGTGAGAAAAGTGAGGCACACCGCATTTGATAAACATCCCCAGGACCACAACACCAGTAAGTGGCCAGGGAACATTCAAGCCCAGAACACAGAAGCACTGTAGTAACTGCCCAGGGGCCAGGAGAGAGGCATCTGGAAGGTTTACCCTCAAATGCCAGCCCTGAATATCCATCGGAAGGACTGTTGTTGAAGCTGAAGCTCCAATACTTTGACCATCTGATGCGAAGAGCCGACTCCTTGGAAAAGACCCTGATGCTGGGAAAGATTGAAGGCGGGAGGAGAAGGGGACGACAGAGGATGAGATGGTTGGATGGCATCACCGACTCAATGGACCTGAGTTTGAGCAAGCTCTGGGAGTTGGTGATGGACAGGGAGGCCTGGCGTGCTGCAGTCCATGCAGCCACAAAGAGTCAGACACGACTCAGCGACTGAACAACAATGGGGGAAAACTGTTGAATTTTCTCTCCTTTTTTCCTACTCTTTTCTCATTTGTACTTGCTACTTTTCTGACTTTTTTTTTTTTTAACTTTAAGTTAAAAATAGTACAGGCTCATTCTGTCTAGCCATCTCAGCCTCCCTAAACCCAGAGACTTCTAGGGCTGTATAGACAGTCCCCGCCCCCACACTAAGTCGTTGATGGCTTATTTGCAAAGTGCCCCAGCCCAGCCCCTGCCCTGGTTGCCCTGATCCACCTTCCCTGGGGGGCAGCCGCCCTGCATCCTCCCAGAAGCTGGCACCCCGTGTGTGTTGATGACAATTATTGTGTCTCCTCCAGAACAAATCCAGAGCAGGCATTTCTCATTGTCAGGCGCAGGCGTGAGTGTAATTTCTCAAGTCCCCCTTTGTACTGACTGACCAAAGCTAAAGTGATTTTTTTTTTTTTGGACACTGAGGTCAATTTGTCACAGTGATGCATTGATGTGATGGTTCTCTTCATAAAACTAATCCCCAAATGTAGTCTAGGCGGAAGCGTCCATCCTTTTTCCAGCCCTAATCTTTTAACCTCTTTGGGAGAATAGCTTGTGCGCACTCTGGGAGGCTTGGTGGTGGCTTCGGGTCAGAAGCAACCAGGCTGGGACCTGGACCTGAACTGAAGGTGTGAACACTGGATGCTGAGTCGATGTGGGTATCCTGGCCCGAGCCGCGCGCCTAGACCCCCGCAGCAGGCGTGATGGTGGGTGCCCCCCGTCCCTGGCCTGGGGCCCGCCTCTGGAGCTCCCTGCTCCAGACCTGCCCTGGGCTGAGCCCACCCCCGGCAGCCCCTGCCCCACCCCGCCTGCGTCTCTTTCCTGAGCAGCTCTTCCCCCTCTCAGGCACGTCTGGGAGAAAGACGGCGTCGCGCTGAGCACGGAGGGCAACCCCCGCGTCCGCCTGGACGGCAGCGGCTCCCTGCGCATCTCGCAGACCTGGTCCGGGGACATCGGCACCTACACCTGCCGGGTGCTCTCGGCCGGCGGCAACGACTCCCGCAGTGCCCACCTGCGCGTGAGGTGAGGGACGCGGAGGCGCAGGAGCCAGGGGCCGGGGGCGGCCTGAGCCCGCCCGCCGCGCGCCCGGGCCTTTCCCAGCTCAGGAGACCGCCGTCCAGGGCGGGGAGCCTGGGTTACGGCTTTGGCCGGGCGGGCTCCAAAGCCGGCACGCAGAGTCTCTGGGTAGAGGGCCGAAGGCTTGCCTGGGGGCTGGGGGTTCAGACCGAGTCCTGGCGCCCCCTGACTCGAGACCTCCCGGGGGGCCCACCGCGCCTGTCTCCTCCAGGCAGCTGCCTCACGCCCCCGAGCACCCCGTGGCGACCCTCAGTACCTCGGAGAGGAGGGCCATCAACCTGACGTGGGCCAAGCCCTTCGACGGCAACAGCCCGCTGATCCGCTACGTCCTGGAGATGTCCGAGAACAGTAAGGGTCCGCGCCCGCCCCCTACACCCACCGCAGGCAGGGCGGCCCTGCTCCCCAGTGCAGAGCCGCGAGGGAGAGGGGTGAGGCACTTGCTGGACCCGGAGCCCGGCCCCCAGAAGTCTCCCAGATGCCAGTCATTAGTGTTCTTCTTATTTCGCCTTATCCTCCACCCCCAAGCTGTGAGCTCCCAAATTAGCAGGCATCACTTGAAGGGTGTTTTAAATACAGCTTGCTCATCAATTTGAGGGGGAAATAGGATAGGAAGGCCACGTGCTTCTCAGTTCCGGTGAGCCCGGCTCCGTCCCAGTCAGTACCCTCCAAGCCTGGGACACGCGGGCTAAGAGGACCCAGGAAAGTGACACGGCCAGTCTCTACTGGACCACGCTGGGCGGGGGGTATTAAGTGTGAGGCTGGAGCGCTGCAGGGAGTGGGAGCAGGAGGAAGCATGCCCCCCAAAGATGCCCACGTCTGCCTCCACCCTCTGTCCCGGCAGATGCCCCCTGGACGGTGCTCCTGGCCAGCGTGGACCCCGAAGCGACTTCCGTGATGGTCAAGGGCTTGGTCCCCGCACGGTCCTACCAGTTCCGTCTTTGCGCTGTCAACGACGTGGGGAAGGGACAGTTCAGCAAGGACACAGAGAGGTGAGAGGCGCAGGGTGGGGGCTGGGCGGGGCCATCTGCTGCCAAAACCACTGTGGCAGGGGGCCCCGGCTGCCAGGCGCGTCCCGGTGGCTCCTCTCGGACGGATGGGGGTAACTGTACTGATGCCGGTCTCACAGGGAGGCAGAAAAAATTCAGGCATTACCAGTGAAGGGCTGTGAGCAGTGCCTGACAAGGGAAGAGCACTAATCCGGTTGAGCTGTGCGTCTCTCTGTGAGCCATGCAAGTTCCAGCACTCACCCCATTCTGGTCCACACCCCATCGCTAAGTGTGCGTAAAGTTCCAGAATCACCAAGGACCCCCTTGGATCTCCGTGTGCAATGCTTTGCACAGCTCAGACCCCTCGAAGCCTTCAACAAGCCTTTTTTTTAAAATGACGACAGTTGAACAGCAACATAGTTCATCCACTCTAATACCTACTTATAGGTAGGAGGCACATTCTACCCACCTAGACCCCTGCAGGGCAAGCAGCGTCCTCTAGTGAGAAAGGAGACATCCGGTCAGAGTGGCAGTGAGCCCCAATCCCATGCCCCAGAGCTGTGTGCTTTGCTCTTTTTTTTTAATGCTTTTTTGCAGATGGATTGGGATATCATGGGCATGAAACACAGTATGAGTTTGAGACGTGCAGTGTGGTGTGACACACTCCTATATGGCAAAATGGTTGCCCCTGTGGTGTTAGCTGACACCCCCATCCTGTCACATAATTACCGCTTCTTTTTTGTCGTGAGAACATTTAAAATCCCCTCTCTTAGCAACCTCCAAGGGTATAATACAGTGTCATTAGCTATAATCACCAGGCGTGCATGCTCTCCTCAGAACTGGTTACTCTTACCCCTGCAAGTTTATACCTTCTGAACAGCATCTCCCCATTCCCTCCACCCCCAGCCCCTATTAATCACCACTCTCCTCTGTGTCTCCGAGCTCGGCTCGCCCAGATTGCACATAGCGGTGAGGTCACGCAGTGTTTGTCTTTCTCTGCTGACTGCCTTCGTTGAGCACAGTGCCCCCCGGCCCATGCGTATTGTTGCAGATGGCAGAGTTTCTTTCTCATGGCTGGAAAATACTTCACTGTGTAGCTATGTTACATCTTCTTTAACCATTCATTCCTTGATGCGGCATTTAAGTTGGTTTCATCTCCTGGTTGCTGTGAACAATGCTGCGGTGAATCAGGGGTGCAGATCCGTTTCTGAGATCCTGTGGATGGCTGGATTGTATGTAGTACTGCTTCTGATTTGGGCGGAAGGAACCTCTATGCTGTTTTCCGTAGTTTCTAGACCAATTTATCTTCCCACCAGCAGTGCTTAAAGGGCTCCTTTTAGCCACATCCTTGCCAACGTTTGTTATCTCTTGTCTTTTGGATAATAGCCACTCTGTCGGGTAAAAGGCGATTCCTCGCTGTAGTTTTGATTTGCATTTCCCTGTTGATTTGTGATCTTCAGCATGTTTTCATGGACCTATTGATCATTCATTTGTCTTCTTTGGAAAAAACGTGCAGCCCATTTGTGCATTTTTTTTTAATCAGAAGTTTAGTTTTTGGCTACTGAGTTGTATGAGTTCTTTATATATTTTGGATGTTAACCTGTTATCAGATATATGGTTTGCAGATATGTTCTCCCATTCTGTAGGTTGCCTTTTCATCTTGTGGTTTCTTTTGCTGTGCAGATGCTTTTTAGTTTGATATAGTCCTGCTTATTTGTTTCTCTTCTGTTACTTGTGTTTTTGGTACCATATCCAGGAAATTGCTGCCAAGACCAATGCCAAGGAGCTTTCCCCCTATGTTTTAGTCTAGGAGTTTTATAGTTTCAGGTCTTAAGTTTGTCTTTAATCCATTTCAAGTTTAAAAAGTTTTTTTGTGATTGGTGTAAGATAGCGGTCCAGTTGCCTTCTTCTGCATGTGGATTTCCAATTTTCCCAACATCATTTATTGAAGAGACTGTCCTTTCCCCATTGAGAAGAGTTCATATTGTTAAAATGTCCATATCACCCTAAGCCATCTATTGAGTCAATCCCATCCCTATCACAATTCCAATGGTATTTTTCACAGAAACAGAAAAAACAATCCTGAAATTTGTATAGAGCCACAAAAAATACCCAAATACCCAAAACAAGCCTGAGAACAAAGCACAGAGCCAGAGGCATCATACTTCTTGATTCCAAACTATACTACAAAGCTATAGTCCCCAAAACAGTATGCCACTCTTCCAAAACAAGACACACAGGGCATTCTTTGAGTGATTAGGACTCAGCACTTTCACTGCCATGGTGTGGGTTCAGTCCCTGTTCAGGGAACTAAAATCCTACAAGCCGGGCAGCACAGCCACACACACACCCCAATAAAATAGACACACATATCAATGGAGCAGAATTGAGAGCCCAGAAATAAACAGTCATAATGTTTGCTAAGGGAGCCACGAATGCACTTTGCTCTTAGATGTGTACCCAGACCCCTCCCCACACCCAGGTTAAATCAGGCATTGTGGTTTTCCCTGCAGTTCCCATGAGCTTGAGTCCTTCCGGCTTTTACAAGCCAGAGGCCATTGAGGCGTGACACTCTAGCAGGGGGAAGAAGTGGCATGGAGAATTTAGTCATTCACCATTTTTTTTTTTTTTTGCAATTATTCTTTTCATTTTCTTGCTACAGCAGGGCTTAGTTGTGGCCCTGGGATCTCCCCTTGCAGTCCTCAGGCTTCTCTCTAGTTGTTGCATGAGGGCTCCAGAGCACACCGGCTCAGTGGTTGTGGCTCGTGGGCCTCGTTGCCCCAGGGCACGTGGGGTCTTAGTTCCCTGACCAGGGATCAAACCTGCGCCCCTGCATTGGAAGGTAGATTTGTAACCACTGAACCACCAGGGAGGGCCCTCGTTCACTGTTTACTGAGCATCTACTCTGGGCCAGGCCATGTTTGGACCATGAGAGGTGGTGCAGAGAACCAAATAAACACATACCCAGCCTTCCAGAGCCACGAACTCCCAATAACAGGAAGCCCCGCAGTGTAGGGAAACCATCCTATAACTTCTCCAGTCATTCAGGCTTCCCTTTGTAACACTGAGTCGTCTTCCTACTGAATCTGCATCCTAAGGGCCCTGAGTCACACGGCAAAAGCTTAAATTACCCTCACTCCGGGCTGCACAAAGACATGGGAGGGTGCGGTACGTTTTAGAAAAGCTATCCACCAGGGCACAAAAACATAAACAAACAGGGAAAGGCATCATCAGAAATAATTAACTCTTATTGTTTGTGGATGCCTGTCAGTTACGTGAAAAATCCACGGAGGTGGAACGCCGCGTCGCCCAGCCATGCCAGAGAAAGAAATGTAGTGGCCCCAGGCTTCAGGGTATGGGGTCAGAGGAGGGCTCAAACTCTTGCCCTACCCGGCCTGCCCCACCCCGGTCAAGGTCCAGCTGGTTGGTGAAGGAAGCCTGTTTCGAGTTCACCACCAGCTGGTAACAGGGAGGTGAGTGTTTTAAACACTTCTACTTCTAAAATTTTCGAAACTCATGACCTCCACCAGACCCAACGGCAGCTTCTTTGACAAATGGGAAACCGAGGCCTGGGTCCCTCGACTGCACAGAAAATACACTCATCTGGTGCTTTCCAGGGACTTTCCTGGTGGCTCAGTGATGAAGAACCCACCTGCCATTGCAGGAAACTCGGGTTAGATCCCTGGGTCGGGAAGATCCCCTGGAGGAGGAAATGGCAACCCACTCCAGGATTCTTGCCTGGAGAACCCCATGGAGCCTGGCAGGCTATAGTCCATGGGATCTCGAAGGGTCTGCCATGACTTAGCGACTGAACAACAGTTTGCCAACAGGGAGTGTTTTGAAAAGACATGGCATCATTCGAGCTTCAACCACTTTTATAAAGCAGACCAATGGAGCTTTATTATATTGCTTTTTCAGATAAAGAAACAAGCTCAGAGAGGTTAAATGACTTGCCCAAAGGCACACAGCAATTGCGCAGAGTCTGCAGGGACAGAGTAGGGGTGGGGTCTCTTCACATCCCTTTAAACTTCTGTGTTTGCCGTCGAGACAAGGAGTGAAAAGACCTGTCCATCCTTGGTATTTTCCAGGGTCTCCCTTCCTGAAGAGCCCCCCACAGCCCCTCCACAGAACGTCATCGCCAGTGGCCGGACCAACCAGTCCATCATGATCCAGTGGCAGCCGCCTCCTGAGAACCACCAGAACGGCATCCTCAAGGGCTACGTCATCAGGTAGGCCTCCACCCCAAGGAGAGCAGGGGAGAGAAGGGGACAGAGATGGGGAGGGTTGGGAGTGGGTTGGGAAATAGAGCAGATTCGTGGCAGGTCCTTCTCTATCGAACAAGGACCAGACAAGAAATGCCTACCTTACACTAGGAAGGATTGAGGCTAGACATCCAGAAGAACTTCCAGCGGTGAGAGCCTTGGAATCCAATAGGAATGGTGAGAGAGGAGCTACAGTGAAGTCTCCTTAAGGCTGTATGCATGGGCAAGTCTGTCAGACATTAGGGCTATAGGGAGACAGGCAACTCTCCGAGGCCAGGTTTCCCCAGTGGGTAAACTACTTGGCCAAGAATGGTTAAAAAGTGGAAATCTGGGGACTTCCTTGGCAGTCCAGTGGTTAAGACTCTGTGCTTCTACTGCAGGGGCCATGGGTTTGATCCCCTGTCAGGGAATTAAGATCCAACATGCTGCATGGCATGGCCAAAAAAAAAAAAAAAAAAGTGGAATTCCTTTCTTTGGTCTTTATGGCAAAATGAAGCCCGGTTTTATAGCCTTTTATTTTTCAGTTTGACTGTGGACACTTTGAAAAAGTGAAGGTATTAGTCGTTCAGTTGTGTCTGACTCTTTGTGACTCCATGGACTGTAGCCCACCAGGCTCCTTATTGTTAACCTAAAAGCATATTATTAAATTGTAACTAAAATTTGGTGTTCAGAAAAGAAGATTTTAGCCCGTTATTTGAAACTACTGAGAACTCTCATCAATATTCTGAACTCTGGCTGGTTGCGAAATGCTGGGCAACTTCCCGTATCTCTTTCCTGAACACTCACAGCATTGAAATCCCCTAATTTGGGAAGAAGTTACTATTGGTTTGGCTATTCCGTTATCACTTATCATTAGTTGGCTACTCCACAGTCAGTTAATTGTGCTGTGGGTTTTCTGGTGACTCTAAAGGGCAGCGGTTCTCAGAGTGTGGTCCCTGAACCAGCGGTGTCAGTAAGATAACTAGACAGGAATGAAAATTCTCAGGTCCCACCCCTGAACTACTAAATGGGGATCTTTGGGATTAGCCCAGCAGGCTGTGTTTTGACAAGCTTTTCAGGTGTCCTTCATGCACACGAAGGCTTTGAGAACCACTGATGTGGGGCTTTGTGATGCCTCAGAGTAACCTGGGGCCTCTAATTCCCTAATAGTTAGAATCAAAAGTACGTATGCACTGTGGTTCTCTGGTAAGCTATCCATCCTCCAAAATGTGCCTGTTCAGATCCCATGTCTTCATACCCTGTGTTCTTTCTCCCACTGGAAGGTGGAACTTGGTACAGCAGGTAGCCTCAGGTCTTTTGTCTCCAGCAAAGTGAGTGGCTGTCAAAAGAGGGAGCCATTCTCCTAGAGCAAGAAGGAAAATCAGCCCAAAGTTTGAAGACCACTCTCCCATCAATGACCCCTCAAAGCTGAGACCAGTGAGATCTTCCCAGGAGCTCTCAGCATCCTGTTAACCATCCCACCAACGTCCTCCTCCCCCATCAAAAACAGTAGTCCAGACACATCCCCGAGACCTGTGTTATCCAGTAGGGTAGCCTCTGGTCACTTGCAACTATTTAAATTAATAAAAAGAAATTAAATGACGAGAAAATTAAATTAAATTAAATGTAATTCCTCAGTTGCACTTAAGCACATCTCAGGTGCCCAGCAGCTGCCCGACATGGACCATTTCCGCCATCACAGACAGCTTCCCGGACACGGGGCCACGCAGGCTGACTCTCATCCTTGGCGTCCTGGCTTTCTCCTCAGGTACTGCCTGGCCGGGCTTCCTGTCGGGTACCAGTATAAGAACATCACGGATGCCGAAGTCAACAACCTGCTGCTCGAGGACCTCATCATCTGGACCAACTACGAGATCGAGGTGGCCGCCTACAACAGCGCCGGGCTGGGCGTCTACAGCAGCAAAGTCACCGAGTGGACGCTACAGGGCGGTGAGTGGGCACAGTGCCTGCTGCTTCTCCTCCAGGCTCTGTGCCTGTGGGGTCCTGTACTCGCCCAGTCCTAATGTGGGCTCCCCAGGTGGCTCAGACAGTAAAGAATCTGCCCGCCGTGCAGGAGGTCTGGGTTTGATCCCTGGTTGGGAAGATCCCTTGGAGAAGGAAATGGCAACCCACTAGAGGATCTCTGTCTGGGGAATCCCATGGACAGAGGAGCCTGGAGGGCTACCGTCCATGGGGTCAGAAAGAGTCGGACAGGACTGAGCTGCGGAGCAGCAGCAGCGCCAGTCCTGACCGCCTCAGCCATGTCACCTGTTTTATCCAGCCCCAGCTATTGCACCGGAGAAGGCGATGGCAGCCCACTCCAGTACTCTTGCCCGGAAATTCCCACGGACGGGCTGCAGTCCATGGGGTCGCAAGAGTTGGACACGACTGAGCGACTTCACTTTCACTTTTCACTTTCATGCATTGGAGAAGGAAATGGCAACCCACTCCAGTGTTCCTGCCTGGAGAATCCCAGGGACGGCGGAGCCTGGTGGGCTGCCGTCTGTGGGGTCGCACAGAGTCGGACATGACTGAAGCGACTTAGCAGCAGCAGCAGCAGCAGGCTATTGGACGCTGTGCCCAGTTACCCTGTAGGGCGGGAGGATGGAGGAGAAGATGAAGAGGTTGGGTGGGTGTGATGAAGGCAGAGGCTTCGGGGGCACAGGGCCCTTCTGCGAAGTTTCCCATTAACTGGATCATGAAACAGCCTACATTTCGCGTCATACCTAAAAACCACCCTGAGCATTTTCAGATTCATCACTTGTATTTATGGGCATCCTGTGAAATGAGCCAGACCGGTTTTATTAAACCCAAACTAATCTACAGAAGCTTCCCAGGTGGCTCAGTGGTAAAGAGTCCGCCTGCCAAGCAGGAGACGCCAGTTCGATCCCTGGGTTGGGAAGATCCCCTGGAGAAGGGAATGACTGCCCACTCCAGTATTCTTGCCTGGAGAATCCCGTGGACAGAGGAGCCTGGCGGGCTATAGTCCATGGGGTCACAAAGAGTCAGACTCGACTTAGCGACTGAGCACACAGGCAATCTACAGCAAGAGAGCATCTCAAGTCTCCATGGCTGGGGGGTGGGGAGCGTGTAAAGCTGTGTCTGCAAACCTCGTGTGTTTCCTCTGCTTCCCTGGGCCAGACAGACAGACAGACAGCGGCCCCTCCACCCACACCCCCACCTCTCTACTCTCCCGCAGTCCCCACAGTCCCTCCGGGCAACGTGCACGCAGAAGCCACCAACTCCACAACCATCCGCTTCACTTGGAATGCCCCCAGCCCCCAGTTCATCAACGGCATCAACCAGGGCTACAAGGTACGTGAGGTCTCTCCTGGCCCGGGGTGGAAGCCTGCAAGAAGGACGCGGGCTGGAGACGAGCGAAGCAGGCGAGGGAGGATGCAGGAGGGCGTGCCCGCTGTTTCTGAAATCACCAGTTCAGGCCAAGCAGAGAACATGTACGTGATCAAGGCAGAGGGCCTCGGGCTGTCCCCAAGTCCACGTCCAGGCCCCGGGGAGTTTGGACCTTGACCTGTCTGTGACCAGGGGCAACAGCGCAGTTTCAGTGAGACTGGGTTAGAAACAAAACCAGGTTTGTTTCAGGTGCAGACCCTCCGCAGAGCCGTGGCCCCATCAGAAAAATCCAAAACGCACTTCTTACACCTGAGCCATGGGCTAAGGGGAGCGTTCAGGTCCTTGGACTGTACTTGACCCCTGCAGTGTGTTTAAGGGCTGGACTAGGACTCAGAGCGGGGATTAGTCCTGGCTGTGCCTCTCGCCAGCTCCCTGGACCAGTGTGATAGTCCATCTGAGCACCCTTCCTTTGGTAATTATTTACTGAGCCCGACTCTATGCACGTCTAGCTGCTGGGGAAGCAAGATACATTCTGTTCCCTCATTTGTGCGTGAAAATGATGCTAATTTTTATTCCTTGGGGTTATGTGGGGATTAAATGAGGATATTTGTAATTTTTTGAGCAGAATGGCAAACACCTAACAAGCATTAGGGAAACGCTAGAAACAGGAGTGGAAGTGGACTAGCTGTATGGACAGCCCTCATGCGGTACCACAGTCTGGGCGGCTTAAACACCAGAAGTGTATCCCCTGAAAGTTCTGGAAGCGGGAAGGCCGAGATCCGGGTGTCCTCGGGGTTGTTCTGTCTGAGGCTTCTCTCCTTGGTGTGCAGACGGCCGCCTTCTCCATGTTCTCACGCAGGCAGGCAGCACAGGGGCAGGGGGTGGTGACACGTGTCACCAGGAAGCCAGCCATGAGGGGGAGAGAACTTCGGGCTCTGGCTTGGAGCCCAGGGATCTGGCGACCTGGCAGTGACCGCAGACACTTCCAGAACATTCTCAAACCATGTGCAACAACCAAGAGTGTTTCTAGGACCTGCAGTCTCCGCCTTTATTGCTTCAAGGTCAAGGTGGCTAGACAGGAAGAGACTGAGATTAAATCACTGAGAGAACTTTTCTGCTGGTAAACCAAGGATGGGGGCTTCCCAGGTGGCTCAGTGGTAAAGAACCCCCCTGCCAGTGCAGGAGACGTGAGACACAGGTTCCATCTCTGGGTCGGGAAGATCCCCTGGAGGAGGGCATGGCAACCCACTCCAGGATTCTTACCTGGAGAATCCCACAGACAGAGGAGCCTGGCGGGCCACAGTCCATGGGGTCACAGAGTCAGACATGACCGAAGCGACTTGGCACAGCACGGCAAAAAGGAGGGAGGGTCTAGGTTGGGACACCCTCCAGCTGTGGCATCTTCTTCCCGAGAAGGTGCATCACCGAGGCCGAGCCAGCCTTCCTGGGCCGAGGCTGCAGCTCTCACCGGCAGTGCTGGCTGGCTGGAGAAACCTCTTAATTGGGACTCTGGGGTGCGGCAGGGGAGGGAAGAGGGAGGCTCGTGCAGAGGAGCTGTGCTGGGAACAATTAGCTTCTTGTTGCTGACTCTAAGTTTCCTTCCACCCTGGGGAGCCCTGGGCTGCAAACTTCTAAGGCAAATGGCTCCCAGAGGGCCAAGGAGACCAGCTCAGTGGCCGGGACAATTAGTGCAAAGACCCTTTATGTGCCAGAGCCAGAGGAGGCTACAGAGGCCCACCTGACTCCCAGGTCTGGGCAGTGCCCAGCACCCACTCCCTGCTCTGTGAAAGTCAGCAAGAAGGAACGGGCCAAATAGCTGCAGCATAGAAACAGGTGAAGAAGACTCTCTCGTGCTTAGACAGGGCGCATTCTAGCGCCAGGCAGTATGGGCTTCTCTCCCATACTTGTCTTGGGCAAGGTGCACAAGAGCCCTAAGAAGAAAGGCTTGTTATCATCACCCCCATTGTATTTCTTTATTTTTATTATTATTTTCTGGCCGTGCAGCATGTGGGATCTTAGTTCCCTGACCAGGGATCAAACCCACACCCCCTGCATTGGAAGTACAGAGTCTTGACCCCTGGACCACCAGGAACGGCCCTCGTTTTATTTTATTTTAAACATTGATTTGTGCCGGGTCTTAGTTGCAGCGTGTGAACTCTTAGTGGCCGCACGTGGGAGCTAGTTCCTTGACCAAGCTCCCTGTATTGGGAGCTCAGAGTCTCAACCACTGGACCACCAGGGACGTTCCCATCACCCCATGTTGTAGAGGAAGAAACTGAGGCGTGAGGACAGGTAATTTGTTCAAAGTAACCGCAAAGCTCAGATTCCAACTCCAGAGCCTTGCCTTGCATTAAAAATAGTGTTGTATGATTTAATTGTCAAATAATGACTATAACTGATTTTTTCTAAGTGCAGATGGATTCAGGTAGGAATTTTGCTTCTTGCTCCTTCCACCTTCAGTGTCACAGGGAGGAAAAAAAAGCAGTGTTTCTCTCTTCCACCCTTCAGTAAGAAGGGACCTTTTTTCCCCTTTGAATCGTGAAAAAATTTCAAATATCTACAGAGTTAGAGAGGAGACTAAAATGACTAGATAAAACCATAATGCACCCTGGCTTCACCAGTTACCAACACATAGCCCAGCGTGTTCCCTCTATTTTTTTCTTATTTATTTCTATGGCTGCGTGAGGTCTTAATTGCCCTGCAGCACATGAGGTTTTAGTTCCCCGACCAGGGATGGAACCCACTTCTCCTGCACTGGAAGGTGGATTCCTAACCACTGGACCACCAGGGAAGCCCTGTTCCCTCTATTTTCCAGCCTCTGTCCTAGAATATTTTTAAGACAATCCCAGGTACTGTATCCTTTCATCCATTCTTATTCCCGCAGAGAAACATTATAAAGTCTCTACTTAAAACCTCACCACAGTAACCACATTCTCATTATGGTGCCTTCAAATATCAATGGTCCCCTTAATAGTATCAGATACACAGTCAGTGTTCAAATCTCCTGGTCTCCAAATCATTTCCTTTACTGGTTGGTTTAGTTGCCTCAGGATCCAAAGGAAAGCCACACAGCTGCAGTTGGTTGGAGTTTTCTAGGTTTCAGTTGGTCCACGGGTTCTCCGTCCCCCTTTTTCTCCTTTTTAGTTTATTTTGTAGAGAAACTTAGTCATTTATCCTATAGAATTTTCCACAGCCTGGCTGGATCGGCTGATTGCATCCCTGTGGGGTCATTTAATTTATTCCTCTGAAGAGTATATTTGCAGTAAATTGGAATTTAGGATGAGAGGTCTGATCAGATTCAGGCTTGAATATCTTTTTTCAAAATATCGCTTCCTAGATGGTGCTGTGCATTTTTATTAGACGGCAAAGTGTCCGACTGTCTCTCTTTCTAGGCTGTAGTGGCCACTGATGGCCCTTGTGTGGTCCGTTATCTCAGTAGGGGTTGCAAAAGGAGGAGATGTGAATGTTGTGATTTTGTCTCGATTTATGAGCTGAAATACGTCCCCCCCCAAAAAAAAGAATTTTTCCCTTAACAGCTTTTTGGTTACCTGAAGTTTTAGTTCATCTAGGAAAAGCATGGTAAGTGCTCAAGTCTTTTCCGTAAGTTAATTTTCAGAGGAATGAACTGGTTCCTCAGCATCTTCTAAGGTGATAGATGAGTTTGGATGGGGGCAGAAGGAGGCATCCGTGTTGTTGTTGTTAGTATTATTATGTCCTTAGGGATTTTAGTACATCTGTTATGTTTCAGGCCACTGCTGTTATTACTTTTATTGATGCCAGACTGACCTATCGCCTGCCTCTTCGAGCTGCCGAGTCCTTCTGATGTGGGCTCAGGCGCCTTCTTTTTCTCTCTCGCCTGCGCTGGGTCTTCGTTGCTGCGTGCAGGCTTCTCAGTGTGGTGGCTTCTCTTGTCGTGGGGCTCAGACTCTAGGTGCACAGGCTTCAGGAGCTAACAGCACGTGGGCTCAGGAACTGTGGCGACAGGCTCAGCCGATCTGAGGCATGTGGGATCTTCCTGAACCAAGGATCAAACCTGCATCCCCTGCGTTGGCAGGCAGATTCTTAACCACTAGGCCACCAGGGAAGTCTCAGCCCCAGGAATCTTTGGTAGTTTCCTTGCTCTCTGGTATGACAGGATGCCCCAAACTATCTTCTTCTCCTGCAGCGTGCCTGGGATCAGCCACATCTTCAAGGGAACCCTTGTTTCTTTTACATGATAGTTAGATACCAGAATCTGGGCAATGGGGATGCTCCTGGTTCTAGCATTGACTGTTGTTTTGAAGCTCTGTGGATGGACAACTGAAAAATACTATTTTAAAAGATAAAACATATACTTCCAATTCAATTTCAGGACTTTCAGATTTCTTTTAAAATAATCTCGTGGGTCTTTTCTCTCTCTTTTCTCCATAGTAAAAATCGAATTCTTTTCACACCAAAGAATCACTGACCTACTTGATCCCACAGATACCCACAACAGTTTCAGAATAGTAATATCAACACTGTGGTTACCGAAAATAGTTTCAGATGATCTGTAGGTCTCTCTGTTTTTAAGGTGTATCCCAGCAAGATATACTCCCCCACCCCTTTCTGTACTGCAAAGTCTTTGAAAGGGTTTCTTTCTGATTTTTGCTACAACTCAATACACTATGAAGTTCATTTGTTTCATTTTGGTTTTGATTTTTAGGGATTGATTTTTAATTTAATTTTGTTCTGTAATTATGTAGCCTATTTACATGGTTCCAAGGTTAAATCTACAAAGAAAAGTTAACTCCAAGAAAATCAGCCTGAATTCTGGTTCTCTTCCTTCCCAGTAGAATTCATTTCTTTTTTTGTGTTGGTTTGGTTTGATTTTCCCTTCCATTTCTTTAACAGAAACAAATGCATGTATACATAAATGTGTCTCCTCACCTCAGATGAATGGCAGGGTACAATACACACTTTCTCCGTCTTGCTGTTATTTTCACTATATCCTGGAGATCACTTTGTAGGAGTATATAGAGATACTTCATGTTCCTTTTTAAAGAATCTGCATTGTAGTCTGTGATGTGGATCTCACATTGTTTGGTCAACCAGTTCCCTAGTGAAGACATTTTGGTTGTTTCCTATCTTTGCCTGGAACAAACATTTCCACGGTGAATAGTTGTATGCGTACATCTTTTCATATTTTCACGTCCAACTCTGGAATAGATTCTTAGTCATAAGATTGCTAATTTGAAAGGTAGATATATATAATTTTGCTCCTGTTGCCAAATTGCCCCATTATTTTTTTCACTTTTTAATTTAATTTTCAACCAGAAATATGTTTACCCAATTCAAAACCCAACAAATATTAAAAAAAGGCAAACTTAGAGCAGAAATCTTCCTTCCGTCCCACCCCCTCCCACCCCAGCCCCTCATCTGCCTGTTTCTTTCCCACCCAACCTTGAAATTCTCCCCGCTCCAGAGAATCACTGTTGTTAATTTCTTACATATCCTTCCAGGATATTTTCTACAAATCTGTGCAAATGCAAAGAGATAGAAAAATAGAGAGAAAGAGGAGGGGAGGCAGAAAAAGAGAAGTTCCTCTTCTTTTTTTAACTCAAGTATCTAGCAGGCCAAACGTACTATCCTGGACTCTCGAGCCTGTACTGTACCGCCTCCATCAGAAACAAGAGACATCAATTCAGCCCTTTTCTCTACAACCATCAGAGTAGACAGTAGTGTCTCCTATAATCCTGAGGCTCAGAGAGGTTGACTGACTTTCCCAGTAAATGACAGAGTTGAGCTTTAGTTTCTCCATGGCAGGTGGGAGCTTAGTTTCCTGACCAGGGATCAAACCCAAGTCCTCTGCATTGAAGACAGTCTTAACCCCTGGACCGCCAGGGAGGCCCCTTGGTTTTGGTTTTGTAACAGCGCAGGACAGTGATTCCCATCTCGTCCTCATTGCAATGGTGACTCGGGCCTCGACGGTGATGTACTGACCCAGTGCCAGACCCAGTGCGTGTACATGGAGCAGGCTCCACCCCGTGGCTGCCGGAGCCCAGCCCCTTTGAGGGCACTAGAAGGCACGGAAGACGCTTCTGTTGTCTTCCGGGCCCTGAGGGAGAGCCCTCAGCCCTCAGCCCTCAGCCCCTCCTCTTCAGGTGCAGCTGTGGAAGGACAGGTGGTCCACACTCCAGAATAAACGTTCTGAAGCCGCCTCCGCCATCTTGGTCTCTGGCCTGGATGTGCGCATGCCCCGGGCCTGACTCCACCGCCAGGCTTCCATCACCCTGTGCTCGTCTGTCGTGTCATTTCTCAAGACAGTTCCCTGTGATCTTGTTTCTAAGCATTTGTCGGGACGTTCTTTGTCCCCCCTCTTTTTTTTTTAATTGTAGTGATCATAACTGGTCTAAACCCAGTAAGATTATATTTACCTAGATTTTGCTCTTACTGGAGAATACACCACGCAATTAATTCTAATGGCGTAATTAATTTGAATTTACATTAATTAAATTAAAACATCAAACTTGTTTCTTCATCTACTCCAAAGAAGTTCAGCAATTTAATTGCTATGAAACAAGATAACTGAAATAAGGAGGGTATTTAACATACTTATTAAATGCCACTTAGTATTTCTGATTAGTATTTTTAGGGTCTAATTAGTGTCTAATTAACTTGCTATTGGCTATCTTTTCACAATACCAATTAAATTTCCAAACATCCTTTATAAACAGGCGGCCATGAAAAGGAGCAGATTAAGCATTGTTATGGGCATGAGTTAATCAGGAAACATTGGCATGGTATTGTTTTATGTCTATAAATACCCGGGCTTATTAAAACTCATCCCATGTTGCTTTTCACCATTAATTGCTATTTAATCAACTTCAAATAAAGGAGGAAATCTCTGAGACCAGCTGTCATTGTTAGAGACAGACAAAGGGCCCAGAGAAAAAGGAGTGGGGGGCAAGAGACCAAGAGGCAGAAAGATGCGGCCACGTGGATGGATCCAGAGATGATCACACTGAGTGCGTCAGAAAGAAAAAGGCAAATGCCATAGGATATCGCTTACAAATAGAATCAAAAACATAACACAAAGGAACTTATCTGTGAAACAGAAGCAGACTCACAGACAGAAAACAGACTTGTGGTTGCCTCGGGGAGGGAGGGTGGTGGTGGAGAGAGGGATGGATTGGGAGTCTGGGATTAGCAGGTATAAGCTAATATATTTGGGATGGATAAACAACAGGTCCTACTTTATAGCACAGGGAACCATACTTGCTATCCTGTGATAAACCGTAATGGAAAAGAATATTTAAAAAGAATGTGTCTATATGTATGGGGCTTCCTGGGTGGCGCTAGTGGTAAAGAACGCGCCTGCCCCTGCAGGAGACGTAAGAGACGCAGGTTGGATCCCTGGGTTGGGAAGATCCCCTGGAGAAGGAAATGGCAACCCACCCCAGAATTCTTCTGGAGAATTTCCATGGGCAGAGGAGCCTGGCGGGCTATGGTCCACAGGGTCGCAAAGAGTCGGACACGACTGAAGCAACTTGGCACACATGCACACATATATATGATCACTGAATCACTTGGCAATTTCTGCTGTACACTGTTACAGCAGAAATTAACACAACACTGTAAATCAACTACATTCCAGTTTTAAAAACCAGGAGGCAGGAGGAGATGGAAGGGGAGGCAGGGAGTTAATGCAGCTATGGGTGGGATGTATAGAGTGGAGATTAAATGAAAAGTGATGCTGAATTTCCAGACAGGGTTTTCCTGTTGACACTCCACCTCCAGCAGATGGTTAAGATTAAAATCCCAACTCAGAACAAGTTTAAAAGGATTAGAGTTAGCTACACACTGAAGTTCCAGGGGAGAACTGCCCTAGCCCAGACAGAGAAAGACAAAGGAGCCCAGGTATTGGAAAGAGAGACCCTCAGCTTCTAGCCGCTGTGGGATATAGTAAAGTCACTCAGCCTCTCTTGAGCCTATTATCATCATCTATGGAAAACAAGACTGGCTTCGTGCCTATGTAGTCACTCAAGTCTCCATACTCGGAAGGACTGCATATTTGGTTCAACACTTTGCTGCTGTCTCCGAAAATTCTTAACAATTTTTAAACAAGGGGGTCTCCATTTGCATTTTGCTCTGGATCTGCAAATTATGTAGCCGATCTTGGTCAAGTCCCTCCCTACGGGGTTGCCGTGGGGACTGAATGAGAGATGATTCGCTGAAAGCACCTTGCCGGCTGCCTTGCTTAGAGTAAGTTACTCAGGGAATGGAAAAGCACCCCAGAGTGAGCTCCCAGAGGACAGATGCTCCAGGGGCCTGTGGGTACCAACACGGCCTCCCTTCCCTGGGAGGAGGGACCCTAGGGAGCTGGGCTCCTGGACACTGTCTGTGGCCCAGCCTCTGGGAAAGGGCTGGGCCTCTGCTGGTCCCGTTCTTGCCGCCCTGCTTGAGTGCCTGGCCTCTCTGCAGCTCATCGCCTGGGAGCCGGAGCAGGAAGAGGAGGTCACCATGGTGACCGCCCGGCCCAACTTTCAAGACAGCATCCATGTGGGCTTCGTGTCTGGCCTGAAGAAGTTCACGGAGTACTTCACCTCAGTGCTGTGCTTCACCACCCCCGGAGACGGGCCCCGCAGCACCCCGCAGCTGGTGCGCACCCATGAGGATGGTAGGCAGCACCCGGTCCCGGCTCCCTCTGCCCCCGACTCCCTACGTGCCCCCGCCTCCACGGGCCAGGCTGTGCGCTCCAGGCACAGGGCAGCCCCGCTCTTGTCTTCCAGCCTGGGGTGCCCCTGGAGCCCCGCGGGTCATCTTGCAGACGGTGGTCTCTCTCTGGCTCTAACTGGCCTTGGGTGGGGTGGGGGGCCTTCTCGGGGTGCAGTGCCTGGGCCTGTGGGACACCTGAGCTTCAGTGATGTCCTGGACACCTCGCTGAAGGTCAGCTGGCAGGAGCCAGGGGAGAGGAACGGCATCCTCACAGGTAGGCCCCTCGGTGTTGCCAACGCGGGGGGTGAGCTGGGCCGGGAAGGGTCATCCTGTCCATCCCCCTGCCGCCTGCCCGGCGTTCCTCCAGAGCTTCTCAGCAGACCAGTCTTTTTTGGAGAAGACTCAGAGGAGGTTCTCAGCCCCTCTGCTCTGTGACACACCCCAGCTCTTCACCGTGGCTGCAATCCCCACACAGCAAGGGCGCCCCCTGACCCACGATGCTCCCACCTCCCCGGAGGCACCTTGCTTCCAGCATGTGTCCAACCGCCAGACTCGTGGGGACATGAGCAGCAGAGCAGAAGGCTGAGGCCACCGCAGCTGAGCTCACGCCGCGCTGCGGGCTCTCCCCAGGCTACCGGATCTCCTGGGAGGAGTATAACCGCACCAACACGCGTGTGACCCACTACTTGCCCAACGTGACCCTGGAGTACCGCGTGACCGGGCTCACCGCACTCACCACCTACACCATCGAGGTGGCCGCCATGACCGCCAAGGGCCAGGGCCAGGTGTCAGCCTCCACCATCTCCTCGGGGGTGCCTCCAGGTGGGTGCCCGCCGCCCGCCCCCGGCTCCTGCCGCTCTCCTCCTGATGGCGGCCACTTCCGTCCCGCACAGCCAGCCCCTCACTGGGGTCTGTGGTCCCCGGGTCCCCCCAGGGCCGGCCTCGCCCTGGTGATGACAAGGCTGGGTGGACTCTGCTGCTTCTTTGCCTGGCTCTCAGGGGAGCCCAGACCCTGCAGGCCCCCACCCTTCTCTCCTCTGCCCCTGGCCGCCCCCCGCGCCGCCCACACCAGGCTCTGCATCGCGCACTGGGATCTGTGACTCGGGGAAGGAACTTTCACTGCCACCCGAAGGGTCCAAACAGGATTCCAACTGGTGGGAATGTGTGTTGGGAGCGGGGTAGAGCAGGCTGCGAATAATCCACCCCCAGTTTAAAGAGCAAGCTGAGGCCCCCTCTCAGCCCTGCTTCTGCCAGACTCTGCGACCTTGAGCAAGTCACGTGCCCCCTGTGCCTCAGTTTCCTCATCTGTATCTAGATACCCACGCATTCCCCTCTGGCTCTGTGAGTCTGTGTTTGTGCCATGTGGCCAGGATGCCTAGAGCCGCCCACCCACCGGGATGGTTGAGATAACTGAGCTTCAGCCGACCCCACGTGATAATAACGGTGACAAGAAGGAGATTGTTTGCGGCCCAATTGTGTCCGACTCTTTGTGACCCCACGGACTGTAGCCCGCCTGCTCCTCTTTTGTCCATGGGACTCTCCAGGCAAGAACACTGGAGTGGGTTGCCATTTCCTTCTACAGGGGATCTTTCCCAACCGAGGGATCGAACCTGTGTCTCCCACATTGCAGGCAGATTCCTTACCGTCCTAGCCACTAGGTAGTTATTAAATTACTTGATAATTTAAAGCAGCACTGACGGTTGATGAAGTGCTCACCCAGCCCAGAGCTCCGTGCATCAATGCACTGAATCCCCCCAGTAACCCTGGTGGCTCAGATGGTAAAGAATCTGCCTGTCAGTGCAGGAGACACAGGTTCAATCCCCGGTCAGGATGATCCCCTGGAGGAGGGCATGGCAACCCACTCCAGTATTCTTGCCTGGAGAGTCCCATGGACAGAGGAGCCTGGTGGGCTACAGTCCATGAGGTCGCAAAGAGTTGGACACAACTGAGCAACTAACACACACACACAGTAACCCTGAGGTAGGTGATATTATCATCTCCATTTTACCAAGAAAGATACTGTGGCACAGAGAGGTTAAGGAACTTGCCCAAAGACACACAGCATCGGAAGCAGTCTGACCCTGGCATCTGAGCTCTTTCTGTTCATCCTGAACCTCAAGGCTCCTGATCAGGATACAAGGTCTCCTCCTCCTTCCCCTCACCCCTCCTCCAAACCTCCCTCAGGCAGCATCGTTTGGGGAGCGCTGTCTCGGGTTATGGGTGGATGGAGAGGAGGATTCTTTCTAGGAAGCCCAGCCCCTGTTGCGTGGCCCTGAGGTTCTCTCGGCCCTGAGCCTGCCCCGTCCCTGGTCTGAACACAGCGAGCCGTAGATGCAGGACAGAAGCTTGTGTTGGGGGCAGAGGGTGAGGCCTCGGTCGTGCTCGGAGGAGGAGGTTTCTAGAAAGTATGTGACACAGCCCCCTCTGTGCCCAGAGAGCCCTGTTCGACGTGGAAGGACCTTCTTCTTAATCTGCCTTCCTGCCCTGTCTCCTTCTTCCAGAACTCCCCGGAGCCCCCACCAACCTGGGCATTTCCAACATCGGCCCGCGCTCCGTGACCTTGCAGTTCAAGCCAGGCTACGACGGGAAGACCTCCATCTCCCGCTGGCTGGTGGAGGCCCAGGTAGAGCCTGCGGAGGGGAGAGCGGGCAGCCTGCTCTTCGCTTTGGCCGTGCCCCTGCTCTTGAGAGCAAACTGCGTGTGTTTTTACATCAGTGTGAAGTCCATATGCAAGGTACAGAAAGCCAGGTACACCAAAAGCATCCACAGTTCCCCTCTGCCTCACCTGTACACACATGCCTGCACGCACACGTGCACACACACGCGCGCACACACACGTGCATACACACTCGTACACACTCACACACACACACACACACCCTCTAATCGGGGTGGCGACCTGCTGGCCCAGAGAAATGACCAGCTACTTCCTTTACACTCACGGTTCTCAGCTTGGCTGCAACAGGGGAGCATCCAGAAACTGCAGTGCCTGGGTCCCACCCCCAGAAACTCTGATCCAGCTGGGGGTTTTGGCTGCACTGAGTCTCCGTGGCTTCGCGTGGGCTTTCTCTAGTCGCGGTATACAGGCTTCGCGCTGCGCTGGCTCGTCTCGTGGAGCCCCAGCTCTGGAGCACGGGCCTCAGTCCTTCCCGCCGGCGGGCTCAGCAGCTGCACTTCGCAGGCTCCAGGGCCCCAGGCTCAGTAGTTGAAGCACACAGGCTTTAGCTGCTCTGCAGCACGTGGGATCTTCCCAGACCAGGGATCAAACCCGCGTCCCCTGCGTCAGCATGCGGATTCTCATCCACTGGGCCTCCAGGGAATCCCCTAGCTGGAGTTTTAGAAACTTCCCGGGTATCCAGGAGAATCACTTGGGAAGCTTCCTGAGCAAGCAGAGACTCCTGGACACCACTCTCAGGGTTTCTACTGAGCAAGCAGAGACTCCTGGGCACCACTCCTAGGGTTTCTGATGCTTTCACGGGCAGGGCCCAGGAGTGGGTTTCTATTGTAACAAGTGTCCCATGAGAGTCTGATGCAGGTGGGCTCGGGGTCACCCTTGAAGTCATGTTTAAGGGCCTGGAAAGAAGGGGGCCCCAGTTGGTGTCCTCGAGGGGAGCCCTATCAAAGCCTTGCATGGGCCAGCCTGCACCCCCAGCTCAGCCTGGCGGGCTGGCCGGCTCTAAGGGGGTCTCCCTTTGCAGGTGGGTGTGGTCGGGGAGGGAGACGAGTGGCAGCTGATCCACCAGCTCCCCAACGAGCCCGACGCCCGCTCCATGGAAGTGCCTGACCTCAACCCCTTCACCTACTACAGGTACGGGGCACGGAGGCAAGGGGCTGCCCACACGGCGGTGGGCTCGGCCCTGGGGGCCTGCCCTCACCCTTGCACCCACCCTCTCTCCCCCCGGCTCAGCTTCCGCATGCGCCAGGTGAACATCGTGGGCACCAGCCCACCCAGCCAGCCTTCTAGAAGGATCCAGACCCTCCAGGCACCCCCTGACATGGCCCCGGCCAACGTGACCCTGCGCACGGCCAGTGAGACCAGCCTGTGGCTCCGCTGGGTGGTGAGGCTCCTGCGAGCGCGCCGAGGGCGGTGGGGGGCGGGACGTCGCCTTGCGGCCTCATCGCCCTGCAGACGTGGGCATCCACTGGCTCACCTCCAGCCCCCTTCTCGGTTCCGGCCATCAGTCTTAGCCAAACGAACAAATGTTCTGCATGACAAGAAGTTAGAAAACACTTTATTGAACATTGCCATGTACCAAGCATTTTGCCTTTTTTCTTCCACATAATCCTGCAAGTTACAGCTATCCCAAGTTACAGCTAAGAAAACTGAGGCTCAGAGAGGTTACGCGTTCACCCAGTCAGACAGCTCCCTGGGGTGGTTCTGGGATTCAGACCTAATCAGTCTTGCCCACCCAGTCGGAGAATGAGGGGCTCTTCCTGAGGTTCAGGGGGAGTTGGCAGAGGCATTAAGCTCTGTCCCCATAGGCTCCATGTCGAGGGTCATTACCCCATGTGACCCTGCATGAGTTAGTGATACGGCTGAGGGCTTCCCCTCCTGCCATGCACTGTTCTGAGTGTTCTGAGTGCTGTCGGTGTTGGACATTGAGCCCTTCCCCTGGGAGCCTGTGACAGTATCCTGGCCCCACTTCACAGATTAGGAAACTGAGGCAGAGAGAGGTGGGATAACTTTCCCAAGTAGCCTTCCCTCCATCCTCCCACACCGTCTAGTTAACAGCAGGGCTCAGAATCCCAACCCAGGAAGTCTGGCCCCAAAACCCACCACCGTAAACCCTGAGCATGCTTTTGTTCCTGGGGAACAAAAGAGAACATTCCTCCCCCTGAACATTCCCCTGGGACGGCATTCCCTGGGATGAAGCCCCAGAGGGCAGCAAGCCAGGAGGAATTCCTAGGCAAGGAGACGTGGGGCCAGCTCTGCACAGCCTGGCTTCTTAGAAAACCCAGGAACCCTAGCTTCAGGGGGAGCTTGCCCAACTCTGCTTCACTTGGCCCTTCCAGCCACCAACTCGTTTTTTTAAATATTCGTTTATTGATTTATTTATCTTGCCGCATCAGGTCTTAGTTGCCACATGTGGGATCCTAGTTGTGGTGAACAGACTCTCTAGTTGCAGCACGTGAGCTCAGTAGTAGCGGGGGAGGGGCTATAGTTGGTCTGTGGCATATGGGATCTTAGTTCCCTGCCTAGGGATCAAACCCGCATCCCCGGCATTGCAAGGCGAGTTCTTAACCACTGGACCACCAAGGAAGTCCCCACACAACTCCTTTTGGCCTCTACTAAAGAAGCTGAGCGCCGAAGAATTGATGCTTTTGAACTGTGGTGTTGGAGAAGACTCTTGAGAGTCCCTTGGACTGCAAGGAGATCCAACCAGTCCTTCCTAAAGGAAACCAGTCCTGAATATTCATTGGAGGGACTGATGCTGAAGCTGAAACTCCAATACTTTGGCTACCTGATGCGAAGAACTGACTCATTTGAAAAGACCCTGATGCTGGGAAAGATTGAACGCAGGAGGAGAAGGGGACGACAGAGGATGAGATGGTTGGATGGCATCACTGACTCGATGGACATGAGTTTGAGCAAACTCTGGGAGTTGACGATGGACAGGGAGGCCTAGCGTGCTGCAGTCCATGGGGCTGCAAAGAGTCGGACGTGACTGACCAACTGAACTGAACTGAAAGATCTTTACTAGTTGTCCCAAACTCAACTTAAAAAGCACCGAGCTTTGGTTTATCAGAACCAAAGCTTATCAGGGTTATGATTTATCAGGTCATTGCTGCCTTTCATAGACAGCCTGATGGAGGTGCTAGTGGCCGTCAGCCCTGGCTGAGCACTAATTATGAACAAGGAGCCCCCCAGGCGCGGGTACCGCGGGGAGCTATCCACTTGCCCAGCCCACCACCCCCCATCCCCACTTCCCTCCTCCACTCCACTCCCCTCCAGGCTGGCTCTCCCTTTGCCCCCTGCTCCTTGCTCTAAGGTTTCCAAGTACTAAAAGGCTGAGACGTCCAATACCCGGGGTGGGGGCCGGAGGGGCACAGGAGGCAGTTTCTGGGCAGTGTGGGGCCCGGGCCCCTCGGGGCCCCCCTAATGGCGCGGCCCGTTACCTTTCCTTAGCAGGTGAGGGAGCCTGCGACCTGGGCCCGGCTCGAGCTCTCAGGCGCATCGATCGCTGCCTTAATGGTCTCTGGTCTGCTTCACTAAGTGTCTGCAGGAGCGGGGGCCGGGGAGGGAGTATGGAGGCAGCAAGGCACAGGCTGAGGACCTGGAGAAAGTGGGTCAGAACGTGGGGGCCCGTGGATCAGGGGCTCTTTAGGGAAGCAGAGCGGGGGCCAATGAGGGCTGAGAGCACCCCAGCTCCAGCCCTGCCACCGTCAGAGCAAGAGTCTTCCAGCGCCTGCCCGGGTCACAGGCTGCCCCCAACAGGCCCACCTCTCCACTGCGAGTCAGCACCACCAGGTTCATCCAGATGAACTTAAGGCAGTGGCTTCAGCCTCACCAGCCTAGTCACAGGCCCAGGAGAGGACGCTGTTTGTTTTTTTTTTTTTCCTCTTCACTGAGACACCAAGAAGAGGGAGGCTGAAAATGCACAGGAGAGACGGAGGTGTGCTGGCGGAAGGACTTCCTGACAGCGTCTCCTGGAGTGGAGACGCTGTCTCCGCATGCTTGTTCTCCAAGGGCAGACACGGGCTGAGATCGGGCATGTTGTAGGCTGTTAAATAAGTATCTGTTGGCAGGCTTGGAGAAGGCAATGGCACCCCACTCCAATACTCTTGCCTGGAAAATCCCATGGATGGAGAAGCCTGGTGGGCTGCAGTCCATGGGGTCGCACAGAGTCGGACACGACTGAAGCAACTTAGCAGCAGCAGCAGCAGCAGTTGGCAGGCTGAGGGAGGGAGTTTAGTGGCAGAGACCACGGCCAGAGGTGCCAGGTGTTAGACAGCCTTTACGCCGCTCCTCCTGGGCCAGCCCCCTCGGCAGGGTCATAAATTTGTCATATGCACTGTAGAGTGGATTCTGCCTCTCCTCTGAGCCCAAGGGGAGACTCAGGGAGAAGGTGAGGCTGTCAGAAACACTGAGTCACACAACCAAGCCATGCTCAGCGTTGAGTGTGCCTCACACGGGTGCCGAGAGGCTGGACAGTGAGCTGGGTAATCCCAAAGTTTCCCTGGAAGAGGCCACACGAGCCTGGCAGGTCTGCACAGCGTGGGGCAGGCCTCACAGCAGTCTTCCTCCCCCCGCTCCCCCTGCAGCCTCTCCCGGAGATGGCATACAACGGGAACCCCGAGTCGGTGGGCTACAAGATCAAGTACAACCGGGCAGACGGCCACGGCAAGACGCTGAGCCACGTGGTCCACGACCGCGTGGAGCGTGAGTGCACCATCGAGGACCTGGAGGAGTGGACAGAGTATCGCGCTCAGGTGCAGGCCTTCAACGCTGTCGGGAGTGGGCCCTGGAGCCCGGCGGTGACGGGCCGGACCCGGGAGTCAGGTACCGCCCTGGGTGCCCGCCCCTCACCCAGGCCACCTCCCTGTGGCCTGGGGACACCCCGCCTGGGTCCCTAAGGCTGGAGCTGCGGTGCAGAAATGTCCTGGGCTCATTCTCCTGCTTGTGCTCAGCGTCTGACAGAGCATCCCCTGTGTGTGCGTGTGCATGTGTGTATGTGTTCTGTGTGTGTGTGGTTTCTCTGTGTGTGTGGTTTCTCTGTGTGTGTGTCCCTGTGTGTGTCTGTGTAGTTTCTGTGTGTGTGTGGTTTCTGTGTGTGTGTGTGGTTTCTGTGTGTGTGTGCGTGTGTGTGTCTGTGTAGTTTCTGTGTGTGTGT
>NW_024070192.1:5367900-5368239 GCF_014754425.2 Oryx dammah | reverse complement strand
TGTGTGTGTGTGTGTGTGTGGTTTCTGTGTGTGTGTGGTTTCTATATGTGTGTGTGGTTTCTGTGTGCGTGTGTGCATGTGTGTGTGGTTTCTCTGTGTGTGTGTGTGTGTGCGTGTGTGTGTGTGGTTTCTGTGTGTGTGTGTGTGTGGTTTCTGTGTGTGTGTATGTCTGCGTGTGTGTGTGTGCGTGTATGTGTGGTTTCTCTGTGTGTGCGTGTGTGTGTGCGCATGTGTGTGTGTGCGCGTGTGTGTGTGGTTTCTGTGTGTGCGTGTGTGGTTTCTGTGTGTGTGTATGTATGTGTGTGTGTGCATGTATGTGTGGTTTCTCTGTGTGTGCGT
>NW_024070192.1:5213123-5367800 GCF_014754425.2 Oryx dammah | reverse complement strand
TGTATGCGTGTGTGTGTGTTTGCGTGTATGTGTAGTTTCTCTGTGTGTGTATATGTCTCTAGTACCTGATCCTTCCCTGCACTGCTTCCCAAGTTAGGGGGACAGGTTCCCAGGAGGAGATACCTGGCTCTGTGTCCTTTAACCCTGACCCCAGTGATGCCTGCAAGACCCCATGATTGGAGGTGGGGGAGGGGAAGGGGGAGCAGGTTGGGTTAGCTCTCAGAACATTCCAGAAACACAAGCAGCCGCTCACAGGGGCCTGGCAAGGGGACACCCACAGAATAGGTGCTCCCAGCCTGCAGGCAGCCCTCATCCGTCTGCATGTGGCGGGTACCCTGTGGCTTCTTCCTGACGCCCTTTAAATGATGGCTCCCTTCCCACCGGGCTGCCCCCCACCCGCACCCCCGCAGCTGCACTGGCAGGAAGGGCAGGCTCATCCTGTCGTGAGTCTGAGCGGGGGTCACGGGGGGCTCACCTTGCGCCAGAAGCAGCACGTGTGATGCTCTGGAGCCAAGAGCATCACGGTCGCGGTATAGTTTGCTGTTTGGGGACCGCGCCCCCGTTCCTTCCCTGGACCCCCTCCACCCCTCCACTGCGGGGTCCACACTGGGTCCTGAGCCCCTCCTCCCCTCCCTCTTCCCCAGTGCCGTCCTCCGGCCCCACCAACGTGTCTGCGCTGGCCACCACCTCCAGCAGCATGCTGGTGCGCTGGAACGAGGTCCCCGAGGCTGACCGCAACGGGCTTGTGCTGGGCTACAAGGTGAGGGGCTCCCTGCTTCCCCGTCCAGGCACCCAGTCCTGGCGAGCCCCTGGCTCCCAGAACGCTGCCTTCCAGATTGGACACGGGGGATCTGCCTGCTGGCATCCACAGGTCACCACGGCAACCAGGGAGTCTCCCTTGCGGGTGGGGAAGCTTCCCATGAGGGCTGGGGGTCCTGCCCCAGGAGGCCACACTGGGCCACTCACTCTCAGCCCCACGGGCCCAGGTTCAGTTTCCATCATCTTCTAGAACTCCTCCCAAGCCTGCACCTACAGCCCCAGCCTGGAAGTCATGAGGCATCCCAGCACTGCGGCTCCTGGCTGTGTGACCTTGAGCAAGTCAGGCCCCCTCTCTGGGCCTGCTTTCCTAGCCGGATGCTCCCCGAGGAACCTCCAGCTCTGCAGCTTAGTACATCTCTGTGTCTCCCGCCCGCCCCGAGCACTAGCTTGTAACCCGGGGACCAAGCCCCTCCAAGGGGCCCCGGGTCCACCTACTCATCCTCACCCCGCCCCCCATCCAGCTCCTGGGGAGGAGACAGGAGACGTTCTGGGAAGACCAGAACCCGGCCCACGGCCCTGACCCTGTGCTGGGCTCTGACAGGTGCTGTACAAGGAGAAGGACTCAGACGCCCCGCCCCGGTTCTGGCTGGTGGAAGGGAACTCTTCCCGCAGCGTCCAGCTCACAGGCCTGGGCAAGTACGTGCTGTATGAGATCCAGGTGCTGGCCTTCACGCGCATCGGCGACGGGGGACCGAGCCACCCTCCCATCCTGGAGCGGACCCTGGACGATGGTGAGGTCACACCCCCAGGGGTCTGGGCAAGGCTGGGAGCTGTGCTCCACTCCCCACCGCCCCCTGCCCAGCCCTGCCCCTCCTGGGGTCTCCCTCTTCCCTAAAGGGAACCGTGGCCTCAGGCTTCCCCTGGGGGAGCGGGCCTCTGAGGGCCACCTGCCCACTGCAGGGAAGACTAGCAACAGACCTCATCCCTAAGGAAGAGATGACAGCGCAGGGGCCTTCTGGCGTCTGATCCAGCCTCTCTGGGGCAAGAAAAGAGAATCTGCGCCCCTTTTGATCCTTGTCCACCTGGGGGCAGGCTCAGGCCGAGTGCAGGTCTGTGCAAGGGAAAGGCCTGGTTTTCCCTTTGCACAAGCCTACGGGTCCTGTTTGCCAACGAGTGACACCAGTTGAGCTCCAGGCATCTGTCTCTGAGGCAAAACGCCCCATCAGAGGCCGCCCTGACAGGCCCTTTCCCCCGCTTCCTGCCCACACGCATCCTCACACGCTGCTCAGCACAAACATCGGTGGGGTCGGGCCGAGAGGGCCAAAGGAAGCCCAAACACCATATGTCTCTGTGCTTGAAAGCGATAAATCAAGCTAATGATGTGTTAAATTAAATATGTTCTATCCTTCCGCCTTGACAAATATACCCTCCTAATGACCTGGAAGGCCAAGTTCAAATTTAGAAATCTCAGCTTCCTTGGCATTCTCGGTGGGATGGAAGCGGCGCAGAAAAACCTGTGCCCCCGTCACCTTGGTTCTCTCCCCTCCTCACCCCTTCCCCTCTGGCTTGTACCCGTCTCCATCCACATGTGTGCCCCGAAACAGCCGCCCATTGGCCATTCCTGGGTCCAGAAGGGCAAGTCTGCACCCTGGGGAGGGTGGATCCGGGGAACAGACCCAGGAAGCACGCTGGGAGCTGTTTGGACAGGGCGCCCCAGATCTGAGGATTCCAGACAGAGGTCTGGAAAGAAGAGTGGTGCTGGTTCGGGATGGGCATTTCCGTTTTCCCCCAGACTGGAGCCTGGGTCCCTTCTACTTCCTGCCAAATAATATGTAAACCTCCCTGATCACATGTGCTTGCGCCGTGCTCACATGCAGACACACACTCCCCCACAGCTCACTGAGCCAAGCGGCCCTTCCCCTGCCTCCCCCGAGCTGCTCTGCGGGAGCAGAGTGGGTCGTCCCCCGCCTCCCCCGAGCTGCTCTGCGGGAGCGGGATGGGTCGTCCCCCACCTCCCCCCGCCCCAGCTGTTCTGCGGGAGCAGGGTGGGTCTGGGGGCCAAGCGGCGGCCGCTCAGTCACCTGCTCCTCCCTTGTGCCCCCCAGTCCCGGGACCCCCCGTGGGCATCCTGTTCCCGGAGGTGCGGACCACGTCGGTGCGGCTGGTCTGGCAGCCCCCCGCTGCCCCCAATGGCATCATCCTTGGTAAGGCCTTCCCCTTCCCGGGCCCGGGCCACAGAAGCAGGAGGTAAAAGAAACAAAGGAGGCGGATTCTGCGTGGGCAGGAGGGAGACTGAGCCCAGGCAGTGTTCGCATATCCCCGAGAAAGGTTCTGACTTCTCCCACTAGAAATCTCAGTCTGGCAGAGGACAGCTTTGTGGTGGCCCAGGGGGAGGGGGAGGGGGAGAGGGGGAGTTTGGGGTCAGCAGATGCGAACCCTAGGATGGATGGACAGCGAGGCCCTACTGTAGAGCACGGGGAGCTGTGTTCAGTGCGCTGGGATAAACCATAATAGAAGAGTATACTATAAAAAGAATGTGCGTGTACACGTATTACTGAGTCACTTTGCTGCACGGCAGAAATCAGCACAACACTGTGAATCGACTAAACGTCAACTTTAAAAAAAAAAACTGTCTGTAAGGTTATCAGCTGGTGGGCACGGTCAGGTTCAGATCTCTTGAGGATCATTGATTAGCTCTGTGCTCCCACAAAGGGGCAGGAGAGACCATTGATCAGCTCTGTGCCCCGAGAACCCCAGGGCCCCAGGCGACGGGCCATCTGGTAAACCTCGGCCATGGCTTCTAAGTGTGGCCAGGTCAGGGTGCCCTGACGGGCTCAGCCCGGGGGGCTATCACAGGTGGGAAATGGGGCCCACGGCCCCCAGCAGGGACGCTGTAGATGGGAAGCATCATTTCATACCCAAGGCTCCTCCCCTAACACACACACACACACACACGCACACTCACACATGCAGGAGGAGGTACAGGGTTGAGATCAGCAGCCGTGTGAACTTGAGCCCGTCTGCTCCCCTCCACGGCCTCAGCCCCTCACCTGTAACGTGGGGACTGGACCAGCTGTGTCCGGTTCAGGGCTCTCAATCCCGGCACCTCCCGGTGACAGTCACGCCTCTGCAGAGTGGAGATGGGGAGGGCACAAGACTTGGACTCAGAAAGACCTGGGCTGGCTGGACGTCCGGCTCGGTCATGTCCTGGCAGGGGGTCTGGCCTCTCTGAGCCTCAGTGTCCTCCTTGGGGGCTGGGCTGGGTAGGGGGTGGGTCGCACCGGTCCAAGGCGCCCAGAGTCACACTCCCCAGGGGGGCAGCTGAGGATGTGAGAGCGACCCAGAGTGGCTCAAGGGCAGATGCGGTGGCCTCGGGCTTGGGGCCCTGGGGGCAGCCTGCCCTGCCTCCCAGCACCGCAACCCCCCTTCCCACCCCGCAGCATACCAGATCACGCACCGGCTCAACGCCACCTCTGCCAACGCCGCCGCTGTGGAGGTGCTCGCACCCAGCGCTCGCCAGTTCACAGCCACCGGCCTCAAGCCGGAGTCTGTCTACCTGTTCCGCATAACGGCCCAGACCCGCAAAGGCTGGGGAGAGGCTGCCGAGGCCTTGGTGGTAACCACCGAGAAGAGAGGTAACCATCCCCTGGGGCCTGGGAGGGGTCAGGCACTCACCCCCTTTCTTGGTGCCCCACCAGGGGTGGGCCAGTGACAAGCTGTGAGTCTCTTGTCCTGGTCCTGAATGAAGAATGGGCTCCCCTCTCTGTCCCCAAGGCTGGCACGGGCTCCAGTAGACTTCCGGAGCTGGGCGGGCTGGTCTCCTTCCCAGGACCCTGCTCTGAGCCGGTACTGGTTTTCCGAAGGGCGGGTTGGTGAGGCCAACTTCCCTCCTCACTCCCTGCCCCCTCGACAGAGGGGTCCAGTTGGGTACAAAACGGGGCCACAGCCCGGAGCCCCGGCTGCCTTCACCCTGTGGCCTGGACCCGGCTTCTCACCCCAGATCGGGTTCCCCAGCAGCAGGCCTGATCCCCGGACCCCTGTGAACCTGACTTATCGGACAGTGTTCCCAGAAGAAAAAACCCAGAAGGACAGTGGTTCTCAACCAGGGTGACTTGGCCCCCCCGGGGGCCACTGGGCAAAGTCTGGAGGCCTTTGAGTTGTCATACCTGGAGAGGAAGGTGTCCTGGCATCCAGTGGGTGTGGGCACACAGCCCACAGCGTGCGGGGCAGGCCCCGTCAACAGAGACCATCCACCCAAAGCCGAAGTGCAGAGAACCCCCACCACAGGGCGTGAGGACACGAGAGGGGACCACGCACGGGCGGCGGACACGCCGAGTCCCGTGGAGAGAACGTGGGCTCAGCCCCGCTCCATCAGGGCCAGCCTAGGTCCCATCGCAGCCCCGTGCAGACACGGGGCAAAGGAGCCGATGGCCACACCTCTCACTGTCAGCCCTGGGGGGCGGGTGGGGTGAATTCCCAGACACCCAGGCCTCTCCTAGCCGGGGGACCACCGCTGACCAGGAGCCCCGGTGCTGACTGTCGGTTCCGCTGTGCGTGGAAGTGGGCTGGGGGGGTGGGCAAGAACGTGCATCTCTTATCCCCCCTGCCGCGTGCTCACCCGCTCGCCCCCCGCTCCGTGCACCCCCCAGACCGCCCGCAGCCCCCCAGCAAGCCGGTGGTGCAGCAGGAGGACGTGAAGGCACGCAGCGTGCTGCTGTCCTGGGAGCCGGGCAGCGACGGGCTGTCCCCCGTGCGCTACTACACCGTCCAGACTCGCGAGCTGCCCAGCGGCCGGTGGGCGCTGCACTCAGCCTCCGTGAGCCACAACGCCTCCACCTTCCTCGTGGACCGGTGAGGCCCCGCGGTCTGGCCGCCAGCCTCTCCACCCTGCCCCGCCCAGTCAGGGCCGCACCACCCTTGGAGGGGCTCCTGGGGGCCCGGAGCCCAGCCCCACATGGCTTCCATAGCCCCCATGCCCCAGACCCCTCCCCATCCACACACATCCCCTCCAGCTGTGTCCGAACCTCCCTCCCCACCCTCCCTGGAGCCTTGTTAGGGCTGCCTCTTAATTATCTATTTCTGGAGTCTAGAAGCTCCCCCTTCGAGAGAGGCTGGCCACTCTTCATTAGCTGGATCCCGCCAGCCAGCCGGCATCTCCTTCTCCATCTTTAATAGGGGAGTGGAGCTCCGCTCCGAAATCCTGCCTTCAATTTAATTCCTACTGGGATGTATTTTTAATATTCCAGTTGACGTGACCGAGAGTTTTGAGCAATACTGTTCTCCTCCCCACCCCCCACCGCACCCCCAATAAATCAAAAAGGAAGCCATTTGCCTGGAGAGGAAATGAGCCTTATGGAGATGAAGTGCTGGTTAACTCTTGAGACCCTCAGCCCCTCCTGAATTTACTAAGTGCAAGAGCAGGCTGGCAGTTCTTGGGGGCGGGGTCAGCTCCCAGTGGGGTTACTCTGCCTGCAGGCCCCTCTGAAGTAGGAAATATGTGGACGTTTCCACCTGGGGACCTCTGGCGTCTAGCTGGGACCAAGGGTGAGGCCACCCCCCGAGCTGGCTCAGTCTACGGGGGCCCAGGGCCTGGCCTAAGCCCCAGGTTGTTGCCTTCATAGCAGACCGTCCTTCTGAGCCTCCATGTTCCTGTCTGTGTAATGGATCCTCACCCTCCGGGGCTGCCCTGGGGAGACGACGAACAGAGATGGGGGACCTAGAGGGACACCTCCCCCGTTCATTTATTCCGACTCCTCTACAGGCTCAAGCCCTTCACGTCCTACAAGTTCCGCGTGAAGGCAACCAATGACATCGGAGACAGCGAGTTCAGCGAGGAGTCAGAGCCCCTGACCACCCTGCAAGCCGGTCAGCGCCCTCTGCTTGGGTCTCTCTCTCAGTCCCCTGGGCAGTTGCTGGGTGCTGGGCATTCTCTTTGTGGGGAGGGGGCCTCCAAAGATGGAGGGACCTAGGCCCGCTGGATGCTTGGTCTGGCTCCCTGGGCAGGCTCACAAGGAGGTTTGGGTCCAAGGGACCTTCTCCAGGGCTCAGCACCCTCAGCCAGCCTGGCGTCCTCACATCTCCGAGCTCACGGCCAACCCCAGAAAGCCGCGTCAGCGTGGGGAGGCCCGTGGGGGGCAGAGAGGGGAGGCTCCAGGGTCCCGGCCCCTCTCCCCATCCACATTGGCTCTTCTTGCGCAGGAGTTGGGGTGGGTGGTGGGGGTGGATTGTGCCTGAAGCGGGACCAGCATCAGTGGACCCTGGTTCCCATGGCCTCCCAGGGGCCCCAGAGCTCAGCTGCCCACCTCTCCCCACAGCCCCCGACGAAGCGCCCACCATCGTGTCGGTGACACCCCACACCACCACCTCAGTGCTGATCCGATGGCAGGTACGCCCGGCAGGCAGGGAGGGGCCCGTGTCCCACGCAGACTCAGTCACAGTCTGTGCTCGGACCAGCAGTTCACCAGCCCTGGCAGGACTGGAACACGATACCCACGTGCATAGACACGCACGCTCACATGTACACGGACACACCCTCTACTCCTCTCCCCGTAATCAGATCCCGCCACGTACCCTTGTGTGGATGAGGACCCAGACTCAGGGAGGGGATGAGAAAGTCCCAGGTCACACAGCTGCTAGCTGGCCCTAGGTGCCCTGAGGTCAGCAGAATCCTCGGACAGGGACAGGCGTGGGGCGTCCAGGGTCTCCGTGAACCCAGCCCTGCTCTGAGTGAAGGGGTTCCCAACAGAGACCAGACACAGGTGTGTGTGCCTCTCCTGTGCCCAGGCCGGGCTCTGACCTGTGAGCAGGAAGAATCCCCCTTCCATCCCTGCCCACCCCCAGCCACTGCTCATGTGGGCACTGCCTCTCACATGGCCGGAGGAAGACCCAGGACACTTCTCAGAGAGCCGGCTGCCCCTGGGTACCTTCACGACCCTCCCCAACCCCCTGAAGTCCAGCCATGGGGCTCAGCAGGTCACCCCCAGGGGCCCCAAAACCAGGAACTAGTGTCTTCTTTTCTCAGGATTAGAGGGGCAGGTGCCAACCTTTGCCCACCTGCAGACCCCCTGAAGGGGAAGCCTTTGAGGAGGAAACAGGAGGGACCCTCCTCAACTCTCCCCCAGCCCCAGGACCCCCCTGGAGGAGGACAGTCCCCAAAGAAAAAATGACCTCGAGCAACCAGGAGCCAGTGGAGGCTGGAGCAGGGTGGGGCTGTCCTGATGGAGTGAGCAGCACGGAGGTGCCAGATGCAGCCAGGGATGCAATTAAGGAGCTCATAAAAGGCTGAACTGTTGCAGCAGGTTTTTTAGAAGAGGTGTCATAAAAGGTAGTTTCCACCTTCTCCAGAAGCCTGTTCTCCAGCTCATCTGAGGACGGGAGCAGAAAGCAAAGGAGAAAACGATAAAGACACAGAGGCGCAGCTCAGGGAGACACACTCGCCCTGGGTCTCGCTGAACAGCAGGGCGGGGGCTCTACCTAGTTCCCTAATTCCTGGGAAACTCCAAGAGATCTTGGCCAGGGTGGGTGATCATGTGAGGAAGTTTCTAGACAAGGAATGACACTTTAAGACTCGCTCTGCATCCAGAGTCGTGCTCAGGGCCCCCATGATGCTCTGTGACCTTGGGCAGGTTCCTTTCCATCTCTGAGCCTCGTTTTTCTGCTCTGTTCAGTGGGAATGGCGTGGTGATCCCTGCCATGCCCTGCCTCACAGAGAATGCTACAGGGGTGGAATAACCTCGCTGGAAATGCTAGGAAAATTAAAGCTGCTCAGTGCCACTTGGATTCCTTTTCCTGGTCCAGACACAGTCCCTGCTCTATGCCTGCGGGAGGCAGTGTCGGGAGGGAGGGAAGGAAGGAGGGGCCGAGTGGAAGGGGACTTGCCGCCTCGGTCCAGCCCAGCCGGCTCCATCCTCCCACCCCCTGCCCTGCAGCCGCCGTCGGAGGACAAGATCAACGGAATCCTCCTGGGCTTCCGGATCCGCTACCGAGAGCTCCTCTACGACGGACTGAGGGGCTTCACACTGCGTGGCATCAACAACCCAGGGGCCAAGTGGGCGGAGCTCACCTGTGAGTGACAGCGGAGGGAGTTGGGGTGGGCGGAGCCTGAACTCCCAGCTTCCCGGAACCTGGTTAACCTGGAACCCTGCCGCCCTCCCCTGTGTGCGCCTCTCAGCCCATCCCGTTCAGTCACCAAGTGCGTGTTTCCTTAGCACTTCACACGCCCCCGGACACCGGGGGACACCAGGGAGCAAGACAGACAGGGTCCCTGCCCTCTCAGAGCTAGCGGGCTGGAGGAGGAGCCAGGTGCTGGAGAAGAAAGCCCTGGTATGGGGCGTCTAAGACCAATGGCCTGACCTCTGTGAAGGGCATATTCCAGGGGAGCCTAAAGCCGGCGTCAGAAAAGACGTCCCAGGGGCTGCCCGTGGCGATGGCCCTGATGGATGATTCCAGGCCTTAAAGAAGCGGCGGTGGGGGGGTCCTGGCATGTGCAAAGGGCCTGAGGTGGGAATGACTCAAAGCCAAGCCTGGTCGCGTCCCAAGGGCAGCAGTCTGGCCCCTTCTGGTTCCTCGGGGAGGTTACTGTTCTGCCCTGGGGTCCTCAGAGCCCAGCCTGCCTCTGCAACTGGAAGGAAGATGCGAGAAGCCAAGTAGAAACCCCAGAGAGTCATTCAAGCTAAGGAAGGATGCGCCGTGCTTTCAGTTAGGACAGTTACTTCGGGGACTTGAAGATGATGGCTGGTGATGGGGCAGGGGGCCCAAATAGAGGCGAATACGGAGACGTAGGGGAGAGCGGGAGGGTGGCCCCGAGGCAACAGGCTTGGGACAGAGTGGAGGCAGTCTGGGAGATGGCGTGCTGTGGTCCACCCGCCACTAATTCATGCTGGGGATGAGCAGGGGTCACAGGAGTCAGTCCCCGGATGGGCGGTGGGACCAGATCAGAGACAGGTGGGAGTGGAGGAGCAGCTTAAGATCCTCTTGATCCGTCTTGACGCTTCCTTCCATCCTTCTCCTAAACCCTCTGCGCCTTGTCTTCCAGAGGGTGTTAGCAGACAACAAGATGATTGAACGCAGAGCCAAGGAAAATTAATAGAAAAAAACTCAGAAGTAGCTGATCCAACAGCTTGCATTCTTTTTTTTTTTTTAATCTTTTGGCAGACATGTGCTGGTGGTTGTGATTTTATAGGCCTGTGTATAATACAGTCATATTTCCTAGTAGTAAAATGGCTTCTGGTTCATATGAGGAAATTAACGACACCGCTCCATCACGGCAGGAACTCAGCCTTTAGACAAGGGCCCAGAGGGTCCCTCAGAACCATCTCCATCTGGGGGTACTGGGCTCCAAGGGACTCCTGGTGCCCTGTGACCTTCAGCGGGTGCACGCCAGGGTGGGGCAGCATCGTCCTGGGAGCTGTCTGCCCCTCTGCCCCACCCCGCTCCCGCCCCAGCCCCTAACTCAGGAATCTGGAAGGCCCTTCCCTCTGCGTGTGTCTTCCCATCCCGCCTCCTCATCAGGGTCTCTGTGGCGCGGTGGGTGTGTGTACTAACCTCCTCTGTCTGCTGTCTCCCTCCGGCCCCCTCCGCACCCCACCCCCTGCCCTGACCACCCCCCTGACCCCACCCCATAGCTTTCTACTCCATGCGGAACCTGAGCCGGCCCAGCCTCACGCAGTACGAGCTGGACAGTAAGTCCCCCTGCACAGCAGCTCCCCGACGGGCCAGGCCTCCCATGGGGAGGGGAGAGGGGCCTCCGAGGATGCTGGCCCGCAGCCCAGGGCTACGCCCACCTCAGGCTGCTTGAGGAAAGGCGCCTTCCTGCACACACGTGACTTTTCCTGAAATGCACAGAAAAGCGGGGGGTCTCCCGGGAGGGTCTGCCCCAGCTCTCATCCATCAGGACAGAAGAGAAAGGAAAATGGCTTTGGTCTTATGCTCTGGGGAGCCGGGGATGGTGACCGGGTCCGCGGTAGGACCTGGTGGTCCCGCTGGTTGGATGGATGGGGGTTCACGCTGCTGCCGCCTGTCTCGTCCATCAGAAGCACTTGTCAGCTCAGCTGTCTTGCCCACCGAGTTCCACCCTGAAGTGAGCAGAGCCCCTTCTTCCCCCAGGGACCAGGACAGGTCCCTAGCCAGTGCCCCAGCCCCCCGCCCTCACTCTTTTCCTAACATCCCGGAGGGTGCTTGGTTCTCCCCAAGACCCAGAGCCTTGAGCCAGGGGGCCTCCCGTTAGGGGCCCACGTTAGAATGAGTTATTCATCTCCTTCCTTCCTCATGAGCACAGGCCCAGGGCTGTCAGGGTGGTTAGAACACCCACCTGGGTCGGGGGGAGCAAAGAGGAGCCCCCCCAGCAGGCACAGTGACCCCCCCCAGGTGTCAGGCCCATTTTCCTGCAACTGGCCCCTCTCCCAGCTTCTAAGTGTCTCCCCCGAAACACCCCGAAGTGAGCAGGAACAGAGGGCTTCTTAGCACCAAATTTGCATCCAATAAGCCCCTCTCTCTAAGGCTGAGCCCTGCTCCCATGTTGAGACTTCGTTTAGGGAGACAACCCCGGGGAGACGGGGGGCAGGGGGGATGGGGAGGTGCTGGGAACCTGGCACCCCTGTGATCAGGGTGCCCAAGACAGGCAGGAAAGAAGTGGCCTGTGACCCGGCGTGTCCAGGACACTTTGGATTCGCACCTGTTGTCCCAGCGTGAATGTTTGTAGTGGCCCTTTTGGTCCTAAAAGTGTCCGGGATGGTCGCATCCTGTGCGGGGTCCCAGGGATGAGCCAAGGCGTCCGCCGCCGGGGGCCAGCCGCCCCCTAGCTGTTCCCTGTCCTTTCCTGGGCCTGCACTCCAGGGTCCAGGCTCGCAGGGGAGCGTCATCGCAGCCTCCACCCTCTGTGACGTGAGCTCTGTGTCTCGCCCCTCCCTGACTGTCTCCCCCAGACCTGAACAAGCACCGGCGCTACGAGATCCGCATGAGCGTATACAATGCCGTGGGTGAGGGGCCCTCCAGCCCCCCGCATGAGGTCTTTGTCGGGGAGGCAGGTGAGCACAGCTGCGCTTCCAGCCCCCTCCCACCCCAGCCCTCCTCCGCCCCAAGAAGCGCAGCAGGAGGGGTTCTGGGATCTCGGGGCCCAGCCCAGCCCAGCGCCTCCTCCCTGGGGGGGCCCCTGCACACTCGGGACCCCTCTCGCCCCGCAGTGCCCACAGCAGCGCCCCGCAACGTGGCCGTCCATGGCACCACGGCCACACAGCTGGACGTGATGTGGGAGCCGCCTCCCCTGGAGAGCCAGAACGGGGACATCCAGGGCTACAAGGTAGGAGTGCTCGGGCAGGGAAGGGGTCCCGGGACACAGGGCCCGGCGGGGCTTGGGAGGGACCCAGGTGTGGTGAGGGGCAGAGGTCCCGGGTCTACTCTCACTCTCTTGGCTGTTTGCATCCAACCCACTGAAATACATGCAGCTGGAGCAAAACGCTACCCATCCTTCCGGTGTCCCTGGGGCAGGTGGCACTCAGATGCTAGAAACTCGGGCCACACCCCAGCTTGTACCATTCCTGCAGCTTCTGCGTGAGACCCCTTGAAGTGGTTATTTGGCCAACTCTAGTTACAGTATGGATGCTAACTGAACAGCCAGTTAGTAAAGAACCACCAACAAGGTCTTAGAAATCTCTGTTTAAAGTTATTTCTAGATTTTTAGACAATGACATGTGTTATGACAGGTCGTGACAGGATTCTATTCATCTCCAGTATTTGCTAAGCCCTTTAGAACTTCCTTGGTCGCTCAGATGGTAAAGAATCCGCCTGCAAGTCAGGAGACCCAGGTTCGATCGCTGGGTTGGGAAGATCCCCTGGAGAAGGAAATGGCAACCCACTCCAGTATTCGTGCCTGGAGAATCCCATGGACAGAGGACCCTGGCAGCGGTCACAAAGAGTTGGACATGACTAAGCAACTAACATTTCAGTTTTCACTTAAGATGCCTGAAAGCTGCTAAAACTGGTAGAGTATAATGATTCTACCCATTGCACAGATGAGGAAACTGAGTCCCAAGTTTGTGGCTCAATGAGGTCACCAAAAAAGCTGGCAGCAGAGCATCAAACTGCAGGTCTGCTGGCCCTCGCCGTGTAGTGGGTGGGGAGGAAGCGCTGGGCACACAGCCACTGGGATGTTCTTAGCTGCTCAGTCGTGTCCGACTCTTTGTGACCCCGTGGACTGTAGCCGGCCAGGCTCCTCTGTCCATGTGGATTCTCCAGGCACGAACACTGGAGTGGGGTGCCGTGCCCTCCTCCAGGGATTCTCCCAGCCCAGGTCTCCCTCATGGCAGGCAGATTCTTTACCGTCTGAGCCACCAGCCTCGGGCGGAGCTGGCAACAGTTATAACAATAAGGATGTGCTGCTTGGCTGGACACTCAGCCGGGGGCAGCGTCTGAAGCCTGGCTCTCACGCCAGCATCCGGGGCTGCTCTGATTCCTGGCAGTGGTGGTGGTTCCAGAGGGCAGTTCAGTGTAGTGGCAAGGTGGCGAGGGTGGGAGCCACCGGGAGCTTCCTGGTTCAGCCCTGGTCGCACAGGCAGAAACTGAGTTTCCACAAAGGTGGGGGCCTTGCTGGGTCACACGGCTCGTGGAGACCCCATATATAGGAGTCTGGCTCTGTGTGGGGTAAAGAAGGCGGGAGCGAGGAGAGACGTCTCGCCAAGAAGGCTTTGAAGATGGATGACGCTCCTGAGCAGCGCCAGCTGGGAGAACGAAATATTGCGCCCCTAGCATATGCCTCCCCAGGGACGACAAAGGAGCCTGGTGGGGCCTGCTCTAGCTTGGCAGACACCAGGCTGGGGAGATGGGAATGCCTCCAGTTAATGCACAGTCCCCAGAAATGTGTGGGTGCCCGGGCATCGTGCACCACGCCGCAGAGGCCCACGCGCTCGGGAACATCACAACCAAGCATGGCGGCTGACGAGGGAAGAGCCCTGCCGCCTCCCAGACCTCTACTGGGGCTTTCCTGGTGGTATAGAAGCCGCCCGCCAGTGCAAGAGACAAGGGTTTGATTCCTGCGTTGGGAAGATCCCCTGAAGAAGGAAGTGGCAACCCACTCCAGTACTCGTGCCTGGAGAATCCCATGGACAGAGGACCCTGGCAGGCTGCAGTCCATGGGATCACAAAGAGTCGGACACAACTGAGTGACTAAACAGCGGCAAGACCTGCGTTAACATCCGTGCTCGTCCACCTTAACGTCAACCATGTGTTCATGCCACCAGCCAGTGGTCACGCCAGGGTGAGCTGTGACGTGTGCGGGGGAAGGCAGGTCAGTACAGCCGGCCTTTTCAGGAACGTGTGTTTATTGAGTAGTTATTTTGTACCCAGCTGTGTTCCCGATACTGAGATTAAATCAGAGACAGCGTGAGCTTAAACTGTAGGGGAGGAAGGCTAGTGACGCGCAAAGCAAAGAGCGGCTCCAGCTGGTGGTAAGTGAACCAGGTTAAGGGGCATGTTTGGGACTTTAAACAGGGTCTTCGGGAGAAGCCTTAATGAGAAGCTGCCACATGAGCAAAGATGAAGGTGAACCGGGTATGAATCGCATGGATCTGAGAGAAGAGTATTCTGAACAAGGGGACTGACGAGCAAAGGCCCTGGGGTCAGTGGGGGCTAGGCGCATACAAAGCCCAGCACAGAGACCCAGCATGACAGAGTGCATCCCCCAGAGCCCTCTGAGCTTTGGCTGAATGAGATGACAGCCATGGGGGGCTTGGGGACAGAAGACAGCTCTGGGTGACTTGGGTTTTAAAGCTTGTGCTGGCTGCTGAGTTGAGGGGAGTCTGTGTCGGGGCAACTGCAAAACCATGAAGAGGTGGCGGCAACATCAGGTGATGGGGGTTTAGACCAAGCAGTAGCTGTGAGAAGCGTTTGCTCTTGCTTCCACATGAAGGGTAGAGCCAGCAGAATTTGCTGATGAACTGAACGTGGAATGTGAGAGGAGGAAAAGCAACAAGGATTTCCAAGCAGTTGGATAATGGAGCTTCCAGCTACAGAGCAGGAAGAAAGGAGGCAGTGAAGGTGGGGGGAGGGGCCAGAGGAAGAGGTTCAAGATGTTTGTTGGATATCCATGGGCAAACGCTGAAGGGAGCTGGACACACAGGTGCAGAGTCCAAGGGAGAAGTTCCAGGCTGGAGATGTGAATGGTGAACGCCTTCAGCGCACAGATGGTACCAAAAGCCTGGAGATTAGACATGGTTAGATAGAAAACACCAGACGTCTGAAAACTGAGCCCCAGGACCAAAACAAGTGATCAAATTCTCAAAAGCCACATGAAGACTGTGCTTTCAGAAGGAGAGAGGAAGCTGATGTGCCAACTCTCCTGAGAGCTCAAGCAAGAAGAGACCTAGGAGGCAGTGATTCAGGGATGGGCAGACCACAGCCCATGGGCCTAATCCAGCCCCCAACTTGTTTTTATAAATAAAGTTTTATTGGCACACAGCCACACCCATTAGTTTACAGATCACCTTTGGCTCCTTTCAAGTCACAAGGCAGAGTTGAAAAAGTGCAACAGAGACCGTGTGGCCTGCAAAGCCTAAAATATTTCTTACCTGGCCCTTTACAGGAGTTTCCAGAGCCCTGAATGATTACATTAAACAGGCCAAGTTCATGGGTGACTCTGATAAGAGTTCAGGGCAGGGGATGCCTGCTTGGAGTGGGTTCAAGACAGAATGAGGAGAGGTAGCCAGTACTGACATCCCTTTTGAGGAGCTTTGCTTTAGAGAAAAGTGATGAAATAGAGTAGAGGCTGGAAAAAGACAGTCAACGGAGGCGGTTTTAAGATGGGAGGAATAACTCGTGTGTGCTGATGTGATTCGGGGACGAGAGGAAGCTCTGGTGGGTGATACCCTGGAAGAGGTGACAGGGGCTGGATTTAGCGCAGGAAGGTGGGGTCACCGCAGTAGGGAGCCGGCAGTTCAGCCCTAGCCGCAGGAGGGAGGCAGAAGGTAGGGACACTGGGTGGGAGGTGGTGCAGGTGGCGAAGCGAACGTCCGGAGCCTCCCGTGATGGCTTCTGGTGCTCTGTAAGGGGCGCGCGGCTAGGAGCAGGGATGGGGGGAGATGCGTGGAGCCGCGAGGTGGGATGTTGCAGTGGGTGGACCAGACCGGTGTAGCACGGTGACCGGCCACTCGAGGCCGTGCCCATGAACTGAAAGTGTGACTTTCCTCCAGCGACAGCCAGCTATGTGACGTGTGGGCTTGGACCTGACTTAACAGAGGCTGAAGTCCAGCCTGGTGCCTGTGATGAAGCCAGAAGGGGCAGGGACCCCGTGGTCTGTGATGACCTCGAGGGTTGGGAAGGGGTCGGTGGCAGGGAGCTCCAAGAGGGAGGGGATATACGTTCACATGTAGCTGATCCGCATGGCTGGACACCATAAACTAACAATGGCGTAAAGCGATTCTACTTCAGTTGCAAAAAGCGGGCATGGAATTGAGAAGAAGAGATAGAAAGTAGTGGCTATAATTCATTCCCGCACCTGTTCCCGTCTACAGACAGTGTTTATCCATCAGCAAATAGTTATTGATCACCAACAGGTGTGCCAGGCATGATTCTGAGTGCTTAAGACACAAGGGAGCCAAAGATGTGGGCCCTCCGGGGAGCCGTTTCTTTGCAGACACCTGGCCACCACCGGCCCGCACAGCAACTTGGCCGTATGCCATCTGCTGGGGTGCTCAAGGCTCAGGTCCTTGGGCTGTTTTGCACAAATGTCATCGAATCATCATCTAACAGAAGTCTGCTGGATTCAGCACTCACGACGAGACCCACCTGCAGAGGGTGCCCATTTATGGATGTGAGGTGTCCGTGGGTCCTGGACCCCCTCCCCCGTGCCAAGAACGTGATGCCAGCGACTGGCATGCCTCTCCTGCACCTTCACTTCTCTCACTCTAAAACATGTTCCATCTTTTGAATGCCTCTTCCTGACCTCATGTGTGCTTCAGCCATTTTTCCTGGTTGGCCCCTTTCTAGCATAAACCCTCCCCCAAAATGTCTGTGCCCCTTGCCTCTTCCCCGTCTCTCTTGAATCCACTCCAAGAGGGTTCATTTATTCTTTCCAAACACTGAACCCATGAATGAGGGATTCAATGAGAAACTATCTCAACTCCCACACATCTACCCGTCAGAAGACTGGAAAAATAAAGAAAAAGGGAGAGGTTAGGAAAAAAACAAGGATTTTATAGTACTGAGGCATCCTACCTGCCAGTTCACACATGCCAGGTGGGGACAATTTTATTAGCTTTTTCTCACTTTTATGAGCTTTCTCCAGGCAAATTGAGAAATTGAGACGCCCAGAGCATGCAGAAACGCCTTTGGCCAGCAGGTGGTGCCAAATGCTCTCTAATCCCCGCGGCCTCGGGCTCCCCGCGTTGCGCGTGCTCTGGTCGCAGAGTTCTGAAACTAGGGAAGGAGGCGCGGCCTCTCTAGCCGCTAGCGAGCCCTGCTGCTGCTGCTGCTGCTAAGTCGCTTTAGTCGTGTCCGAGCCTGTGCGACCCCAGAGACGGCAGCCCACCAGGCTCCCCCGTCCCTGGGATTCTCCAGGCAAGAACACTGGAGTGGGTTGCCATTTCCTTCTCCAATGCATGAAAGTGAAAAGTGAAAGTGAAGTCGCTCAGTGTGTCCGACTCTTAGCGACCCCAGCGACCCCATGGACTGTAGCCTACCAGGCTCCTCCGTCCATGGGATTTAGCGAGCCCTAACCCCGAGTTAATATGAAGTAGAGCCCTCCCTCGGAATCCTCGGGATTGTTTCACAGACGGCTCTCCCTATCTGCCGATACAACCCATCGCGGACCCTGTTGTACTGATCTGTTGAAAGCAAACCCATGAAGAAGTGGACCCAGGCACTTCAGATCCTTGCTGTGCCAGGGTCGCCTGTAATTGTAAGTGCTGTGGACCTGCTGTGCTCCTGGACGAAAACTGCCTGCAGCCTTGTGTGTTTTCCTTCTTTGCCCTCGATCACGCTGGTCCTAGGAAGTGTGTGTCCTTGACCTCGGCTGTGCAGAGGACACAGCTGCAGCACAGGGCAGTCACCTGCCCGAGTCAGCAGTGCCCTGGGGTCAGCCCAGGCGTGCCCACCTCTACCACGGGCTGTGCAAACTGCCGTGTGCCAGTGGCTCACTGGGGCCTGCCCCTCTCGAGAGCGCCCAGGTGACGCCAATAGGCTGGCCCTTGAACCCGCCTCTTTGCTGGGGTGGAGTCTACCTGCCCTGCACTCCGGATCCTCAGAACGGAATTGGTTTATACCTACGGTGACTATTCTGAGGGCTAAGTGCCCAGGCTGTGCTAAATCCTACAAGCCTGCCATCAGCAGACTCGGGCTCTGTGCCCTCGTGGGGTTTACAGTCTAGCAGGGACTGAAGGACTGGCTGTGAAAACGAAGGTTCTGGAAGGCTTTGTAAAGCAGCTCTTAAATACTATTTCCTAGGCTTCTCAGGTGGCTCAGCGGTAAAGAACCCTCCTGCCAATGCAGGCGATGTGGGTTCGATCCCTGGATCAGGAAGATCCGCTGGAGGAGGAAATGGCAACCTCCTCCGGTATTCTTGCCTGGGAAATCCCATGGACAGAGGAGCCTGGCAGGGTACAGTGCAAGGGGTTGCAAAGAGTCAGCCACGACTGAGGGACTAAACGACAAGAACAGTACTGTTTCCTGGGTGACTCGCACCTGCCATCCAGGCGTGTGGATAGTTCGAGCGGTGGTGTGTCTGACACCCTGGGATCAGGCAGGGGCAGGGGAAAGCTGGGTCATGGTCTCCCTCACTCTGCCACCTCTGTGCCCACAGATCTATTTCTGGGAGGCCCAGCGGCGGAACCTGACTGAGCGGGTGAAAACGCTTTTCCTGGCCGAGAACAGCGTCAAGCTCAAGAACCTGACAGGCTACACCACCTACGTGGTCAGCGTGGCAGCCTTCAACGCTGCAGGGGACGGGCCTCGGAGCACCCCCACCCGGGGCCAGACCCAGCAAGCAGGTGGGGGACAAGCCAGGGCCGGATGGGGAGGGGCGGATGGGGAGCTGAGGGGGGCCCACCTGGCACCTGGGCTCAGGGGCGGGAGGAGCAGCTGAGCGACCGGGGCTGGGTCTCCACGCTCCCAATGCAGGGGGCCTGAGTTCGATCCCTGGTCAGGGAACTAGATCCCACGTGCTGCAACTAAAGATTCTGCGTGCCCCAACAAAGATCAAAGACCCGGAGTGGCACAGCTAAGACCCAGCATAGCCGTGTAAATAAACACATCAAAAAAAAGAAGAAGAAGAAGAGAGGCATTATCCCCAGGAAGCCTTGGCCAGGCCCTCCGCATCTAGCCCTTCCTCCCCTCATCTTCCCACCAAAGCCCTCCTTGCTGACGGCCAGTCCGCGCCCAGCCAGCCCCCTTCTGCTCCCTGCCTCGTCCCCACCCAACTTGCTTTTATCTCCCCAGCTCTGATCATGCCACTGTTCACTTACTGAGCGCCTTCTCTGGGCCTGCGCTGCGCTAGATGTGGGGGACATAACAGCGAAGGAACCTGTGAGGTCCCCTCCTCTTAGCAGGGGAGTCAGCTGGTTACAAGCATCTAGAGGAATTAACCTCAGGTGGCAGGGGCTGTGGGCGGTCTCAGGGTGGAGGCAAGGGGTGGACAGATGGCTTCAGAGAGGTTGGCCCGTAGAGGCCCGGCTGAGCGGCTGACATCCGGGCTGAGATTTCAGTGGGAAGATGAGGCCGGTCACGGGAAGTCCTGGAGGTGGGGGTTTCCGGGCCCAGGGACCAGCAGGTGCTAAGGCCTGGAGGCTGGAGGGGCCAAGAGACCAGAGCGCAGGCCAGGAGGCTTGAGAGAACGGGAGTGAGAGTCAGGGGGTAGAGGGTCTGGGGGCCTCGGGTGGAAGTCCGGCAATAATTCTAAGCATGATGGGGAGCTGTTGGTGAGGGTAAGCAGCTGGGCCACAGGATCTGGCTTATGTTTTTGAAAGATGGCTCTGGCTGCTGAACAGAGGACAGGCTCATGGGGGCAGGGAGGTCCGTTAGGAGGCTGCAGGGGAGCGCAGGGGAGGAGCGGGCCAGGTGTGAGCCCTGCAGCCCACGCATGCAGGGCACCCCTCTAGATGGCATCACTGCCGCTTGAGCTGCTGTTCCCAGGTGGCACTAGGGGTAAAGGACCCTCCTGCCAATGCAGGAGACGTAACTAATGCGGGTTCCACCCCTGCATCCGGAAGATCCCCTGGAGGAGGGCATGGCAACCTGCTCCAGTATTCTTGCCTGGAGAACCCCTTGGACAGAGGAGCCTGGCAGGCTACAGCCCATGGGGTCACAAAGAGTCGGACACGACTGAAGCAACTTAGCACAAACACACACTTATGCGCCTTCTCAGAAGTACTATGCACTTGATCTTGTCGGAACCCCCAGATGGGCCCGTTTCACGATGAGCGCAGGTGACCCGGGAAGTGAGGCTCCTCCCCCATGGTCCCCCGCTGGTTGGTGCGGGGAGCAGAGGCTGGAGCCCCGGATATCTGAGCAAGCCCTGGGCTGTCTTCACCGCTTCAGTCCCCTCCTTTGCCTGCCGAGGAGTTTCCTCCTCGCGGATTTGAATACAAGCCTTTGGGCTGAACCTCGCCTCTTTCTCAAGCTGCTGCTCCCCCTTCTGTCCATCATCTTTCTCTTAGAGAGACAGCAAGACCCCGTGGAGTCCGTTCCCAAGTATTGCCCTCCTCGGGGCCCGGCTCTGGCTCCGGGGACACTCCTTCCTCCACCTGGCTCCCGGGGGTCTGTCTGCCTGGCCCCACCACGGTCTGTCAGTGTCATTGGCCGGATGCGGACCCCCGGGAGCCTGGATGCTTCCGTCACCGGAACGGAGTGTTCCACCTCACGTCCCTCGCGCAGAGCGGAGGCAGGAAGGGCCTGCAGACCTGACCTCCCCCCTTGACAGACGGCTCACTGACGCTGCCTCCCGGGGCCCGAGCGGAAGCCGGCCCGGATCAGCCCCAGCTCGGTGGGGAGGCGGCGCTGGACAATAATAGCCTGGCTGTCCCCTGCCCCCCGGAGCCAGCTCAGGATGCTACAGGCTGGATGCTTCCTCTCTGTCCTCCCCCTCAGACCTCTCCCCTCCTATGTTTTCAGGGTCGGGTTCTCAGGCCAAGAAAACATCTTCCAGAGAGTTGACAGGTCCTGGCCCCGGCTGCTTCAGCCAGCGTCGTCTCTGTTGGCCATAATCCCTGGGGCCCCAGGACAAGAGAGAGGCCACGTCCATGGCAGGGCTGGTTGTTTAATGCCCACCTGATGCTCTAAGCCCCAGGCACCCCCTGCCAGGGAAGCCAGGACATGACCTGGCACCCCCCTGCCTCCACCGCAGCAACCCCAGGGGTCCTGCTCTCAGGGCCAGTTATCAGGAGGAAGCCTGAGTTCTCCAACTTTCTGAAAACAAAATCCTGTTTTCTCCTGGTACTTGGACCCTGACATTGGGAAGACTGCTAAGGATGTCAGCGAGGGAGAAGAGGGGCCCGGTGCCCTCAAGCGACCCCTCCCGCCCTCTCTCACATGAAACCCAGCTTTCTTGTTTGTCCAGGGACCCACACGCCCCTGCTGGTTCCTTGGAACCAGACCCAGGGCTTTGAACTTCCAGAAGGGAGGAAACAAAGCCCCTCTGCTCTCTCCCTCCAGCCCCCAGCGCTCCCAGCTCCATCCGGTTCAGCGAGCTGACCACCACCTCTGTGAACGTGTCCTGGGGGGCCCCGGAGTTCCCCAACGGCGTCCTGGAGGGCTACCGGCTGGTGTACGAGCCCTGCACCCCCGTGGATGGTGAGTGTGGCCCCCTTCCAGCGGGGCTCCCCAAACCTACCCTCTGCACGGTTCCCCTCCATCGTCACTACGCAGAGTCCAAGCGATGAGCCTCTCCCCAAGTATAAAATGGAGACTGAGGCAGAGCAGGGATGGGGCAGGGCCAAGGTCAAACAGCAGCAAGTTGAGGGCAAACTGGAGCAGCAGCCCCGGCCTCCTGAGTCCTAGGAGAGAATTGTTAAGTATGTTCTCCCCATCAGTGGATAGAAATGGGGAAGAGGGGAAAACACCTGGGCAAAATCCCTCGTCCCGAGATGGATCATGGAGACGGACCAGGGGCCTTCCCTAGGGGTCCAGCAGTTAAGACTACCCCCAGTGCAGGGGCCATGGGTTCAGTCCCTGGTCGGGGAACTAGATCCTACACGCCGAAACTAAGAGGCCACTTGCAGCAACTGAAAGATTCTACATGCCACAGTGAAGGACTGTCCGTTCAGCTCAGTCTGACTCTCTGCGACCCCACGGACTGCAGCACGCCAGGCTTCCCTGTCCCTCACCAACTCCCGGAGCTTGCTCAAACTCATGTCCATCGAGTTGGTGATGCCATCCAACCATCTCATCCTCTGTCATCCCCTTCTCCTCCACCTTCAATCTTTCCCAGCATCAGGATCTTTTCAAATGAATCACAGCCCACAGCCCAATAAATAAATATATTTTTTAAAGAATAAAAATTTAACAAAAAAGACTAAAAATAAAGATGGGCTACCCCCCAAGGTTCCATCCTACATATGATCCCCCAGCCTTAGGGATTCGCCTGACCCCGAGTTAGTTCTTCTCCACCTTTCGTGGGGTCAGGAACCCTCTGAGATTCTGATCAAAGCTCTGGGGCCTCTTCCTGGGCAAATGCAGGAGTCTGGGGGGTCAATGCACTTCGCTGCCCTCTGGGAGCCTCGGCTCCAGCTCCTGGCTCTGCAGGTTGCCCCCTGCTGCCCTGAGCCCTGGTCCTGTGAGCGACGCTCAGAGCCCTCCTCACAGCCCCTGCCCTACCCCTCCCTCCAGGCCCTGGACAGGACCCTGCCCAGCTCCCGGGCCCCCGAGGGGCTGCCCCACCGCAGCTGAAATCACTGCTGCTGAGTCAGAAAGGCAGGAAGGAGACTGTGCCCTGGGAGGCCTGTGCCCAGTTCCAGGGCCCAGCAGGGCCTCAGGGGTGTGGTCAGGTGTGGGACCCAGGAAAGGAGCCGTTCCTCCCACAGAAAGGAGAGGACAGGGGCCATGGGGGCTAGACGCAGGGCCACACGGGCTCTCAGGGTGTGCCTTGGGGGTCCACACCCGGAGAAGTGTGGTCCCTTCGCCTGCTTGGGCCAGTGAGACGGTGCCCAGCTGGGCCAGCAGTGTGCCTGCGCCCCACTCCCGCCTCAGTCCCGGACTCTGGTTGCCAGCAAGCAGGCCTCACTAGGATGCAGGGAACAAGGACGCACCCCTGGCTCCCTGTAGGGAAGACCAAGACCCAGGCCAGTGAGGGGTTTGCTCTGGCAAGTCAAAGGGCATGTACCCAGGGCTGCATCCCAGGTCTCAGGGCACATCCACCCCATGACCCCACAGGCTCGTGACCCCTTCGGGAAGCCCCCCTGGAGCACCCACCGATCTGTCCATCATGACTTCATTCCCGCCCCCCAGCCAGGTGCTCAGTTATTTTCTTCCACCTCATAGCACCTGCCTAAGATGCTGCTGATACCCTCATTCATTAGCACAGACTGAAGCCAGGGCAGGAGACGTGCCTGGAGAACCCGGGGCCAGCCCTGTGCTCTGAGACCAGCCTGCTGGCTGCAAAGTCTGTCTCCTGGGGTGACCAGCTCCTCGGTGGGTGTGGGAGATGAAACCGGGTCCTGGAGAGGCTGACGGTCAGGAGGACTTTGACTTGGGAGGCGCAGAGCACAAACTCTCACCTCCTGGCGACCATCCCAGCCTCTGTCTAGTAGCTAAGATTCAGGGCGCCGTGGCGTCCTCGCTTTGGCCCTGAAGAGCCTGGTGGGTGCAGCTGATGGAGGGCCAGCATGAGCCCCCAGCTCTCGCTGGCACTGTGGAGGGAGGGAGCCGGGCCGGATCTGAGGTTGTCCTGGGCTGTGGGTACAGCCATGCGTGTGTGCCCTCCGACTCCAGATGGCGCTGTCTTTACTGAAGCACTTCCTGAAAGATGGTCCTTGGAACGTGATTTCTAAGGGATGGGATTTGGGGGAACCAATGTGTGAGGTACGATGGTTAAATTAAACGAGATAGTTGATTTTTCCCTCCAGAGGCTAAAGGACGCTGTGGTTTTTCACTCAAGAAAGGACAGGCAGACAGCATAAATGTATGTATTTTTGAGGACAGCCTACAGGACTCTGTTCTGAGAATGGTCTTGGAAACACTCCATGTGATCAAGGGTGCTGGTCCCAGCCTGACTCCAGGGGGTGCAGCCCCTGGCCAGCGCTGACCATTCCCTCCCTGCCAGCCTCCCCAGCCAGGGCCTGCAGCCCTCACAGGCCACATGCTTCCCCACAGGGGTCAGTAAGATCGTGACGGTGGATGTGAAGGGCAGCAGCCCCCTGTGGCTGAAGGTGAAGGACCTGGCGGAGGGGATGACCTACAGGTTCCGTATCAGAGCCAAGACCTTCACCTACGGGCCTGAGATCGAAGCCAATGTCACCACAGGCCCTGGAGAAGGTAGGGGAGCCTCGGGTGGGTGTGGGGCTGCCGTCCCCACACGCGGCCCCCCACGTCAGAAGGGGTCATCCGGAGCATGCCTGGGGAGCCTTGGGTGGGTGTGGGGCTGCCGTCCCCACACGCGGCCCCCCACGTCAGAAGGGGTCATCCGGAGCATGCCTGGGGAGCCTTGGTTGGGTGTGGGAGCTGCCGTCCCCACACGCAGCCCTCCGTGTCAGAAAGGGGCATCCGGAACATGCCTGGGGGTGCAGAGTTGAGTAAGACGGGGTCTCTGGTGGAGCTCTTGGCCCCACGAGTACTTCAAGGCAGCACCGTGGGGTGGGCCTGAGGGGAAGGATCGGGGAGGAGAAGAGGGGCACTGAAACGGGGGACATCCCTGATGGTCCAGCGGCTAAGACCCCTTGCTCCCAACACAGGGGGTTCCATCCCTGATCAGAGAACTAGATCGCACAGGCCCCCACCTGAGGGTTCACACGCCACAGCTGAGATCAAAATCCTGCCTGCCGCAACTAAGACCCAGTGAAGCCGTATAAATTAATTAAAAATAATTTTTTTAATTTAAAAACAAAATAAACAAAGGCGGCAATTCCAGAACACCGCATGGGGAGCGGCATTTATATGGACACGAGGGAAAAGAGACCAGCATTCCGTAGGATTCTGACGGCAGCTGAGGCAGAGGAGGGGTGGGGTGGCCAGCTGGGAGGGAGGGCCAGCCGGGCTGCAGGGGCCACCTGTGCCATCAGAGCATTTCTCAAGGAGACACTGATGTCAGAACCCCTGGGGTTCTCATGATAATGCTGATTCCTGGGGCCCGAGCATCCCTGGGAATGTGCATTTGAACGAAAGAGCCCAAGTGGCTCTCTGGTACCTGCTGTGAGAACCAGGGCTCTGGGGGTCTGCAAGTGTGGGACTGGGTCCAGGGAGGCCTGCCGGCCCCATGCTCCCTAGACAGGGGACAGAGGGGCAGCGTTAGGGGGCAGGCCAGGCCCTGTGCGCTGGTCCCGGGGTGATGGGGCGCACTGGGGACCAGAGAGGAAAGAGTAGCTTCATCTAGGCTTTGTGACCCTCCCTGGGGTCGTCCTCAGGCTGGGGGAATTCTTCTTGAGGCTGAGGCTTAGCCCCCCAAGGCCTCTTTCATGCCGGATGTCCTCTCCTGATGTAGAGGCCGCCTCCCAGACTCTCTGGATTCCTGCCCCCCCCCCCCCCCCCGGGAATATACACACCACCCCCCCCCCCCATGCTCCCTCTGAAGCCCCTCCTCCACATCCTCCTTGCCCGCCTCCCTGAGCTTGGAGGCAGTGGCCTGGCCGGGCGGCCTCTGCTGCCCAGCGGGAGGGGGTTCCAGGCAGCCACCCTTCACTCTCTTACTGGGCGCTTTGTCCCGCCTCTGGTTCTGAAGAAGGGCAGGCTGGCTCCCAAGGCTCCCAGGGTTGGAACACACCCTGCAGGGCCGCAGCGGGCAGCTTGCCAGGGAGCTGCGCCCCCCACCCCCGCCCTGCCCTCCACCTGCCCCCAGCCCCTCCCCAGGCAGGCAGGCGCCTCTCACCTGAGCCGCTTCCCAGGGAAACAAAAGCAGGAAGGGAGCTGGCGGGGGACCAGGGGGACAGAGCAGGGGCGGGGGGCCTGGAGAGGCCCGCCTGGAGGACACGGTGTTCTAACCTGAGGCCTGAAGTGTCGGGGTTGAGGGGGGCGGGGACGAAGTGTGAAGGAGCAGGCTCAGAGAAAGCGCCGCGCTGCGCCCGCTGGAGGAGGGGTCAGTGGACGTGCAGCCTGGCACCCTCTTCCCTCCAGGGCAGCTCTGCCGGTGAGCTGGAAGCTTCTAGTCTGGATGACAGCTCCACTCCACCCCAGGTGCTGCCCTGGAGGGAATGAGAGCCTGGGGTCCTGGGAGCCCCACCCCACCGCTCACACCTGCCTCGGGCAGCATCCCACACCCCCCAGGCCCTCCACCTTTGCCCTGGGCTGTGGGCAGGATGCTGGTGCGGGAAGGGAGGGAGGAAGGAAGGAAGGCAGGCTCTGAGGCCCTCCGAGGCCGTGGGCAGGGCTGGGTCGTGGGCCGCCAGGCTCAGGAGGTGAGCCCCTGGCCTGCCGTCTGGCCGGTCACCTCCTCCAGGGCCTGGAGGCGCTTCAGTCTGAAGCTGGGCTCTCGGCTCCTTCCCCCGAGGCCCCGGGCCAGCCTGCTGCCCACACGCCACTGCCTGTTTGCTTCCTTGTCCCGCAAGCATGGAGGAAGCACCTGCTGTGTCCAGGCTCCTGGAAGGCAGGGCTCCAGGCGCATGGGGAACAGCAGGCGGGCCCCCTGGGGGCCGTAGGAGCCAGCAAGGCAGGGCCCCCCGGCAAGGAAGGGGCACAGGACTCTGTGGACAGAGCAGGCTCAGTCCTCTGCCTACAGAGCAAGCTCCTCCCTCGTGCTCTGGGCCCTGGGGCTGGCACCCCCGGCGGCCCCTGAGGCACCTGTCACCCCAGGAGAGCCTGTCCCCAGGGCAGGGCTAGGTCTTTCCTCCCTCCTCGTGGTGGCAGGGGCCCCAGATCCTCCTGGGGCCTCAGCCTCCTTTCTGGCCTCGCCCTTAGAGCCAGTGCAGCTGGAGGCCTTTGTGGCATCACCCCACACACCTCTCCTGGAAGGCAGGGGCTGTGGGTGACCCGGCAGAGAGTAAGTCAGGTCCTGCAGGCCTGGCTGGAATATGCTTCTTGGGGGCACGGCACGTGGAGGGGTTCCAGAGACCCTGGCTGGGGTTTTGCACTTGGGTCCTCCTGCTGGAGCTCAGGGAGACGGTCGAGGTGTCTGGCCCCTCTCTGGGGCATCCCCTCACCCAGCGTGTGTGTGCGTGCAGGTGCCCCCGGCCCGCCCGGAGTGCCCATCATTGTACGGTACAGCTCAGCCATTGCCATTCACTGGTCCAGCGGAGACCCCGGCAAAGGGCCCATCACCCGCTACGTCCTCGAGGCTCGGCCTTCAGGTACATCTGCCCGGGCTGAGCCGGCTGGGGGTCATCGCGTGACAAGGCGCTTGTGCTCTGCCAGGGGGAAGCAAGGGGGGCCCCTGTGGCAGGTGGGACACCGGACTCGCACCCTAGTTAAGGCTCACCCTGGAGGCCCTGGAGAATAGGGCTTATCACCGGGTGAGGACCAGCTTGAGTCGGAGGGGTCATCCAAGAAGCCAGAGGAACGAAGGTTTGGGCTCCCATTGGCTAAACACTCACCGCCTCCACGCGACCCCACTGACCAAAACCCCACGAGGAGGCTGGCTGTCCCCTGGAGAACCAGCGCCCCTTTGAGGGCCACTCTGCATTCCGGCTCTTGCCACAGTTCCTATCACGTCCCAGGCTCTCCTCTCAAGCCTGAAATCAAATCATGAGAAACTCTGAAGGCATCAGGAGAGGCTGGATAAGTCACTGACGGGTCACAGCGACACCAGCGGCGGCCCCTCGGGCTCCTCTTCCCGCCAGGAGCTCCCGCCCTCGGCCAGCTCCCTCCGTTGCTAGGTTTCCGATTCATCAGAGGTGCCAGAGTTAGTGCAGGCTGGAGGCTTGTTCTCGATGTTCCATGGATGCGTGACTAGGTAACCCAAGATGAGAAAGAAAGGAAAAAAGAAGACTGTGTTGCTCCCGCACAAGCAGCAAATACTAATTGGGAAGCAGGCATCTTAGGAGTTAATACTTCTAATGGGGCCATTGGCATATCCCAGCGACGTGGTTAGTACCACAGGGTGGCTGAGCGCTAATCATCTCGATAGCAAATAAATTCACTCCAGCAGTTCCAGGAAGCCGCCAGCACCCGGTCATTGCCTTAATCTTGGGCTAATAATCGCAGTCGCAAATATCATGTAAACAGCTATTATGTCCAGCAGCTCAGATCCAATGTGTAGCCGGAACATACAGGCAGCCTTGGCTCCCTCCTCACTCCAGATGGTCCCTCCCTGGCCCTCCAGCGCCGGCTGCTGACTTGGCCGGGAGACCACCTCCTGCTTCTCCCATCCAGGGCCTGGAGCCTGTTTTTTCCATCCAAGTTGGCCTGCCGGGGTGCCAGGCTGTGGAATGTTGGCCCAGGACTTCAGCCCTGTGGATTTTCCAGTGTTCCCTGGGAGGCCCAGCGTGGGACCTGGTGTTCTGGGTTTGGGGGCTGTGACCCAGTCCACATAGTTGAGGTCAAGGGCAGAGCATAAGAGGAAGGATCAGGCCAGGACCCCCAGAAGGCTAGGGGTGCAGATTCCTCATTCTAAGGGTGAAATCGCCCTCATCTTCGGCTCCCCCTGCACCGCTGTACTTGGTTTGGGCAGAACCGACTAGACATGAGAAGCCACGTTCTGCAGACCAGGGAGGGACCCACCTGACATTTGGGACCCATGGGACCCACGCTGCACATCAGCTAAGTCCCGGGGCTGCAGACTGGAGACACAGCATTTCGTTCCAGAGCTTGTGGTCTGGCCACACCATTTGTTCCTGCGTGGGGGGGTTGGGGGGTGGTCAAGGAGGGGCAGACCACAGGCAGGAGCACTACCCTGTTGGGCTTTTGTGGAAAGGGAGCAGAAAAATAGGGGCCTGGCTAAGTGAAAGTGTTAGTCGCTCAGTCGTGTCGGACTCTGCCACCCCAAGAACGGTAGCCCATCCGGCTCCTCTGTCCATGGGATTCTCCAGGCAAGAATACTGGAGTGGGTTGCCATTTCCTTCTCCAGGGGATCTTCCAGATCCAAGAACAGAACCTTGGTCTCCTGCATTGCAGGCGGATTCTTACCATCTGAGCCACCAGGGAAGGCCAAGTAAAGGAGGGCCTACCTTTATGATAGAACATTGTGCTTAATCGATCAGTCATGTCTGACTCTTCGTGACCCCACGGACTGTAGCTGCCAGGCTCCTCTGTCCCTGGGATTCTCCAAGCAAGAATACAGGAGTGGGTTGCTGTGCCCTTCTCCAGGGGATCTTCCCAACCCAAGGAACAAACCTAGGTCTCTTGCATTGCAAGCGGATTCTTTACCATCTGAGCCACGTGGGACTCGTGATAGCATATTAGGCAGCCTCTTAAAAGCCTGCTGGCCAGCATTTTTTACTGTTGTGGGAAATGAATCTATAGATTTCTTTTGCACAAGAAAAAGGTGAGGCCCTTCGCTGGAGCCTTAGGTGGCATTAGGTGGCATTGGATTGGGTGTTAAAAAGTTTTCCACTTATGATATATGTTTCAATATTTTGCAGAGATTTTAATTAAAAAGAGAAAGAGGGAGTTCCTGGTGGTCCAGTGGTTAGGACTCAGCCAGGGTCTGGCTTCAATCCCTGGTCAGGGAACTAAGATCTCACAGGCTGCATGGCATCAGTTCAGTTCAGTCGCTCAGTCGTGTCCAACTCTTTGAGACCCCATGGGCTGCAGCACACCAGGCCTCCCTGTCCATCACCAACTGCCGGAGCTTACTCAACTCATGTCCATCAAGTCGGTGATGCCATCCAACCACCTCATCCTCTGTCGTCCCCTTCTCCTCCTGCCTGCAATCTTTCCCAGCATCAAGGTCGTTTCCAATGAGTCAGTTTGTATCAGGTGGCCAAAGTATTGGAGCTTCAGCTTCAGCATCAGTCCTTCCAATGAATGTTCAAGACTGATTTCCTTTAGGATGGACTGGTTGGATTTCCTTGCAGTCATGGCTGGGATTAGTTAATTAATTAATTATAAGTATAAAAAAAAGAATAAAAGGGTCAGATACTTGTAAAAAGTATCTCCCGAGGACCTACTCGGTGCCAAGCACGGGGGATTCGGTGTCGAGGGGACAGGCCCGACAGGCCTGGGGTCGGGGAGCACCGGTTAGGGTCAGGCAGACTGCCCCCTCTTGACAGTTGCATCCCTCTGTGCCCTCCCACAGATGAGGGGCTCTGGGACATTCTCATCAAAGACATCCCCAAGGAGGTCACGTCCTACACATTCAGCATGGACATCCTCAAGCCAGGTGTGAGCTACGACTTCCGGGTCATCGCAGTCAATGACTACGGTTTCGGGACGCCCAGCAGCCCCTCCCAGTCTGTGCCAGGTACCACCTACGGGGTGGGGGGCCTGGGGCGGGGACGAGGGAGGAGCGGTGGCAGCCCCAGAAGCACTGGGCTGGGGACCCAGAAGGCACTGTCCTCTCAGTTCTCCGAAGCCAAGAGCCCTGGGCCAGGCCCCAGGTTGGCCTTCAACTCCGGAAGGACGCAGAGGGCAGAGGTCTTGGGAATTCCTTTCCAAGGATTCCAGAAGCCCTGGACAGGGGGCCCAGTGGCTTGAGGATGAATTGGCGGGCCCAAGATGGGAGCTTCCGTGGGCTCATCACCCAGGAAATCCAAGGGCGTCAGGTCATACACTGTGTGTATACATGGAAACCACCCCCCAACACAGAGCCCGCAGCCTGTGAAGCTCAGGCCTGAGCGAGCAGCTCCCTGCGAGGGCAGGACTCCATCCTTCCCCCTTCCTGCCTTTCTCTTCCCGTCACCTCCAAGCTCACAGAGGACCAATATTGAAACCTGCGGCCCCACATCTAATCACTGTTAATAGTCACTTCCCTCAAGACAGGAATAGTGTTCAAAGTTTCTACTCACTGGGCCAGTTTCAGAAGCCATGTGCTTTTTGCCCTTGGCCTGATTGATAGAACCAAATGACAGGAAGTCAGCACTTCAAGCCTGAAATAGAAGAGCCCGCCCCCTCAGTCAGCAACATGGATTAGTACCAGCCCGGTGCAGGGAGCACAGTCCTGGGGGCTTTGAAAGAAGGGGAGTCCCCCTGGAGGAGCCTTTCCGAAGACCTGCTCATGTCCACCCTCCCGGCTACCAGAAAAGATTCTGTCCCTACTGAACCTTGGGAGAGAAACTCCCAGGCCCACCACCGGCGAGGCAAGCACCTTTCTAACACACATTGACATCTATCAAGGTAGCCCCTGGGCCATAAGTGGCAAGGAAAAATAAGAGAGAAAAAATAGAAAGCACACAGACCCTGCTCCTCCTGTGTGCGTAGCAGACATCACTAATCAATCCCAGCACTCAGGAGTTGAGAAACCCCCTCAACTCACTCTTCCTCCTGTGTCTTTAGCAGACATCACTAATCAATCCCAGCACTCAGGAGTCGAGAAACCGCCTCAACTCACGCTCCCTCCTGTGTCTTTAGCAGACATCACTAATCAGTCAGTCTAGAAATGGCCTCAGCCCTTTCTCAAACCAGCCCTCCAGGCAGCCCCTTTACTGATAAACCAGAGCTGGCCCTTGAGGTGAAACCATCCCTACCAAGCCAAGATTCTATCTCATTCAGAAGGCACAGTCTCACCTGTCCGTAAAGTGTGAGAGCAGGTGGTAGGGTCCCACCTGGAGCCGGAGGCTTGGAGACAGGACAGGTCTGAGCACCACGGCCCTGACGCCCACTCCATGCTCCAGCCCAGAAAGCCAACCCCTTCTACGAGGAGTGGTGGTTCTTGGTGGTCATCGCCCTCGTTGGCCTCATCTTCATTCTGCTCCTCGTCTTTGTGCTCATCGTCCGAGGCCAGAGCAAGAAGTACGCCAAGAAGACAGACGCAGGTGAGCTGGCTGGACCGGACTCTCTCGTGGCCATCTCCCTTTTCGGCAAAGGTGGTGTTGGGGAGGTCTCTCTCCTGGAAAAGCACCTGCTCTGATGGGCGTGGGGGTCTCCTAGGGTTCCTACACACAGTCTCACAATCTCCATCTCCAGTTTTGGTTTCAACCTTAACAAAAGAAAGAGGGGGCAGCCCAGCCATAGGGGAAAGGGGCCACCTGATCTAAAAGGATAGAGTGAGTGATAGACGTCAATCTCTGCCCTCCCCAGGCAACAGTGCCAAGACTGGTGCGCTGGGCCATGGAGAGATGATGAGCTTGGATGAGAGCAGTTTTCCTGCCCTGGAACTCAACAACAGACGACTGTCTGTCAAGAACTCCTTCTGCCGAAAGAACGGCCTGTATACCAGGTAATGGGCTCTCTGCGTGGGGTCCTGGGAGGGTGGAGGTGGGGCGGGAATCGCCTGGGCCACAGAGCAGGCAGCATGCAGCTGGCTTCACCTTGTCCTGGAAGCAGCATTCTCAGTTGTATCCGACTCTCTGTGACCGCATGAACTAGCCCACCGGGCTCCTCTCCCTATGTAATTTCCCTGGCAAGGATACTGAGTGGGTTGCCATTTCCTCCTCCACATCTCCTGCGTCAGCAGGCGGATTCTCTACCAACCACCAGGACAGCCCCCCGGGAAGCAGCATTCGCTGGGAATGGTCACTAGGCAGAGAGCCAGGCCCAGGCAGCTCCACAGCGGGGTGGGGAGAAAGTCACGAGGAGCTGGGGACAGAGGGTGTCTGCCAACCACAGCAGGATGCAAATCGCTTGCACAACTTTGCAAACCACTAACTGCTGTTTGGGGCCAAGTGCTCCTGGTACAGGCCTGAAGCCCTGATAGCCACTGGCCCGAAAGGTGAGAGGCCCCAGCGAAGATAGGCTGGGCAGACACACTCAAGAGCTGCCAGGAGTCTCCCATGACTGCTCCTGCCTTCGCCTGACCTTCCTGTTCTGGAAAGAGGGGATGCCCTCTCCCCAGGCACCTACTCACATCCTCTGTGGCCGTAGGCAGCTTTCTCCCACCCACCTTTGAAGTCTATACACCCCACATTGTCCTCAAAAGGCCGCATCCAAGAAGAGCCAACCAGGAAAGGACCAGGCTGCACCAGCTCCTATATTCACTTGACTCCTCTCCACCCAGGGCCCCTGCTAGCCCCACCCGCTGTGGCCCGCCAGGCTGCCCGTTTCCAAGGTCAGGGTCAGTTGCTAGGGCTCACTTGAGGGTCACCTGATTGACCTGGCAGTTTCAGGCATCGAGAGCATGAGGGAGAGGTTGGGCTGCAGCTCAGGGGCTCCAGCCTCGGCCCCGTTAACATTCCCGGCTCATCGGAGGTGCCCACGGGACTGAGGGGATGCCTCTCCCAGGGCCAGCTCACAAAGCTTCCCTCTGTCTGGTCCTGAAAGGAAGAGGCAATGTGTGTGTGTTCAGCAGGAGGACTTTCAGCGGGAGGGGTGCACAGGCCAACCAGACCAAGCTCTCATCTCCTGCCAAAGCCAGCTTTCCAAAGAAAGAGCCATTTGAGGCCATGGTGTGGGCCCAGCATGGCCACCGCGGCTCCGCCAGGCTGGCTCCGGGGCCCTGCCACATGGAACAAGAGGGCGTTTCACCCACAGCCTGGCTTCGCCCACCTCTCACACCCCCAGTGTACACACACCGCGGGCCCTGTGTGTCCCCTCCATCGCTGTGTACACACAGAAATCCCACGTGCCCCAAACCATCCCCAGGCTCCTGAGGCCTGACCCAGGCACAGCACATGTCGCCAAGACAGTGTTAGCCTGGCCCCCTATCCACCCCCCGTTGGTGTCCTGTGTCTTCCTGTCTCGTCTAGTGATGCTACTGCTAACTATGCTATTTCTCAGTAGCTTAAAGATGCAGCTTTGTTGATTGGCATAAAATCCATGCAGATACGGTACAGGGGGTTGCAGGAGGCAGGGGTATTGCTTGTGACACGGATACCAGGCACCAGACTGTTCTCAGAGCGGCATTTCAGCAGGAAGCCACCTCCAGCTCGGGCGGGGCAGCCGGGTTTCAGGGCCTCTGTGCTAGGAAGGTCTCCTGGAGCCGACTGGGCTGATCACGGGGCATCGGGCCCTGGGCAGGGCCCCCTGGCACCCCTTCCTGGGAAGACATGAGTAAGGCAGAGTCATGGGGGACCCCAGCCACCTGCCCAGGGCCCCTGGGAGCCTGCGCAGTTCCCAGCCCAGCCTGCTGCCTCTCACGGACCCCAAAGCGGGTGGAGCGCCTGAGGCGCCCCATCCTGGGTGTCTGTGAGATGACTCAGAGCCGGCAGGCCTCTCACTCCCCAGGAAGTGCAGTTTTCTCCAGGGCTGGTTTCTCGAAGGTAGGGCGGGCCTTAGCCTGTCTCTGGTCTCTGAGCAGATGTGGAGGGAGGGAGGCCGTGTGCCCCTTTTCCCCCCCGACCCTCGGCGTCCACTCTCTAGAGCTCACCTTGTGAGTTTGAGAGTCACCTGGGGAGCTTGTCTGCGGGGCAGGTGTCCAGACTGAGATTCCACTGCTGGGGGTCTCAGTGGGGCCCAGAAATGCTGTGTAACATTCACTGCCAAGACTCCCCCTGCCTGGGGCCTTGGGAACACCACTGCAGAATCAAGTGCAGTCTCCCCAGCGCCCCAGTCCCTGAGCCGGGGTGGGAGGTTGGTCCTGGGCCTACAAGTCCTAGAGACACACACAGACACACACACACACACATAGACACACACAGACACACACATACACAGACACACATAGACACACGTATAGATACACACACATAGACACACACACAGACACACACACAGACACAGACACACACAGAAATACATATACACACACACAGAGACACACACACGCACATAGACACACACACATAGACACACAGACACACACACACACATATAGATACACACAGAGACACACACATACAGAGACACGCATAGACACACAGACACACAGAGACATGCATAGACACACACAGAGACACAGACACACACAGACATACATATAGAGATACACACACACAGACACGCATAGACACACACACACAGACACACACGCACACACACACACAGACACACATGTACACACACACACATATATAGACACACCTAGACACACATATAGACACACAGACAGACACACACATAGACACAGACACATACACAGACACACACATGTAAACACACATACACAGACACACACATAAACAGATACACATAGACACACATATAGACACACACACATAGACACACATAGACACACACACACAGATGCACATAGACACGCATGCAGACACACACATAGACACATACACAGACACACACACAGAGACACAGACACACATAGACAGACACACACAGACACACCCAGAGACACACACACATACACAGACACACACACACATAAACACACAGGCACACATATAGACACACAGACACACACATAGACACACATAGGCACACAGACACACACCCCCTAGAGAGAGAGACACACACAGACACACACCCCCTAGAGAGAGACACACACACACACAGACACACACTGACACACACACACAATGGGAGGTTGGTACTAGGCCTACAAGCCCTAGGGACATACACACACACACAAACACACCCACCCTGGGGCCTCCAGCCCGAGGCCCTGCGCCCCGGGGCCCAGGCCTGTCAAAGCGCAGACACAGGAAGGAGAAATGGAGGGTCCCGCAGAGGGCCTCCTGCCCCCCGCCCCCCCGCGCCCCCGGGCGCCCCCAGGCCCCCGGCCCCGCGCCCCGGGAGCGCCCCACCGGCGCAAGGCGGCCCCCCCAGCCAATAAAGGGAAGGAGAGCAGGAAGCGGTGGGCACGCCCATACTCTGGGGTGGGAGGCTTCACACACCACCCCCATCGTGAGCGGGCGCCAGGCCCTCCTGCCCCTCACCTGAGAGTCGGAGATTTCCGAGGGCTTCTCCGTCAGGCTGCTGCTCTCCGCCGGGATGAGGTCATTGTACTTGGTGACGTGCCCCCCCGAGCACCCCAGGTCTCCCCTCAGGCCCCTGTCCCCCACTCTCCCCAGGTCTCCCCCTAGGCCCAGCCCGGGCAGCCTCCACTACTCCGACGAGGACGTCACCAAGTACAATGACCTCATCCCGGCGGAGAGCAGCAGCCTGACGGAGAAGCCCTCGGAAATCTCCGACTCTCAGGTGAGGGGCAGGAGGGCCTGGCGCCCGCTCACGATGGGGGTGGTGTGTGAAGCCTCCCACCCCAGAGTATGGGCGTGCCCACCGCTTCCTGCTCTCCTTCCCTTTATGGGCTGGAAAGACCGAGGGGCCCCAGGAAATCCCCCGGACAGCGTACTGAGGTCAACCGCCACGTCCGAGCTGCGCTCAGTCTGCCCCTGGGCTGGTGGGGTCCCTGGAGCTCCCAAGAGCAAGGGTTGCAGGAGCCCCCAACATGCTCCGTCCCCGGGCGTCCTGGCCTGTCTCTCCTCAAAGACAAGGAGAGGGATGCAGACACCGGAGCCCTGCTCGGCTGGAGCTGGAGAACAGCTGAACCCAGCTAATCAGGGTCAGAATGAGCTCCAGAAGGTGGGGGCTGGGCCCCCAAGGTTGGGAAGTAGTGCGGACCATTAAGGCATTAAGCTTTGGAGCTTCAGACCCGAGTTGCATCCTGGCTCTGCTGCCCAGGAGTCAAGGGCGTCATGGGTGTACTGAGTAATATCTTGAAGCCTCAGTTTCTCTCACTGCAGAATGGGCTCATGGGACAATGGGGAGGATTTGCTGAGGTTACGTTCAGTGAATGTCAGCTCTTAATACTAAGAAGGAGACGGTGCCTTTGGGAGACATGGAGCTTTAGAGAGGCTGCCATTGGGTGGTCAGGCGGGGTCATGCATGGACACTCTGCCCCAGGCTTTGGGGAGAGGGGGTCTGGTGCATTCCAGCCGAGTGATGTTACAGCCTCTCACCCCAGCCCTCCTGGCCTTGGCCGAGCCTGCTGGTTGCCAAGGAAGGGGCTGCAAAAGGCCACAGTGTCCCATGCCCTGGACCTTCCTGTCCGGTCCTGGGAGAGGGTGAGAAGGAAGAGAGGCCAGCAGGAAGTGGGGCTGCTGGCTGGGCAGGAGGTGCCAGCCAGCCTGGGGTCCAGTCACAGCCCCGTGGACCGAAGGCCTCTCTCTTGCTCATTGCTGTTTTGCTCAGCTCCAGGGTTACCATCGGGCTTGGCAGAGCCAGTGAGGCTAGAGCTGACACCACAGCTCAGAGCTGGCAGGGGCCAAGACGCAGCTTAGCCTGGTTTACATGGGGACCCACGTGATCCAGGTTGTGGCATCTTGTTGTGAGTAGTTAACTGTTTGCTGCCATGCCCGTACTGGGACTCACTCGGCCGTGCTTCCTGAAGCACTCTTCTTTCTTCCTCCCCAGAGATGGTGATGAGCCTTTGGCTTGTCGGTTCCCAAGGTAAAAGTCAAAAAGGTAAAGGGAGACTTCCCTGGTGGTCCAGTGGTTAACGCTCTAGGCTTCCGATGCAGGGGGCACAGGTTCAATCCCTGGTCAGGAAGCTAAGATCACACATGCCTCACAACGCAGCCAAAAAAACAAGATTAAAGGGATTCCCCGTGTCAGTGGAGCCGTCACCAAGGGCTTCTTGAGCCCCTTCCTGTCTGTGGAGAGGGCATCGTGGTGGGCAGCAGAAGAGGCTCCCTGTTGACTCTGCTCAGCCCCCTTGACCGTCTGCAGAGGGCATTGTGATCGACGTTCATCAGCTGAGCCCCGACCTTTCAGAAGGTAACGCCTCTGAGTCCACAAGGGACCGCCCCAGTCCCGGGAGCTCTCTGTGAGCACCCTGCGTGAGTCTGGGGGACACCCACATGGGACACAGAGCTGGCCCCTGAGGCCATGCCAGGGCCCCCCAGCCTTGAAGAAGTTGCTGGGAGAAGAATTCCCACCCCAGGAGCACCCCACTTCAGAAGTCACCACAGGGTGGACAGAGCACCTGGAATCCTCCTTACAGCTATTGGTCTCATTTATTCAGAACAAGCCCTTCACTTGAACACTGTTTCCATAGCAAACTGGGACCAGTCACTATCCCGCCCCTCGCCCTCTCCAGGGGCACACACCCTAGAGAGGAGGCTTTCTGGTTCCAGAATGCCAGATCTGAGGACCACAGCCCAGACCTGGAGCTCCTCATGCAGCCTTTGGGATAGTTCGGGGTTTGATTTGGGGCTGGATTAAGTTGACTTGGGTTTATTTACTCTGTCCTTTTTCTTTTTTGGGGAGGGGTAGGGGGCGCTGCACCACGCAGCATGTGGGATCTTAGTTCTCTGACCAGTAATTGAACCAGTGCCCGCTACAGTAGAAGCACAGAGTCCTAACCACTGGACCACCAGGGAATCCCTGGGTTTATTTACTCTGAAAGCTAAGTTCCCTGAGGGCAGGAGACCTGAATTCAATCCCTGGGTCAGGAAGATCCCCTGGAGAAGGAAATGGCAACCCACGCCAGTATTCTTGCCTGGAAAATGCCATGGACAGAGGGACCTAGTGGGCTACAGTCCATGGGGTCAGAAGAGTTGGACACAACTTAGCAACTAGACCGCCACCATGAGTTCCCTGAGGGCAGGGACCGTGGCAGTTGTGTTCAAGCCGTATCCCCAGTATCCTGCACATCACTGGGAGGCAGTCACTCTGTGCGTATCTGTTGAAACCATGAAAGGGTCATTGGAGAAGGTCATCAGGCTGAACAGGCTCAAGACCAGGTATGGTTAGCAGGATAGAGAATCAAAGATTTGTGGTTGTAAGTTATTCCTTTTCAATCAGCATCAGATCTCAGACATTCAAAGAGGCCCTTCACAGTGGCTGATGACAACGGCTGCACCCGCCGTGGGCCACCCGAGCACCCCACCACAGGGTAGCTTCACCCGACCCTCCGAGGCAGGCCTCAGTCACATCTCTTTGTACGAATGGGAAAACGGGTCAGAGAGCTTAAGCGAGTTGCTGCTGCTGCCGCTGCTAAGTCGCTTCAGTCGTGTCCGACTCTGTGCCACCCCATAGACGGCAGCCCACCAGGCTCTCCCGTCCCTGGGATTCTCCAGGCAAGAATACTGGAGTGGGTTGCCATTTCCTTCTCCAATGCATGAAAGTGAAAAGTGAAAGTGAAGTCGCTCAGTCGTGTCCAACTTTTAGTGACCCCGTAGACTGCAGCCCACCAGGCTTCTCCATCCATGGGATTTTCCAGGCAAGAGTACTGGAGTGGGGTGCCATTGCCTTCTCCGTAAGCGAGTTGACTCGGGTCCAAACATACAAACTCAGGATCTGGGCTCCGTGTGGGCTGGAGTGGGAGGCAGATGGGAGACAGAGCAGCTGGCCGCCCTCAGATGTCCAGTGAGTGATGCTCAGCGTACCAGTGCCCTGGGGCAGGGGGACACGGACTGGTGGCTGAACCTCCCAGGGTCCGCCTGGGCCCTCTCATCTCTGCAGACGCCAGCGCTCTCCATAAATGACTCCCTGTGCTGCTCACTCACCCCCGTGAGAGGCAGCTGGACGGCACGTCAGTGTCCAGAATGAGCAGCACCCAGCCTCACGACGTCTAGCTCTGGGCTCACAGGAGAGGCGATGTTAGTACTCCTGGGCACCTCCTTCAGGGTCAGCAGCCAACGCCCAATCCCTCGGGCCAGCTGTCTTCCTGAAGTCCCCGCCCCCCAGGCCCACGGAGAGTGACTTCCACCCGTGCCACCTGGTTGGAACTCTAAATCAGACCACCCAAAAGTCAGACTCCAGAACTGGATTCTTCCATTTCTAGCTACCCAGCCATTTCCCTGTAATATGGGGATAAACACAAAGTCAAGGCTTCTTATAAACAAACACACATGCTGCCACGTGGGAAAGGCTAGAACGGGACTGTGGGTGGAGGCTGGAGGAGAGAGGGGCCGGTTTCCCTCCAGAAGGCACAGGGTGGGGCCGGGGGCCGTGTCTGCAGGGGTCTAGGAGAAGGAGGTTCCCCGGCAGGGGGACCCACAAAGGCTGAGGCTTCTGTGATGGAACTTCTAAAGACAAAGTATGGCCACCGTCCAGCTTCATGTCAAAGTCAGAGCCCACGATGGGTAGAAAAATCACATAGTTAGCACACAAGTAAATCTCAATGGGAGAGAAATTCCAAGGCGATGGCAAGCCTCTCTTAATCAGTACTCAGTTCTCTGTGATGTCCTGGGTCAGCCCTGTAAGCTCATTATCATGAAATTGAGCCTATAAGAAAAAGGAATTATCAATCAGTTCCGTTCAGTTCAGTCTCTCAGTCGTGTCCGACTCTTTGCAACCCATGGACTGCAGCACGCCAGGCCTCCCTGTCCATCACCAACTCCCAGAGTTTACTCAAACTCATGTCCATTGAGTCAGTAATGCCATCCAACCGTCTCATCCTCTGTTGTCCCCTTCTCCTCCCACCTGCGATCTTTCCCAGCATCAGGGGCTTTTCAAATGAGTCAGCTCTTCACATCAGATGGCCAAAGTATTGGAGTTTCAGCTTCAGCATCAATCTTTCCAGTGAATATTCAGGACTGGTTTCCTTTAAGATGGACTGGTCGATCTCCTTGCAGTCCAAGGGACTCTCAAGAGTCTTCTCCAACACCACAGTTCAAAAGCATAAATTCTTTGGCGCTCAGCTTCCTTTATGTTATCAATACATAGGACATGTTAGATTGTATATTGTTTATTGAGCACCCAATCCAAAGAGTTAGCCAGGAGTGGCTCTAAGGGTTGTTTAAGAATGGTACTTCCTAACCCATGACCCCTGGGGGAGGCCTGGATGGAGTCAGTGGCCCCGCACCGGTTGGGCCCTCTCTAGCACCTGGGTGGGGTAAGGAGCCCAAGAACCCTGGAGGAAAATGTCCTCCAGAGGGAACCTGGGCCACGGGTCGGGGAGGGGCTCCAGCTGCCAGTCTCCAAAGGAGCTGCCCAGCATAACACCCCACCTGGGGCAACACTTTCCCACCAGGCTTCTGAGGTTCAACAAGATAAGGGCTCCCAGGTGGACTCCCCAGTGGCGCAGTTAGTGAAGAAGCCACCTGCAGGAGACTCGAGGAAATGAGGGTTCTGTCCCCAATGAGGGTTCTGTCCCCGGCCAGGAAGATCCCGTGGAAGAGGGCATGGCGACCCACTCCAGCACTCTTGCCTGGAGAGGCCCGTGGACAGAGGAGCCTGGCGGGCTGCAGTCCAGGGGGTCACAGAGGGTGGGACACACACATACCAAGGGCTCTCTGCCTGGTCCCCAAGCCCAGGACAGCACTTGCCTGTCTCCTGCTGATCTGATACCACTGTCCCTGCTTCCAGAGAGAAGCAGAAAAGAGAAAGGCCTTCCTTTGCTCCCTCTCTTTTGTCTCAGCCCTTTCTCAAGGTCCTCCCTCCCTCAGGTCCCCACCTCACTCGCTCTGAGCCTGGAGGCTGTCCTCTCCCCCTTCCCCGGGCCCCGGTAATTGCTGATGGAGTGGCTTTGAGCTGCTGTTAAGAGGCCTGGGAGCTGAAGCGGTGGCCTGATTGCCTGGCAGCCAGGGACTGGCCATGAAAGGCCCCCTTTGTGCTGGGCCGGCGACTGGGAAGCTGCATTCAATTACTGAGGGCCGGGCAAGAGTTGAAAGCAGGAGTGGGAGCCCCTGGTCCCCCCCTTGCTTTCTTTCTTCTCTTCTTACCCCACCCCCATCCAGAAAAGAAACAGATGTTCTCCGAGGTAGAGACAGAGGGGAGTGCATGCAGAGACCCCCTCCTGCGGTGTTGGGGAGCTGGGGGAGGGGCGGGCCAGACTCTAGCCGCCCCCCCACCTCCGCCCCGCCACACCCCTCCTCTGCTGGCTTTGGTGTCCCAGTCTGGTGGCACACAGTAGGTGCTTAACTTAAGGTGCTCCTTAAGGCAGGAGATGATTTGGATAAATGGGCTTTGGTTTGGGCCCCAGGAGGGCCAGAGAGGCTCCTTCCCCACCCTGCTGGTCTCAGCTTCATCCTGGGGGTGGCAGTGGGGTTGTGGGTAGGCAGGAACCAAGCATTCTCCTTCCCAGGGTGTCTGAGCACTGGGTCAGCCTGCCGTTGGGACTTCCCTGGCGGTCTAGTGGTAAGTCTGCGGTGTGAGTTCAGTCCCTGGTCAGGGAACTAAGATCCTGCAAGCTGCACGGTGCAGCAAAAAGAAATTTAATTAAAAATATGAGTCAGTCTCCCCTATCCCATGCCCCTGTGATCCTTCCCTGAGGGGCTTCAGGCCCCATGTCACACAGACCCCTTTCACTTTCCCCCTAATGATACCTTTACACTGTTCTCGCATATATTAGCTCAGTTCATCCTGTTAACGTCAGGACCCACCCATTGTACTGACCGGGATACTGAGGCGGAGAGAGGATAAGTGATAGGCCCACACTTATCCAGCTGGGAAGGGACAGAATCAGGTGGTGCCTCTGTCTCCCCACCTGCCCCCCAAGCCTGGAGACTCATTCACTCCAGACCCACAGTGATTTGGCGATGCCTCTCCAAGGCTGGGGCCTGGGGCTGGCTGAAGTTCTGGAACATCTAGCAGCCACTCCAGCTGGTCGATGGGTGCCCTCCAAGAGGGAGCTGACCTGCAGGGGAAACCGTGGGGCCCCTCTCTCGATCCCCACACTCACAGACCCTCACTGCGCCCGGACCCCAGGGACCGCGCCCCCCCAGTCTCCTGTATCCTCCACGTCTGGCTCAGACCGCCTGCCCCTGGGCCGGCCTCACTGCAGCCCGGGCTTCAAGAGCCCACCCCCAGCCCCCTTGCCTGCCCTTGGCATACGGAGCCCTGTGGTCTCTGCAGCCCCTTTGTTCGCTCCTGGGCAGGCAGCTGGGCTGTCGGCAAAGAAAGCGCTTGTATTGTGCTGCTCTGCATCACGGGGAGCACGGGTGAGGGACTCTCCATTGTCGTGGGCAGCCAGCCCTGCCTGCCAAGACGATGGGGTCCTGGGAGTGCCTGCTGGGGTGGCGGGAGCGCTGTGGGGGCTGGGGAGGGGGAGGGAGGAGGAGAGCCAGAGCACATGAATCAGCAGAGCAGTCTGGGAGCATTTAACATCCCCCTCGAGGACAGAGGAGTTCCCCTTCCCCTCTTGTGACCTCCAGGCAGGAGTTCAGGAGTTCGGAGCATGTGTACATTTCGGAAAATCAGGCCAGTCCGCGCTCAGGTCCAGCTCATCCTTTCCTTGGGCAAAACCATCACTCTCTCATCAGCACTCAGGTAGCAGCATCATCGTAGCTGCAGCACAGAGGCGTGAAATTTAAAGACGCAAGTCAGCGTTTCCTCCTGTCTGGCAGAGCCTGCTCCAGAGTTGGTGTCATTTTAGTTCTGTGCTTTGTACCCATTTCTCTTGAAGGCTTAGATGCCGTCAAGGGCTTTGAGTTCCTGAAAACGGGTGCACGCTACCTTTCCCATACATAGCTCAGAACCTTCGGGCAAGGGCAACGCTCCGTTTTCTTTTTTTTCCTTTTCTAAGATTTCTGTGCTTAGCTTTTGGCTGCGGTGGGCAGTTGCCGTGCGCAGGCTCCCCACTGCAGTGGCTTCTTGTGTCGTGGGGCAGGGGATCTAGGCGCGCTCCGGCTTCAGTGCTGTGGCTCACGGGCTTAGCTGCTCCAGGGCATGTGGAATCTTCAGACCAGGGATCGAACCGGTGTCCCTTCCATTGTAAGGTGGGTTCTCAATCATCAAAGAACCAGGGAAGCCCTCCATTTTCTTTGCCTGTAGAGCAAGACACAGATGATTATCCTGGACTTGTTTATACTAGGCTCACTGGACTGCAGGGTTTTGCCAATGTGTATTTCACTCCGGCTGATAAAATGAATTTACTGCCTCTAAGCATGTATTCACTGGGCAGAGATGAGGCAACTCGAGCTTGGTCTTCTAGAATGATATTTGTTGAGCATGTACTGTTCACTAAAACCAGTGCATCCCTTCCAGAGAGTTCTAAAGGCCTTTCCATCTGCTGTCTTTTTAGTTCTCAAAACATCGCTGGGAGCTGGGGGTGGGGAAGAGATACATGATATTTTTAGCTCCACAATTCAGAGTCGAATGTTACTTTACAAACCAGATGGACTCTTGTCTTGCAGCAATTTTCCCAAAAGCCAGCTAGAGCACGGGCCAAGGACCCCAGGATATCAACCGTATTAAGGATAATTTAATTTTTTTTATTTCTCCCCCAGAGCCTCAGGGTCATCACTGTGTGAAAATTCAGAACTTCTGTTGATAACCTTTCTCATGCTTCTTTTGTAACTGAGTGTGGCATTTATTTTGGATCACACGTGGGTGAGCATCAGCATTTTGTTCAGCGCCAGGAGCCTCTGAAGGCCTTCCAGTCTGGTCCTGGCTTTGTCCCCAGTCACACAGTAAGTCAGAGGCTGGACCAGGACTGGAGCTCAGTGTATCATGCGTGGGCCTCTGCTTTATTTACTGTCTTAGAGATTTGTTTTCATTTATCTATTTGGTCACGTCGAGTCTCGGTTGCAGCGCATGGGAGCTTCTGTTGCAGCGCGCGGACTCTCCAGTTAGGGTGTGCCAGCTCGGTAGCTGTGTTCAGGCTCCAGGTTTACTTTCTCCGTGGCATGGAGAGTCTTAGTTCCCCAACCAGGGATCAAACCCACATCCACTGCGTTCCAAGGTGGATTCTTAATCATTGGACCACCAGGGAGGTCCCTAAACCTCTATTTTTAAGTGTCGTTTGGTTATTCTTCAAGTTTGAGGAGGCCAGCAGATCAGGAGATGACTGCTAGTGGAAAGATGGCTTGCTATTCACAGGTCCCCAGAAGGGCAGGCACAGCAGGCCACGTGGAGCCACACGACGAGATACCAGGCTTGGTGAGGAGGCGGATGGAGCAGGAAGGAAACAGGAAAACTCACCCTGTGCCCTTTATTCAGGTTCCCAGAGGCAGGGCCGGAGAAGGTGATGGCACCCCACTCTAGTACTCTTGCCTGGAAAATCCCATGGATGGAGGAGCCCGGTGGGCTACAGTCCATGGGGTCGCGAAGAGTCAGACACAACTGAGTGACTTCACTTTTACTTTTCACTTTCATTCATTGGAGAAGGAAATGGCAACCCACTCCAGTGTTCTTGCCTGGAGAATCCCAGGGACGGGGGAGCCTGGTGGGCTGCCGTCTCTGGGGTCGCACAGAGTCGGACACGACTGAAGCGACTTAGCAGCAGCAGCAGAGGCAGGGCAAGCAGGCTTAGCAGAGTTTGAATGAATTCAGGGGACCCTGGAGGGTAGGGGCTGCCCCTAGTTGTCTGGTACCTGACCCTGGGGAGATTGGAGGCAGGGAATAGTGGGTCCAAGTCAGCGTGTAAGCGCCCATCAGAGGAAGCGATGCAGGCAGGGGCTCTGGGTATAAAAAGCTGCTTGCTCTCTAAGACCTGTCTAGTCTTGGGAGGGGCAGTCCCTCCAGGGTCAGCAAAAATAACAAAGCATCAGAAATACAGAAAGGAAAGAACCATGACGCATGCAACCTCGGAAAACACCATACTAAATGAAAGCTCAGACACCAAAGCTGCATGTGGTGTGATTCCATTTTTATGCAATATCCAGAATGGGTCAATCCGGGGAGACCAGAGTAGATGGTGGTTGCCAGGGCTGGGGTTGGGGGGAGCAGGTTGGGGAGGAGGAAGTGGGGAGCGACTGCTTAGTGGGCACAGGGTTTTACTCTGGGGTGATGACGGAAATGTTTCGAATTGAAAAGAAGTGATGGCTGCCGGACAGTGTGCACGTACCAAATGCCGGTGAATCAGACCCTCGACAGTGAGGTGTGGATTTCACCTTGATTTTTTTTCTTTTACTGATTCATGGAGCTCTTTCTCTTTTTTAATCGACATTTATTTTTCAATTGGAGTATAATTGCTTTTCAGTGTTGTGGTGGTTGCTGCTGTGCAGTATCAATCAACTACAAGTATTAACATATACATATATTGTGTATATATATGTATAACATATATATATATTTCCTCCCTCTTGAACCTCCCTCCCACCCGGCATCGCTCACTTAGATTTTTTTCAAAAGCTTAGAACTTGGGTCTTGTGGGTCATGTCGGCATCCGCAGGCTCTGTGCCAGCTCTGGGGGAGACACTTCCTACCCATCACGTGTTCTGAATGCCTTTCACCCCCGTGGCAGACTCCGGGCTGAGATGCCCACGGTGCAGGGCGCGGAGGAGGCTGAGAGGCGATTCGGCCCGGAGCGCTCTGCGCCTCCCAGCCCTGACCGTGCTGACCCGTCCCCGGGGTCGCTGACACCCCATCGGTTCTCTGTCCTCCCAGGGAAGCGACAGCGAGTACGAGGTTGACGCGAGCCACCAGAAGGCCCATTCTTTCGTCAACCACTACATCAGCGACCCCACCTATTACAACTCCTGGCGCCGCCAGCAGAAGGGCATCTCTCGGGCCCAGGCCTACAGCTACACGGAGAGTGACCCGGGCGAGCCGGACCACGCCACCCTCTCCAACAGCAGCAGCGCCCAGCAGGGCAGCCTCTTCCGGCCCAAGGCCAGTCGGACCCCAACGCCCCAGAACCCCCAGAACCCCCCGAGCCAGCAGAGCACCCTCTACCGTCCCCCCAGCAGCCTCGCCCCCGGCTCCCGGGCCCCCATCGCAGGGTTTTCATCCTTCGTTTGATGTCGTCCTCGTCCTCGTCGGCGGAAGAGGAAAAAGAAAACACGGCACCCAGCTCTTCTCCACCCCTCCCCGCACCGCCTGCCAAAAAACAAAAACACCAAGAAACCAAGTCAACTTTTCACCTCCTGAGTTTATTTTTCCAGAGATTCCAGGGACAGCAAAGCCGGTGTGGAGAAGCATGGAGAAAAACCGCGAGGGGACGTGTGTGGCTTCGAGATTGTGGGGTTTGCTGCGGCTTCAAGAGGCTGAGCGGGGGGGGCGGGGGCGGGGGGGCGGCTACGGTGGACACCAGTGAGTTTAGGCCAATGGAGACAGACAGAGGGAAGGAGGGAGGGAAGGCAAGGACAGGAGGGAGGGAAGGCAAGGACAGGAGGGAGGGAAGGCAAGGACTGGAGGGCCGTCAGGTGGGCGTGACCGGGGCCAGGAAGCTTCTGGAAGTCCAGCCAGCTGCTCCTTTCCGCATGTGCTGCAGCTCTGGACCCAGTGCTGGCTGGTGCCAGGACGGGCATCCCGGGGGGGCAGGCGCCCCTCCCGCGCCCAGTGTCCCCACCAAGCATCTGGTTTATTTAGGAAAACGAAACCAGCTCAAGGGTGAGACTTTGCCTACCCAGCTCCTTGCTCCTAACTGACCTTTCTGTTGTGAACACAAGGAAGAGGAGGTCCCTGGGGCTGGGGGGATGCTCCCAACTCCTACCCACTGAACCCAGTCATTCCTTTACTTGAATTCACTTACCCATCCGCATCCCCCGAGCACAGACTCAGAGAGATGGACTCGGGAACAGAGGCGGGGGGCGGGGGGGGGGGCCCGCCGGCCCAGCATCCCTGGAATAACAGAGCGTGGGGCAGGCCGTTGGGACTGGAAGAAGGACTCTTGGACTTTCTTCTTTCTTCTAATTCAGGTACCATCTGCCCCCTCACCCCACCTTCTTAAAGGAAGACAGAAAAGGGGGCTCCAGAGACAAGAAAAGGGACTGCAGGCTAGGCCGCAGTGAGGCATGACACCATTATTTACACACACCACCACCCCCTACACAGACACACCATGCACTCGCAAGGAAAAGGGTCCAGGGATCCTCCCCAGGAAAAATCTCTTTGGGTCCTCCTAGCCAGCAGGACACTCACTTTAAGATCTGTGTCCCTCGTTCCCAGCCTACTGTTCTTCGTGTCTAAGACCCCCGCCGCCTCAGCGCAGGGGCACAGGAGCCCAAGGGGCGGGCCAAGTCCCTGGTGCAGAGGCTGGAGCTCCCAGCACCTGGTTTACAAAGGCAGAGGCCACCCCAACCCTCAGAAACGTCTTCCAGACTCGGCTCAGCGAGGAGGGGCCTCCTCCAAACTGGACACGAGCTCCTGGGGTGCACAGCCAGGCCTCCAGAGGAGCGGGTCAGATGGGACCACGGGACAATTATAGCTGATGGGAGGCAGAGCTTTCACACACACGCGAGTTGCCCGGAGGAATGTTCTTTAAAAAGCTACTTCTGGTGTCCTGGGTCTTCCCATCAGCTCAGAGCTTCCGGATGCAAGGGTTTAAGGAGGAGCCTTTCCAGCAAATTCCCTGGGTGCCCACCCCACCGCACCCCACCCCACCCACCCCAGAGCCCTGCAAAGGGGCCCACCCCCCAGACTGCTCTGTGAGAGGGGTGGCCGAGGTGGGACCCCTCAGTGGGGAGCTCCAGTCCCAGTCACCCGACCAGCCGACCACGGGGAGGAGGCCACGCCCCATTGAGGGCAACGTGGAGAACGAGGAAGGAGCTGAGAAACAAGCCAAGGACGTTGCAGGGCTGTCCTCCTCCCCACCGACACGGGTGCCTGAATGGAAGCAGGGCCGGTGGCCGGTGGAAAGGGCATGCCACCCAGCTGGGGGCTCCTCCCCAGGCACTGGGACCCCCAGGAAACATGATGGGGAAAAGTGGGAAGATGGCTCCACATACGGGCTGACCCACCTCTGGGGTCCAAACAGCACCTTCCCAGCTCAGGGGGTCTAGAAAGGGAAGCAGGGTCTTTCCCCCCAGGGAGGACACAGGCCTGAGACTCATCTGGCAGTTGCTCTTCCCTCCCTCTCTCTTTAAAACCACCTCATCCGTTTCTCTGCTGTGTGTTGAACCATAGAAAGTCCTTCCTGGTTTACATGAAGAACCTCTTTTTGCCCAGCCCACGGAGGGACTGGGGGGAGGAGCCGGGACTGGGAGAAACGCTGTGTGTACACGCGCATACAGTTCACAGGAGGGCAAATCCCTTTTGCCTTCCGCGGATCACCTTGTGCATTAAGACGCTCGCCCTCCCTGCCCCACGCGCTCCTCCACACCCGCGCTGACGCTCGCGTGCACCTGTGGGGCGGCGCCCACGCTCACCTGGGCTCTCGCTCACCTGGGCTCACGCATGCGCGCGCGGATACACACGCACTGTGCGGCGGCGTACCTGCGTCAGCAACCCCCTCGGAGGGGCCGACTGCCTCCAGTGAGACACAGGCAGCGTGAGTCTTGCCCACGTGGGGCGAGGCTGGGCTCTGTTGTCTGAAAGGGCAAGGCGAGGACACTGCCAACCAGGGCTCTTCGAGGAGCTGGGAGGCGGGCGGCCCCCGGTGAGAGTCCCACCCTCCGTCCATCCCCCCACCTGGAACGGTGCCTCCACCGCCCCAGCCACACCTGGAAGCCCGGCTTCCAGCCGTGCACCTCTAGATTTCCAGAGGACTGATCCTTGTCCGTGTTTACATATCTGCTGGGGCAGTGGCGGCTCCTGTCCGGACACCTGGCCGCGCTGGAAAGGTGTGTGTGGGCACTGCCCATGGGTCACGGGGAGCCTCCCTGCCCTTTGGCTTCTTGGGCCCGTGACGTCAGACCCCGTGTTGCCCTGACTCCCCCTGGAGCGGGCTCACCTGGGGACAGCGCCTGGCTCCTCACCTGGCCCTGCCCCGCCGTGCCCTCCGAAAACCTGGTGTTGCCCTGGGCAGCTCACACCTGGTGCACTAGCTCGGCCTTTGCCCTCCTGGCCGCGCCTCCTGTGTTCACAGCCCTTCCGCACCCAGACTGCCAAGACGACCAACCAAAACGCTGCCCGGGGCTCCAGAAGCGCCCTCCTCCCGGGGGCTCCGGGGAGTCCTCGGCGCCGGGCGCCTCCCCTCCAGTCTCCGGACTGACACTGCCCAGACTCAGAAGGAAGAGGAGGCCTCCGGCCGCCCCGCCCGGCGGCTCGCTGGCCCGAGGCCTTCTGTCTGCCCGCACTTCCCTGGGCAGAGCTTTCAAAGGTGCCAGAGCCCTCCGCCCTCCCATGCCCCACTCTGGGCGGGGGCTCCCCTCACCTGGTGCCCAGCAGAAGGTGCCCACACTTGTGAGGGGCTGGAGGGCACCAGTGGGGAGGGGGGTCACCTGAACACCTGCCTCCGGCTCCCCAGTGCCTGTGTGGGGACCTACCCAGCGGCCACCCGACCACCCCCCCAACACAGGTGCCCTCTTGGGACACGCCACCCCCTTCTCTTTGTTTCTGTAAAAATAACCAAAAGCATTTAAATGTGTTACCTTCTTTTACACATATAGACTCCAAAAACAAAAACCAAGACAAATCTTTATTTTTTTGATTTAAAAAATATAAGAAAAATTATAGGGAGAGTATTCATTATGGCAGGTGTCTATCTGTAAGAAAAATATATATATATGTCATATAGCTTGTTAGGTTTATTTTTTGAATGAAAGGTAACAAATTGATTTGAAATATATACCACAAGAGGTCCCATGTCCCGTCAAACTTGTCAGTATTTTATAAATAAACTTTTTTTTTTTGGAATTCTGAAGCAACATTCATTCTTCTCCCTGGAGGGCAACCCCACCCCCATATCACTCTCAAGTAATCTGATTCTGAAACACCCATTTTTAGCCTTGCTGTGGTTTTGCAAAGAGAGTCAAAGGTTCAAATTTTTCTGCTTTCTTAATTCACGGATGAGTGGACGTCTGTGCCTTCAAGTGAAATGCACTGTTTTGTTTATTTTACACTTAAAAAAAAAAAAATATATATATATATATATATTTTGGTTGCCCTCAGGATCTTCCATCTTTATTGTGGAGTGTGGGATCTCTTATGTGGCATCCAGCTCCCTTACTGGGGATTGAACCAGGGCCCTTTGCATTGAGAGTGTGGGATCTTAGCCACTGAATCACCAGCAACTGTCCCTATTTTATACTTTCAAGATAAGAGCCTCTTAGATTATGCCCAATTAGAGGCAAAATGATAATGACGAACAATAATAGTAATAGCAATTGCTAATGCTCCTATTCACCGAAAGGACTGATGCTGAAGCTGAAGCTCCAATACTTTAGCCACGTGATGTGAAGAGCTGACTCACTGGAAAAGCCCCCGATGCTGGGAAAGATTGAGGGCAGGAAGAGAAGGGGACAACAGAGAATGAGATGGTTGGATGGCATCACTGACTCGATGGACATGAGTTTGAGCAAGCTCCGGGAGTTGGTGATGGACAGGGAAGCCTGATGTGCTGCAGTCCGTGGGGTCACAAAGAGTCGGACATAACTGAGCAACAACAATGCTTCTATGGCATTTTACCCTGTGCCAGACGCTGTTGTAATCACTGTACATTGATTAACTTCCTGGAATCCTTGTGCTTACCCCCTGGGAGGGAAACTGGACCAGGGAGAACTTAAGTGGCTCGCCCCTGAGTATTGGAAAAACCAGGATTTGTTCTAAAGCAGGCTGGTTCTAGAGATAAACGCTGCCTCTCTGCTACGTGAGGGTAAGTTTCTTGCTGATTTCCACCTTACTTTTGACAAAGCCAGCACCTCGTATCCTAGTGATCCTGATGTAGCAAGAACCACTGTGGCATGTGGCCACTCTATCCTAGTTAATCCACCCGGATTTAGAGTTAGGGCTTGACTTGCTGAATTTCTGAGTACACAGGTCTTAGGCTCGACTACATTCTTCTCCCACAAGTTAAGTCAGATGGATTCAAATAAGAGAGAGTGATGGGAAATAATTTTAATAGAACAGATAATGCAGGACTTCCCTGGCAGGCCAGTGGTTAAGATTCTGTGCTCCAAAGCAAGGGGCATGGGTCCAGTCCCTGGTCAGGGAACTGAGATCCCGCGTGCCATGGGTGTGGCCAAAAGTGAAAATCATCATAATAAAATAGTACCTGTGATGCCACTCAATTTTACATAGTACACTTCTTTTATTTAGTCTACGTTGTATAATGAGTTTTTTGTTTTGCTTGTTAAATCATCGTACTCTTTTTCGGTCCCACGGACTGCAGCTCACCAGGTTCCTCTATTCATGCGATCTTCCAGGCAAGAATCCTGGACTGAGTTGCCGTTTCCTTCTCCAGGGCATCTTCCCAACCCAGGTATCAAACTCACATCTCCTGTGCTGGCAGACAGGTTCTTTTCCATTGAGCCACCTGGGAAGCCTGTACAATGCCTGCCAGATATTTATACATACAAAGGCTACTCAACCAATCAAGACATAATTAAAGCAGGGAATTTAAAACACGTAAGTAGGTATGTACCTTCTTCACTTTATTTTTACTTAAAACTTGAAAATGTAGATTAATCCACCAATCTGTTCATAGTGGATGTAGTGCTTTTCCTTTTTTTTTTTCTGTGTGTAGAGTTTTGGTCTTTCTTACACATCTAAAATGTATCATCAGTGAATTCCAGTTTCTACCTCTTTAAAGTAAAGCAAAAATGTACAGGAACTTGGAACTGAAGATTTCCAGTTTCTGGCTTGTGAGGAGCTTGGAAAGTGCCAGCCCATTCAAACAACGAGTAGAAAACCAAGCAAATGGAAAAATCAACACTTCTTAGATTCATAAGAGAAGTGAACGAAGTCTCAGGACCAACTGCTGCCCCCAGAATTAGAGGAACGGGTGAATACAGAGAATCTCCACGTCCCAGAGTAGACATGATGAATTGGTATAAAAGCCAAACCCTAGACTTTATTTTATTTGATTGTTTTTGGCTATGCCCTTCAGCCAGTGGGATCTTAGTCCCCTGGCCAGGGATCAAACCTGTGCCCCCCGCAGTGGAACATGTATTCTTAACCACTGGACCTCCAGGGAAGTTCCTAGATGTTATTATTCTTTCCCTAATACTCTACAGTTCTTGTCCATGACTAACTCCACACTCTTTCATTTTGGAAACTTTGTGTTATCAAAGTACTTCTTTTCCAAAGCATCCGATGTACTCTTCTCCTTTTTCATGCTTGTCCTACTCACTTACATCATATTTCATTAAATTATGTAATTACTATAAAAAGCACAACTGGCATAAACAAGTTTGGGAACAGTGCTCAGCAACTCTTTGTAAACATCCAACTCAGTTTGGTAGGAGTGGGAGTGTGTGGGTATGGCAGAAAGCAGGCCATTAGCCTTCGGCATTTGGAGGTTGATAGATTTCTTCATGTTTAGCAGAAAGAATCAGTTAATACGGCTAATTTGTTAAGTGGAGATCAGAGAAGGGAGCTTCTGTATATATGACAGGACAAACCCTGCCCACTCTGTAACTAGTTTTCAAGATGAGTAAGGGATTTTCAAGGGCGATTCTGACCACCTAATACCTTCACACTGTACACAATACGGAACCCAACCACATTAGCTTAGAGTCCATGCCAACTGATTTGAGGAGGTTTGGTTAAAGGATAGCAAGGGGAAGACATTCCAGAAGAATGAGTCAGAAGAGTGGGTTCGGTTCTAGAGTGGTCACTTGCAGACTGAGACTCGAAGTGTCTTTTTTTTTTTTTTCTGGAGTACAGTTGATTTACACTGTTATGTTAGCTCCAGGTGAACAGCAAAGTGATCCAGTTATACACATACATATATACCTTTTTTTCCCCCAGATTCTTTTTCCTTATAGGTTATTACAGAATTCTGAGTAGAGTTCCCTGTGCTATACAGTAGGTCCTTGTTGGTTATCTATTTTATATATAGTAGTAAGTATCTGGGCTTCCCAGGTGGCCTTTGTTAGGTAAAGAAGCTGCCTGCCAATGCAGGAAACTTAAGAGATGTGGGTTAGATCCCTGGGTGGGGAAGATCCTCTGGAGAAGGAAGTGGCAACCCAGTATTCATGAATACTCCAGTATTCTTGCCTGGAAAATCCCATGGACAGAGGAGCCTGGGGGATTATGGTCGCTGGGGTTGCAAAGAGTCTGAGACGCCTGAAGTGGCTGAGCAGCAGCAGCAGCGAGTATCTGCTAATCACAAACTCCTAACTTATCCCGCCGCCTTCCCAGGTGGCTCCCTGGTAACGAATCTGCCTGCAACACAGAGACTCCGGTTCGATCCCTGGGTGAGGAAGATCCCCTGGATAAGGGAATGACAACCCACTCCAGTATTCTTGCCTGGGAAATCCCATGGACAAAGGAGCCTGGCGGGCTGCAGTCCATGGGGTCGCAAATGAGTCAGACCAGATGGAGCACGCACGCATGCACGTCTGCTCCATTGAAATCCCTCTTAGTTTCTCAGGGGAAACAGGTAATCTACCATCAACCACACTGACAAGAAGAGCCAAGGAAACAATGAGATCTGAAGGAAGGGCTTGAGCCACCAAAAAGCGTGTCTTCTGGGTGGTAGAAGCTTGTTTGTTCTAGACCCAAGAGACAGACAAGGCGATGGCACCCCACTCCAATACTCTTGCCTGGAAAATCCCATGGACAGAGGAACCTGGTGGGCTGCAGTCCATGGGGTCGCTAAGAGTTGGACACGACTTAGCAACTTCACTGTCACTTTTCACTTTCACGCATTGGAGAAGGAAATGGCAACCCACTCCAGTATTCTTGCCTGGAGAATCCCAGGGACGGGGGAGCCTGGTGGGCTGCCGTTTCTGGGGTCGCACAGAATCGGACATGACTGAAGCGACTTAGCAGCAGCAGACCCAAGAGAAGCCTCTTGGTGTTCTGGAATTCAGTCTCAGCGTTTCTAATCCTCAACCAGCCCCTCCCTATCTGTGGCCAGTGGGCACGGTCTGTGACTGTTTCCAGCAAAGATACCAGTCAAATACACCAGAGAGAGAGAGAGGGAGAAAAAAGACAATTCCTTCACCGAAACAATGGGGATGGTGAATCTGCTGAGAGGCAAGCGGGGAGGGGAAAGGAAGGTGCTTTCCAAAACCAATGAGACACAGGGTGATACAATATACTGGCCTGGATTGTAGGTAATGTTCCTTCTGTCCACTGAGAAAAAGCAACCTCACTGGGAAAACATCAAAGAAGCCTCTCAGATTTCTTTTCTAAGAACTCTCAGCATCACCAATCAGGAAAAGGACTCTTGATTGGCAAGTCTAACCAAAAAGTGTATGGGGCTGGCAGACCTAGGTTCCCAGAAATTCCAACTTGAGCTTGAACTCAACTTCCACCAGCCTCCCCTCCCTTGTCTGTGGAACGGATGCAACTTCTGCCCTTGCAACATCAGACTCACGGAACAAATCACAGAGAAATAAACTTTTAGATGGAGGCGACATCCTGGCCGCCTCCTTCCCACTTTCTCTGTCCTGCACAGGGAAGGGCGCGTCCTGAACTGTCAGAGGCTCTGTGTTTCAGTTTCCCCATCGTGATGGCAAAGCACTTTGGTTCTGAGGCTTGGTTGCAGTCTGCAGGCTGAGAGTTCAACTGCTGTTTTCCCTTCTGACATCCTAGCTTCTGGCAGGGAGGAATCACTTAAAGCAGCTTGCTCTGGAGGTTATGGGTTATGGAGGAGGTCGTGTTAGGGTGCAATATAAGAGGGTAAGAGAAGATGAGCCTGGGTCAGCTCCAGCTCCGTCAGCCCATGGGTTCCGCCAGATTCAAGAAGGGCTGCCGACTGCCTGCCCCAAGGCTTCCAGCACACACGGAACCCACCCACCCACCACATTGGCCCCGAGAGGCCAGGAAACCCAGGAGGCCTCACCACTTCCCCCTGGGTTGTCTAAGGCCAATTGCTCAGAAGCTTATCTGTACCCTGGGAATGAACTGAACTGAAATAGTGTTTGGTTCCCTTTCCTCCCAAAGTTGACCATCCCAGTCAACCAAGCCCCTCAGGTTGGGGTTTATTCCTTCTTAGTCAGAGGTTCAGCCAATGCCCAGGTCACCCCAGAGGACACAGAGGGTCAGAGCCCAAAGAATATCACCCATTGCTCCTGAGGATCTGAATACCAGGACGACTTCTATGGACTTGGCCCTGAAGGCTGGTGTGTGGACGTGGGACCAGCCTAGTACGGACCTGACTCTGACCTGAAGGTCTCCTTCTCATGGCAGGTGGGGGCGGTGGGGGGGTGTTTGCTGCAAGACAGTGAGGGCTGGGCTGGCTGAACACCCACCCCCTGCACAAGCTGCCTGCCGCCTCCTAGTATTGAAGGGTTTGTATTAATAATCTGCTCAACAGCGCCTGTGGAGCCCAGATAAAGCAGCCGATGAATAGGGTCACGATAGGTTCCGTGCCACACCTTCTGTCCTGCTGTAATTATCTATGACACTTCCTTTCACTGGGTCAATAAATGACCTGGTCCTCCTCCTGATAGGTGGTCACTGACAGTGGAGGCGGCCAGCGGGCCCAGCTTGACGCGTGCCCTGCAGGTGGGCCCTGGGACTGCATGCTGAAGGTCCGGGAGAACCCAAGGACCATCCACTGGACACAAGTGTGACTTGGGTGGTGTGGAGGTGCCAGCAAGTTGGGTTTCTTCCAATGCTGGACCTTATGCTCAGTTTCACCTCTGCTGGGGGCAGGGGGATACCATGACCCCAAATTCAGAGGGTCCTGATGCAAGTTCCTCCCTCTTATTTTTCCCTGACTCCTTGTCCTGCCACTTGAGGATCTGTGTGGTCTCCAGGCCGGTTCTCCCTACCGAGGGCTCCAGGTCTGGAAAGCTGCCCTGCCCGCTTTTCTGACGGAGGAGGCCTTGTTTATACATATGTCTAAGAGGACAAGAGACAGATCCTCCTCCCCGCCCACTTCGCCAGACTGACCAATTATTTGTGACATCTGGTAGGAATCGGGAGGTGGGGGTGGGGTGAGGGGAATCAGTGCTGGGCTGAGCCATCTGTATTAATCTTATTGGTCGGCACAGTTGCTATGACAGAACGCACAGGCCTTGAACGTAGAAAACTCAGGGTCCACTTAGGGTTGACAGATAAAATACAAACCAAATTTTGCATAGGATATATTTATCCTAAAACATTGTTTGTCATTATCTGGCATTCAAATCTAACCAGGCAGCCTCTATTTTTTTTATGTGTTAGATCAGCCAGTTGGTTCCGATCCTCACTGTGTACCAGATGTAGGGGCTCAAGCCAAATTCACAGACCCTCAGATTCTTCCACCAGAGAAAGGAGATGCTGAAAACTGCACTGGCCTCCTCACCGAGAATGTCTGGGTGTCAGCAGGGAGATTACACATGAGTGTGATTTGTAAGCCGTAAAACACGCTACACATTTAAGGGATTATTGCTATTGTTCGTGGATAAAATGACATTTATGTGAAGCCGTCCAAGAGCTCATGGCTTTAGGCACAGTTCTGGTTCAAGCCATCGGCTCCCTCACCAAGTCATCCTCTACCCAGCCTCAGAACTCTCTGAAGCTGGAAATCTTGTCAGTTGGAAACTTCTGCATCTTAGAAATTTGGGGGATTTTGCAGGGCAGAGCTAAGGTGCCTTTTTAGAGAGTAACTGACATGCTGGAAGGCAACAGAGCGATCCAATTAGGGCCATTCGAGGAAAGTTTCATAGAAAGACCATGTATCACGTTGCGATATGGTTTGGGGGAGCCACAGGGGAACCATAGGACCTGGGGTTAGGAAGAGCTAGGCACCACTTCCACCCTGAGCCTGCTGTGAAAGGAGGAAGTTACTGGGGCCTGCAGACAGAGAAGGCTGGATGAAGCCAGCCCGACAGTGCCAGCTTGGGGGTGGTGGGCAGTGGGCGGCACGGAGAGCCACGACCCTCTCCCCATTGGCTCTCCTTCCATCCTCCACTCTCGAGCCCGGGAGAGTGGTCCACACTCGGCAGGAAGTCAGGCCCCACTGGGATGCAGTCTGCCCGGGCCAGGCTCCCCCAGGGGCAGAGAGCAAGGTGGGCACACAGAACCTGTGCCTTCCTGGAGAGTTCTACTCTGACCCCCCAGCAGAGGAGACATACTCCCCTTTCTTCCTTTTCTCAGTGTTGACGGGGGTGTAATTAGACCCATGCGGCTTTGGGGGAGCTCTCCCCAGGATGGCTGGGAACTTCTGGTAGGTTGTATACTCAGCCACTCAGTCATGTCCCACTCTTTGCGACCCCTTGGGCTGTAGCCCACCAGGCTCCTCTGTCCATAGGATTTCCCACCAAGAACACTGGAGTGGGTTGCCATTTCCTTCTTCAGGGGATCTTCCCGACGCAGGGATCAAATCCGAATCTCCTGCACTGGTAGGCGGGTTCTTTACCACCGAGCCACCTGGGAAGCTCCTCTGGTAGGTTAGAGAATGTAAGAGGTCTTTGACATTTTTGCCTGTAACCTCCTGAGCCAACTGGAGCCACAAGACAAAAAACGATACCAGATGGTCTTTGTCGACTAGACCCCGCCCATCACTGTGCCGAAAGCTTCTTCTGCAGCCTCCTTACCACATTGCAGGCTCACCAGGAATGCAGGAATGTCACCTCTTCCTCCTTTAGCAGATAAGGACACCTAGACCTGGAGAAGCTCCAATACTTTGGCCACCTGATGCAAACAGCTGACTCATTAGGAAAGATCCTGATGCCGGGAAAGATTGAAGGCAGGAGGAGAAGGCGACGACATAGGATGAGATTGTTGGATGGCATCACTGACTTGATGGACTTGAATTTGAGCAAACTGTGAGAGATGGTGAAGGACAGGGAAGGCTGGCGTGCTGCAGTCCATAGGGTCCCAAAGAGTTGGACAGGACTTAGCCACTGAACAACAACAGAACTGGAGAGGTGGAGGAACGTGCCTGCCGGGTGAAGGCCAGGGCCAGGGTTCCAGCCCAGGTCCACCAGGCTCCACCGCTTCCTGTCTTTAACCTCCAAGCACCCTCAGCCCAGGTTCAAACACTGCTTGAACTAAAGGAGGAGATGTGAGCCCGCGGAGAGGCCTCCACCCTTCCAGCGGCCACAGGCCGGGCAGGAAACATTATTTCAAGATAGCGATGTCTGCCTGCAGGGCTGAGCAAAGGTTCTCTGTCAAGGACCAGATAGTAAATATTTCAGGCTTTTGGGGGCAGGAGGCCTCCAAAGACAATACCTAAGCAAATGTGCCTGGCTATGATCCAATCAAGATTTACTTATGAGCCCTGGAGACAGAATTTTGTACCATTTTCACATGTCACAAAATATTCTGGTTTTTATTCTTGCTGAATCATTTTAAAATGTGAAAATCATTCATAGTTCCTGGGCCATACAAAAACAACCTCAGGAGCTGACTCCTGGTCTGGTCTATACTTTGCAGGACTTTATGGAGTTTAGGAAGTTGAGGGTGCTGTAACAGGATGAAGAGTCTGCATGCATGCTCAGTTCCTTCTGACTCTTTGTGACCCCATGGACTGTAGCCCACCAGGCTCCTCTGTCCCTGGGATTTCCTAGGCAAGAACACTGGAGTGGGTTGTCGAGCCCTCCTCCAGGGGATCTTCCCGACCCAGGAATGGAACCTGCGTGATTATCACCTGTGTCTCCTGCACTGCAGGCAGATTCTTTACTGCTGAGCCACCTGGGAAGCCCAGTGTAAATCATGCCCCCACCACCAATTCATGTCCACCTGGAATTTCTGAATGTGGCCTTATTTGGAAGCAGGGTCTTTGCAGGTGTAGTTAGCTGCGATGAAGTCACACAGGATTCGGGTGGACTCTCGGGCCAGTGACTGGTGTCCTTGGAAGGGGAAGAGAAAACACAGACACACGGAGGCCACCTGGAGACGGAGGCACAGGTTGGAGGGATGTGGTCACAAGCCGAGGGTGCCAAGGATGGTCGGGTCACCTGAAACTGGGAGAGGCGAGGAAGGCTTCTTCCCCAGGGCCTCACAGCGGGGATGTGGTCCTGCTGACATCTGGGTTCTGGACTTCCAGCCCCCAGGACTGTGAGATAATACATTTTTGTGGCTATAAACCCCCCATTTGCGGTCATCTGTTACGGCAGCCCCAGGGAACAGGTAATAAGCTTTGCTTGCAGCCCCGGTGTGCATCCTCTATCTCTGGGAGTCTTGGTTCAGTGGCCTCGCAGAGGCTGGCAGAAGCCCAGGTGGGCACCGCCCAGACCTCAGGCCTCCCTTCCGCTCCTCCCCCAACAGTTTTAGATTTCTCTAGAAAACTGCCAGCCAGCCCCTGAGTGAAACTGGCAACCATGGGATGCTTATTTTCCTGTTTCTCCCCAACTTCCCCACTTCTTAAATTGTTTCCACCTCTGAGAGCCAAACAACAGTCATTCCCCGAGGTCAGGAAAAACCCTCACCCGCCACTAACCTGCAAAATATTAATCACAGATGCTGGTGACCGGAACTCTGGGGGCCTTGCTCCCTCTGTGGCCGTCGCTGGGTAGGGACAAGGGGCCGGGGGGACAGATGGGGAGCAGGGTGGGGGGGCAGAACCTGCCTGTCTCCTCAGGCTGACGTGTGCCTGGTCCATGGGGAGCCTAGGCAGGCTTCTGGCCTAGCCCAGGTCCACACACCCTCGCAAGGCCCGGCTCCCCATTCCCCGTTTCCTACTAGGACCCGGCATCAGAGCAGCCCCGGAGGACACCCAGATGCAGCCAGTGCCGTCCAGTCCAGTCGCTCAGTCGTCTCTGACCGTTTGCGACCCCGTGGACTGCAGCACCCCAGGCCTCCCTGTCCGTCACCAACTCCCCGAGCTTGCTCAAACTCATGTCCGTTGAGTCGGTGATGCCATCCGACCATCTCATCCTCTGTTGCCCCCTTCTCCTCCTGCCCTCAATCTTTCCCACCATCAGGGTCTTTTCCAATAAGTCAGTTCTTCACATCAGGTGGCCAAAGTACTGGAGCTTCAGCATCAGTCCTTCCAATGAATATTCAGGACTGATTTCCTTTAGGATGGACTGGTTTGATCTCCTTACTGTCCAAGGGACTCTCAAATGCAGTCAAGTACATACACAATGGGCTTCCCAGGTGGTACAGTGGTGAAGAATCTGCCCACAATGCAGGAGACACAGGTTCAATGCCTGGGTTGGGAAGATCCCCTGGAGAAGGGAATGGCAACCCACTCCAGTATTCTTGCCTGGAGAATCCCAGGGACAGAGGAGGCTGGCGGGCTACAGTCCATGAGGCCGCAAAGAGTGGGACACGACTTAGCGACTCAAGAAGGGTAACAATGCACGTAAGTAAGAGTGAGAGTTCACACTTACCAGACACCCTGCTAAGTGCTTCACATTCATGAACTCATTTCGTCTTACAGAGGCCCAAGTCCCCTGCCCCCAGGTGACAGGACCAGGGTCTTCAGTGACATCCTCCATGCCTGGGGACTAAGTCCAATCACCAAGTGTCCCGGTTCGAAAGGCGCTCAGCACTCCTCGGGGAGAAGGGACCTGCCCACACTCCTGTGGGGACCCCAGCTGGAGGCGCATCTCTGACCCCCCAGTCCTGGACTGCTTCTGTTCCACTGTCTCTTCTGGGGAAAAAGTCATTCCTTGAGTTCAGAGCTCCAGAGGTGACCCTAAAATACGGCTGGCAGCCTTGGCGTTGCTTACTTTGTGTGTGTGTGTGTGTGTGTGTGTGTGTGTGCGCTCAGTCGTGTCCGACACTGTGGCCCCGTGCACTGTAGCCTGCCAGGCTCCTTTGCCCGTGGAATTTTTCAGGCAAAAATAGTAGAGTGGGTTGCCATTCCCTTCTCCAGGGGATCTTCCCCACCCAGGGATCGAACCTGCAACCCCTGCTTGGCAGGCAGACTCTACCACTGAGCCCCCCGGAAACCTTTTTTAGTATTGTTAAGGGACTTGGCCAGCCAATAGCTGGGAAGGCACAGGAAGACTCTAGAAGACAAGGGTGGCTGGGAAGAGTGGGAAGGCAGAGGACCCTCCTCAGGAGGAAGCCCCCTTGTCATTTCTTGGAAGGAGCCCCGTGGGGGCGGCGGGGTGCTGAGCCTCTGGATGGTGGCTGTGAACACATCTGTTTGCAGTCTCCCCACTCACCTCCCGCCCCCACCTCGGCCTGCCCTCTGTAATCACCCTGCTGCCTGTGCTTGTCCAGCCTCGTCCTCCTGCCTGGACCAGTCTGGTAGATGCGGGACCGTGAATCAGTGGCCGGCTGTTTCTATTGCCCTTGGATGGGGGTGGAGTTGGTCCAGTCACAACACAGGGATCTCACCCCGGTGTGCGGGAGGGGGCTTCCTGGGGTTCTGCCCCAGGGAGCTGTGTCTACACGGCCCGACCCAGGGGGACACACAGATGCCCCAGGAGCAGGCAGCAAGGACCCACAGGAGAGCGGCCAACAGAGAGGAAGGGAAATAACATAATAGCCACGCGTAGCGACTAGATGACAGGTGACATGAGGCCTCGGAAGACGGAGGCCCAGGAAGCCAGGGAGCCCGGCAGCCTCCTGCAAGGGGTGGCGCTCGCCGCTGCCGGGGAGGACGGCCCTGTGCTGCAGGTTCTTCGAGAACCAGAAATCCACATTTTAGGGATTCCCTGGTGGTCCAGTGGTTAGGTCTCCGCACCTCCACTATAGAGGGCTCGAGTTCAGTCCCTAAGATCCTGCAAGCTGTGTGACATGCGTGCCCTCCAACAAAAAAGAGAAAGCCACATTTTATGTGAATCTGCCTTATACTTATCAGGTGGCCAAAATACTGGAGCTTCAGCATCAGTCCTTCCAATGCATATTCAGGGTGGATTTCCTTTAGGATGGACTGGTTGGATCTCCCTGCAGTCCAAGGGACTCTCAAGAGTCTTCTCCAACACGACAGTTCAAAAGCATTAATTCTTTCGTGCTCAGGCTTCTTTATGGTCCAACTCTCATATCCATACATGACTACTGGAAAAACAATAGCTTTGACTAGACAGACCTTTGTTGATGTCTCTGTTTTTTAATACTCTATCTAGGTCTGTCATAGCTTTTCCTCCAATGACCAAGCATCTTTTACTTTTCATATAATTTATTATAAATTCCATTTCGAGACCCATAAGCCTCCTTACCACAGTTCTCTCTCTGAGTAACCTCCCACTGGCCTTAGACGAGAAATATTTTATTTTGCTGGAAGACTCCCTAGTTGCCACTCAGCTGAGGTTTGACTTGCTACTCAGAAATCTGCTGCCTGAAACTGACTCTTATTGCCAGCTTACCTAACATGTCCTTTGCCTTCAGCCGTGACTGCTTTCTGGAGAACAACTGGCTTGTGGAAGGGACAGAGGGCTGGGAGAGGAGAGAGCGCTAGCATCCCGCGGCATCAAGCTGTCAGGCTGGGGAGCCTAAATTAGCCTTGACATCAGGCTAGGATGAGCTTTTGTTATGACTCAAAGGCATCACAGGGGCAGGGGAAGGATGTACATATGTACACACACACACTCACACGTGTGTGCCAAGACCACATTAGCAAACTGAAAACCCTGGAGAAAACAAACTCTGTAGCCGCCATGATGAGTTTTGACAGTTACACCCAGCCCACAAACATGTTTCTCTACACATCTTCCTTAATCTCCTCACAAATGAGAAGGGATACAGAGGGATTTCCCTGGTGGTCCAGTGGCTAAGACTCTGCACCTCCCAATGCCAGGGGTCCAGTTCGATCCCTGCCTGGGGAACTAGGTCCCATGAGCCACAGCTAAGATCCAAACAGCCAAAAAAACTATTTTTTTAAAAAAGGAGGAGGAGGAATACAGAGACCCTTCTTCACTCTCACCTCTTTTTTACAGCCACTGGATCAACACATAATCTCTTTGCCTTGAACGTAGAGGGCAGACTCAAGGGGGCAAAACAGACATCGCTTAAACCTCATTTCTTTCAGAGCCTCCCTTTGTGTGCCCAGAAGGTAGGGAGACGCCAGGGTCCAACAGAAGAACACAAGCCCCAGATGATCCACCCAAGGACCTGGGAGTCAGTGCAAAGGGAGGGAAGGAGGTGAGAGCACCCCCGCAAAGTGCACACAGGCCCCAGGACCTGCTGGTTTGAGGATGCTGTTCCTTTAAGCGCCTGGAACCTCTGGGCAACGTGTCACATCACATTGGGACAAAGAGGATGCTGAATGACGTCTTCAGCGCCTCTTCACCCCTGGGCTGTGCGCTGGGCTCCAGGAACGGATTTAATCGAGGTCTTCGGCGTGGACGTGGGCTGGGGCTGGGGGTGGGGAGGGGGCAGAGGGTGACATCATCGTAACTGCCTTGAAGCAAAGTGCCTCAGTTCTCCTTGAAACAGTGTGAACCCTTCTTTGACAGATGGGAGTCTGTCCCCTCAGTATGATGGTGCCGCTGACGACTGTCCTTTGCCCACCATGGCTCAGTTCAGTAACAAGATCGTTCGGGCTCCAGCGAGAATCTGTTTCCTTTCCTGCTGCTTTGTGGTTCTGCAGCTGGAGCTGAGGGCTCCAGAGCCCCACTGCTTGGGTTTTTCCTGTGTACAATCTGGACTTAGCTGTGTCATCTTGGGCGAGTTATTTAGCCTTTTTCTCTCTCTTTTTTTAAAAATAATTATTTATTTGGCTGTACTGGGTGGGTCATCTGTCTTCACTGCAGCATGTGGGATCGAATATCCCGGCCAGGGATGGAACCCAGGCCCCCGCGTCGGGAGCACAGTCTCAGCCACTGGCCCACCAGGAGAGCCCCATAGTCTTTCCTCTTTCTCGTCTGAGAAATGGGACTCACGATGGCACTGAGGATTGAAGTGCAGGGTTCCGAGCCTCCGGCAGAGCCTCAACGAGCAACAGCAGTCCGCCTTCTCTAAGTGCGTTTCTTCCAGGCTGCATTTCCCTCCGAGGCGGTCTCTTGGGGGAGAAGACCAGCCTTTTCTGGGCTCAAACAGATGCTCTTCCCTTCCTCAGTCCCTTTTCTGCTCCTCCCTCTGGAGGCCCAGGAGCATATCTGGTTGTCAGGAGCCGCCCTCCAGCAGAGCTCCCCGGAGACAACGACAGAAGGGTGTCCGTCTGGGGGAGCCCCGCAGAGCCTTTATCAGCGGCTCGGGACCACCTCTTGCCGATAATGTGGTTCATCTTTTTCTGTTAGCTCATTTCTGGGAAACACTAGCAGGGCTCTGTGCCCAAGAAGGGTGCTCAGGAGTAAACTCGCTCTACAAGGTCTAACCTGGCCCTGACTTTTGAGACTGGCTGGTGTCCATGTGGGGGCCTTGGTGCAGTCCCAGCTCTACACTGACCTGTGACCTGCGTGATCCACCAACTTCACACCGTGCGGTCCCCATTTCCAGATGAGAAAACTGAGCCCCAGGAGCTCAAGTGACTTGTCTCAGGTCAGCGAGGCACAGTGGGACTCGCGCCTGGGGCCTGGGGTCCTGGTCTAGACACAAGGTCCCGCCTCTGCTGGGGGGACAAGCCTGGGCTCTTCTGCTTGGCCCCGGGGGTCACTGGGGGGGTGAAACCCTGGGCTTCAGGACTCTGGGGACCACATGGAGCTTTCCTTCCAGGGTCCCCCCACTTCCCAAACTTCCTGTCATTCCCTGACGTCTACACTGAGGCCCTGAGGAGCCCAGACCTCTGCGACATCTTCCTTGTCCATTCTTTTTTCCCTCCTGGATAAATAAGACACGTGGTGTCACCTCCCACCTCCTGGAAGTAGCCCAGCTCAGTGGTCAGGGCCGCGTGCTGACAGCTTGATGATGCACTGACAGGCCTCCTAAGTGGGGTGAGGCCGGGGTGGGCTGTGCCCTCTGTCCTTCCCCTGGCCACAGTGCCCCAGAAACCTGAGATCTGACTCAGCAATAATAATGGTAACTGTGGCTGGTTCCCCTCCATCAGATTCGACAGTTGGCAGAGCAGGGCCACAGGCTTTACTTCCTTCTGTGTGTGCGTGTTCAGGCCTGTCCAACTCTGTGGCCCTGTGGATCGCAGCCCGCCAGGCTCCCCTTTCCGTGGGGATTCTCCAGGCAAGAATACTGGAGTGGGGTGCCATTTTCTCCTCCAGGGAATCTTCCCCACCCAGGGATCAAACCCGCGTCTACCTGCATCGCCAGGCGGATTCTTTACCCCTGAGCCACCAGGGAAGCCTCGGTCAGCTTCCACCGACTGAAAACCGCCTTCGGTCTGGATTGTGAGCTCCTGCAGCTGTGACTCAGACAGACTGCCGCCCCCGAGGTCACACAATCCAGAGGTTCCGACCCCGCGTGTGGACTCATTTCCAGTAAACTCCACAGCCTCCCGGCCCTGCCGCTACCCAGTGACGCCCCTCATCACCTTCTCCCGGCTCAGTTCAGCCCTCCCGTGGCCTCCTGTCCCCAGAGAGTCCCCAGTCCAGTGAACGGCATCTCTTCCTCCGGGCCAGGGGTCTCCTGAGACACAGCGGCTCCCTCACCCCCTGAGTCCTCCAGACCTGCTGTCTCGGGAGAATAAATGAGGCCCAGGGAGTTCATTGCAGGGGGCAGGGAATGGGGGTTACTAAACCCGGTTCAGTCCTGACCCAGACTGGCGATTCAGACACCAATCAAGTCCTGACCCAGACTGGCAATTCAGACACCAATCAAGGGCTTACCTGGCGGTCCAGTGCTTAAGAATCCACCTGCCAATGCAGGGGGCACGGGTTCGATCCCTGCTCCACGAAGAGTCCACATGACTCGGGGTAGCAGCCCATGTGGCACACGACTGAAGTCTGAGCTCTAGATTCCGTGCTCTACAGCTAGAGAAAGCGCACGGGTAGCAAGGAAGACCCAGAGCAGCCACAATTAACAGAAATAATTTTTAAAAAAACCCACAATCGGATATCATACTGTCCCCAAGGGTCCCTTGAGGATGACCTGTTTTCTAATTCTCTATGTGCACTGACTCAAACCAGTCCATCCTAAAGGAAATCAACCCTGAATATTCACTGGAAGAACTGATGCTAAAGCTGAAACTCCAATACTTTGGTCACCTGATTCGAAGAACTGACTTATTGGAAAAAGTTCTGATGCTGGCCAAGACTGAAGGCAGGAGGAAAAGGGGACGACAGGATGAGATGCTTGGATGGCATCACTGACTCGATGGACATGAGTCTGAGCAAGCTCCGGGAGTTGGTGATGGACAGGGAGGCCTGGCATGCTGCAGTCCATGGGGTCGCAAGAAGTTGGACATGACTAAGTGACTGAACTGGACTAATGTGCGCTGGCTGCCCCAGAGCTCTGATGTGTTACTCTGAGGGGGCAGCGGGGAGGTGGAGTGGAGGGAGGTGGGGTGGGGTGTTCGTTTGCCTAAAGCCTGGGGCAAAAGAGGCTCCAGAGGCAGCCTTTGCCACATGGTGGAGGGCCTCTCCCTGAGCCCCGGACCCTGGTATCCTGGGGGTTTTCCCAGACTGCACTGCAGAGGTTGCCAAGGCCCCAAAAAAGGGCCCCAGGTGGTTCCCAAGAACAGGGAATCGAGGAGGAGCCTCTGCCCAGAACGGTGGGGGCGAGAAGCCCAGGGAGGGGGCAGGGCCTCGGGCTACCCAGGCTCCGTCCCAAACTGTGCTATGGTCAAAGCCCCGGTGACACCCTGAGGGGTCCTTCCAGGACCTTCTCATCTAACTTCAGAAGAAGGAAATTCAGGGGGTGGGGGACTCCGGATAGAGGTGGAAAGTCATAGAAAGTGACATGACCTGCCCGGAATCCTGCTTCATGGCAAACACCAGACCTGAGTGAGTCAGGCCTCCGACTTCTCTGCAAGGGAACAGGATTAACCAGCATAAGGGATCTCATGAAGGCTGGGGTCAAATTATGTGAACCAAAATGCCCAGCACCCAGTATGCACAACGGCTGGGAGCTGTGTGCTTCGAGGGGCGTGGCCGGGTCAAGGGAGGCAGGCCCATGCAGCTGTGAGGATCACGCCCATCGAGTCCCGGGCAGGCCCCAGCAGCAGAACAGGCCAAGACACACGTCCCGGCCTAAAGGCTTACAGGTCAAGTTTCACCAAAGGTGCAGTTAAGACCTCAAATCCTTCTCCAAAGTCAAGGGCTTAGAAGTTGCCAGAAATTTCAAGATAGGCATTCAAGCTTCAAGTTTTCCATTTTGTGAATTTCCTCTGATTCTCTCCAGACAGCTCTAGTCTGAAAGGTAGAAGCGAAACTTAGCCTCAGCAAATGATTAGGAAGCCAAGTCCTAATCCCAGAAATGGGATTTCAACCATCAGGTAAAACTAGCACTTTCTTTTTATTTTTTTAGTTGAAGTATAGTTGATTTTCCCTGGTGCCTCAGAGGGTAAAGAATTCACCTGCAACGTGGGAGACGCAGGTTCAATCCCTGGGTTAGGAAGATCCCCTGGAGAAGGAAATGGCAACCTACTCCAGGATTTTTGTGTAGAGGAGACTGGCGGGCTACAGTCCACGGGGTCACAAAGAGTCAGACACAACTGAGAAACATATACTTCTCCTCACTCATAGTTGATTTACAAGGTTGTGTTAATTTCAAGTGTACAGCAAAGTGATATTTATTTATTTATTTATTTTTTTTTTTCTTTTCCTACATAGGTTTTACAAATATTTTTAAATTTACTTTTAACTGGAAGATAATTGGTTTACAGTATTGTGTTGGTTTCTGCTATACAACAATGTGACTCATATGTGAATCATACAAATATTGACTTCCCTGTGCTATACAGTAGGTCCTTGTTTATCTATTTTATATGTAGTAGTGTGTATATATGTTACTCCCAAATTGCTAATTTATCCTTCCCAGCATTTTCTTTCAATCAAGACTCCCTGGCAGGGTATTGGCAATGCAATGGCCCCAAGTGTCTAGAAGCATTTACTTTTTTTGGCCATGTCACATGGCAGTGTGGGATCTTAGTTCCCCAACCAGGGATTGAACCTGCGCCCCCTGCAATGGGGCTTCCCTGGTAGCTCAGCTGGTGAAGAATCCACCTTGCAATGCAGGAGGCCACAGTTCGATTCCTGGTTTGGGAAGATCCCCTAGAGAAGGGAAAGGCTGCCCACTCCAGTATTCTGGCCTGTACGGTCCATGGGGTCACAAAGAGTCAGACATGACTGAGTGACCTTTCACTTTCATTTTCCACTGCAGTGGGAGCCCAGAGTCTTAACCACTGGGCCACCAGAGAAGCTCCAAGTAGCATCTACATAGCTCCTTCCTGGAGCAACCTGCATCCACTGAGGGCATCCTGAGGGCAGGGATTGGACTCAATTTATCTTTATTCCCAAAGGCAAACCTCAATGAATGTTCAAGGATTGTGGAAGGAGCCTCAGATGCAAAGCATTGAATTCGGATAAGGAGTGGAAGAATTACAAAGACTTTGTCCTGGAGGTACAGCTCGCTCCTTTGATAGGTCACTTAATTGGGAAAGGCAAACCTCAGACACCTGTAAAAGGAGAACCAATTACTGAGGACAAAACAATTAGTTAACAATGGAGGGAACGGTTGGGGGAAGGGGAGGGGTCTCAGAGAATCCAGAAATTTTGGGGGGACAGATAAAACTTAAGCTTTGATTTCCGGTGGAAGGGACCTGGCATGCCAACCTTGGGGGAGGGTTTCCTGGGAGCCTGCGGGGGAAGGTACCAGCCCAAAGAGACCAGTGAGGGGTCCCATCCAAGGTCAGTGGGAGGGAGTCTACAGCCTCTGACGGCCTGACCGTTTTCTTCCCTGAAAATTAAAACCCCAGGCCAGGGAGCTGCTAACAGCTAGAGAGCTTAACTTATTGCTGTGTCTTCTCTCCTGAGGCAGTTTATTAACAACGATCGCTTCCAAGTGGAAGCTACTTCTCGGCGGCGGGTCTCAGGAGTGCTTGGCCTCCGAGGTTCACTTGCCCCACAGGGAAGCTTAGCTCGGGCGAACACCCGGGGGTCTAGGGGCACGGATGTGGGAAAGCGGGACAATCAGACAGGTCCCCCGGCCCGAGTCCTCCGAACGCCCACCCCGGGCCTGGCCTCGGGGCCGAGCCCTAGCCGCCTTGTCTCCAGGAAGAGTCCGGGAGGGAGAGGATCCCTGCCCGCAGCGGCGCCGACCCCGGGGGCTTCCTGCGTTTCCTGAATGGGACGGGGAAGGAGGGGCGGGGGTTATCGGGTCCAGTCTCCGCTCCGAGCCCGGAGGAGCCGCCGGGGGAGCTCGCGCTAGGCCCCCGAAGGGCGTCGCGCCCCTGACCCCCAGGCCCCAGGTGAAGCGGTCAAGGCCGGAGCGCAGCCAGGCGGGGGCGCGCCGGGACCCACCGGCCGGAACCGCGGCACACGCCGTTCCCGGAGGCTCCGGCTCTGCGATTTGAACCGAGGAAGCCGGGCGGCCCGGCCGCGGTTCGTAGCGGCCATTGGCTGCGGCGGCGCGGTGACATCAGCGCGGGGGGGCGCGGGCGGAGCCCGGGAGGGGAGTGTCCGAGCGGCTCCCAGCCCCGAGCCCGAGAGCCAGAGGCAAACCGATGCCGAGCGGACATGGGCCGCCAGCCCCGGCGCCTCGCGGAGCCCACGGAGCTGAGCGCGCAGCTGCGCCGACCCGGCGGTCTCGTCTCTGGGGACCCAGGTAGGCGACAGGTACCCGCGACAGCCCCCCGGCGCCCTGCGGGGCCTGGGTGGGCTCGGTGTGGGGACCTCGATTCCCCCCCTCCCCCGACCAAAGGGGCGGAGGGGGTTGAAAGAGCCGCTATAGGGGCGGCGGGTCGTGGAGCGGGGCCGGGTGTCCCCACTCCTACGCCCGCTCCCGGGTAGCCAGGCTGGGGCCCGGGGCCACGCACCGGTGTCCGAGCACATCCAGGCTGGGGAGGGAGGTGGTGGCGGTCGATTTCCCCTCCCCAGACTGGGCTTAGCCGGTCGGATCCAGGCGCTGCTCGGGGGGTGGGGACGGGGGACCACCCGGCTTTGAAGGGTCCACCCCTTCGCCCGGGTGGGTGACGCTGGGGCGGGAGCACAGTCTTCGGCGGCGCGCGGTGCCCCCGAGTGGGGCGTGTGTGCAGAGTTCTCCATGAATCAGAACCCGATCGCTCGCGCACAGTGGCAGAGGCGTGCACACTCGCCCTGGTACACTCGCCGCAGCACACGCCACCCCGTGTCACCGCGCCGCGCGGAGAGGGGCGACGATCCGCCCGGGAGGGAACGGCCGAGCGAACAAACCCTCCTCCCGCCCCACACCCTCCCTCCTCGGCTCGCCCCGCCCCGCCCCGTGCGCCCGCCTCCTCGGGAGACCCGGAGGCCGAGGCTAGGGGGACGGCCGCGGCGCCGATCGGCCGGGTGGGGCTGCTTCCGAGCCCGGCCCGTGGCCGCGCGCGGGACCCGGCGGAACGCTCCGGGCCTGGCCTCGAGCCGGGAGCGGCCGGTTAATGATTTAATCACCCGCTCCGGGCGGTGGAGCGCGATCGGTCGTCTGTGGCTCCGCCCCCTCCCCGGAGCGCCCTCCGTCCGGGGGCACAAAACTGCCCCCCACCAGCCCCGGGCGCGTCCCGGGTGAGCCGCTCTGCGCGCGGGGCCGCCGCGGGTGAGTGTCCGGGCCGCCGGGGGAGCTGGGCGGGAATCGGAGCGGGGGCCGGCGGGCTTCCCGGGGGAGGACGGGCCGGGGCGTGTGTGTATGTGTGTGTGTGAGTGTGTGTGCGCGAGTGTGTGTCTGGGGGAGGGGTGCTCTCGGCTAACTCAAACCAGATTCCTCGTTTCCCGACGCGACGCCGCAGCCTGCGCCTGGGAAGTTTTCTTTTTCTCCCCGGGAGAACGAAGGGGAAACACAATGCTTTCTCTTCTCTTGTCACGCTTGCGATCTGACAGGCTCCCACGGCCCTGGGCTGCGTCTCCGGTGTCTGTTCTCTGCCGCTTTAGCTGAGCAGTTGAACGGCGGGCAAGGGTCCCTGAGCTGTGTGAAGCCCCCTGCTCCTCTCCTGGGGAGGTTAGGTGCCGGTGGTGGTGGGAGTTGGGTGCTATCTCCCTCTTCCTGACCGCCCCCTCCAGCGGCCATCTGGACCACAGCAAGCTCCGCCATCCAGCCCGCGTAAACAATGAGGGGCCCGGTTACAGGAGGGCCTCCAGCAACGCAACTTCTTTGCAGAGTCTGGGTTTCTAATAACTCCCTACTCCCTCCGCCCCTTTCCAAGGCCGAGGTGGAGGAGGGGACCCCCCGGCAGGATGGACTGAATTTTAAGAGAACAAAGAACAGGGCACAAAGGAAGGGGGAAGCTGAGCTGTGGGTTTCCCCCAGAAAAGGGGAGTTTGCTGGACCAGGCCTGGACTTAGCCAAGCCTCTAGGTGGCCCCAGGGCTTCAGAGGCAGTAAGAGGATTTGGGACAAGGGAGGTGCCATCCCTGGGGGGTAACCAGGACCCTGTGTGAGTCTGGGGGCGGGGCGGGGCCTGTGGGTCCCAGCTTTCATCAGCTGCCTGTTGTGAGGAGCCCGTGTGAACAACCAATTACTGTGGTTTATCTCCTCCGAACTTGGACTTTGCCCCTCCACTCCCTGGGGACAGCTGCTCCTTCCCACAAATGGGGATTCAGTGAACCTTGGGAGACCCCCGGTCAGTTTCTCCTGGTCTTCCCAGGGATCCTGGGGACCCTGCAGGGACTGAGAGGGGGTCGGTGTGATGAGATGAGCCTGGGGTTTGGAGTCTCCGCCGGCCGCTCTGCCCTCTCCCTGAGTTCCTGGAGCTCCAGCTCACGGGTGACCATGTGCTCGTGAGATGCTCCCTAGCTCGGGCCTCAACTTCGAGGATTCTTTCCATCTTTCTCTGGGATGCCCACCTTTCTCTTGACTCCTCGTCCATATCCCTCTCATTTCTCTCTCCCACCCACCCACTCACCGATGCTCACCCCAGTCCCATGTAGGCACACACCCAACCGACTTTGGTCCTGTTGCTTCATGGAACCCGACAGTCCAGCCCTCCAGGACTGGAGACCGGGGAGCCCCAGGCCCAGAGACTGTCTGAGAAGTGGTGTGGGGGGGATTGGGCGGATGTTGACCCCCGGAGAAGAACCCTAGACCTTTCTTTACCCTCAGGAGCCTTCGGTAGGACCTCTGATTGGCTCTGGCTCAGGGTTCCTCGCCGCCTCCGCCTTTGGAACGGCTGATTGATTTCTGCAGCCAGAACAGACTGTGCCCAGGTGTGGCGGGCAAGGTGCTTGCAGTAGGCCGCCCTTCGCCCTCTCCGCTGCCCCCTCTCCTCTGAGCAGGAAGGTGGGACCAAGCTGGGACCGGAGGCCTCAGAGGCCAGACTTGCTGTCAGGCAGTGGCTGCCGCCTCCAGTGGCTGGAGCTTCCACAGGCTCAAAGGATCCTGTCCCTGTGGGGGGAGGGAGGAGCCCGTCCCTTGGAGGAACAGGATCTGGGTTGATGCCAGAGATATGCTTGGGGGCGGAGGGAGAGGAGTTGAGCAATCTGGCCCTGGAAGCTGTGAGAGCCTCGATCTCCTGACCTATGTGCCGGAGGCCTTTCCGCAACCTTGGGAAAGGGAACCGAGCCCTGGACCCGTGGGCAGAGTGTCCTCAGAGCCAGCACCTCTAGGGACTCAGGGAGGGTGGGATCCTGCTGGGAGGGACTCGTGTGGTGACTGGACATGGCCCTTTGCTCATGGGGTGCCGAGGAGGAAGTCGAGCCCTGAAGGATCCGGCATTCCCACTCACTGAGTCCCTGAAACTCTAGCTTAAAATACAAGGAGCCTTGGGCTTCCGTCCAGGAACTCTATCAGAGTCTCTCCTCAGGCACTACCAGCTTGCGGCTCGGGGCTCCAGGCCAGGGAGGCAGCACTGACGTCCAGAACCCCTCTTGCCAGGAGCAGGGCCCCGACTTAGCCTCCCAAGCTAGAAAGGGGCTCCTTTTCGGGTCAGGTGAGCCCAGTTTGGGGTTACCCAGCCTGTAAGAAACCGCTGGCATTTCCCTCTCATTCCTTCACCCCCGGGGGTTGAGGGATCTGAGAAGCCGCAGAGCTGGGACGAGAAGGATCCCTGGGGCTGACCTTAGGGACAGCATCTCTTGCTCAGCCAGGGCCGCTCTGACCACCGTCTCCTCCCCTGGCCAGCAGGGTGGCAGACAGTGTCCGCCAGAGCAGCCTCTAGCCTCCCTGGGAGCATCTCAGGGTTCTTATACCTGCATCCAGGCAGCTCTTGGGGTAACTGGGCTTGGTCTGCAGACCCCAGTTTCAGATCCGTGACAGTGAAGCCGGGCTCTGTGTTCAGGTGTCTGCTCCCCGCCCCTCCTTCCTCTCCACACTCAGGTTTCCACTCCCTGCAACCCTTCTCTGTCCCTCAGAACGTTGTCCTTGGCTCACTGAGACATCAAGAGGAGCCCCCGTGTTCCCCCTGCCCCTGGGGTTGAAGTCTCAGTCAGATGGTGGGAATGGAGAGCCAGAGGGGTACAGAAGAACCCCTTCAGGGCTGGCAGCACTGTCTGTGGACACCTCTGATGAGGACTGGGTTAGGTCCTAACTGGGGGTTAATCATGTTGATAGTCAACCATTATTTGCTTCTGGTAGCTGGTCCCCCCAATTTCTAAGTTCGCTAACCTACATCTTAGGGAGGAACGGGAGGGCCTCATCCCCCGTATTGAACTGAAATACGAAAGAGCTGGCTGAAGTCCCATCTGAGAAAAGCCAGGCTCCTCCTCCTGTTTCCTTAAAGGTTAAAAGGTAAAGAAGAGAGAAGGGAAGGCACATGGGGAAGGAGACCAAGCCCAGGGCCTGCGTGATCCCCCTGCTGGTCTGGACTAGGCAGTCTACAGCTGGGCTTGGGAGCCCCGAGGATACCCGCACTCCGGGACAATTCATCCTGGGGCCCCCAAGGACTGTGCAAGGGGTCAGCCCGGCGGCCTTTTGGATAGGAGCCCTCGGGCGACACTGAAGGTACGTGTCCTCTTTGAGCTTGGGGAGTGACCGTTGGCAGAGAGTCCCAGGGGATGCAGGAATTCTACCTTTCAAGGTGTAGAGATGGGACGCCTGCTGAAAAAGAACACGTTATAGCATCATTTTCACAGCAGACGGGGGAGTGCTCACCCCTTATGAATCCTCATGCAAGGGCTTTACCTGTGTTAGCTTATTTCATCTTCACAGCGGTGCTAGCAAGTACGTGGTGTTATCAGTCGCTTTGTAAACTAATAAGGACACGAAGGCACAAGTAAGTTGCCCAGTGTGGCCAAGCCAGCTGGTCACCGGGGAGTCTGGCTCCTGGGTCCCCCAGGCTGCACGCTCCATCCCACAGAGTCAAGGTGGAAATTCACCAGCCTGCTCTAGAGCCGGACCTGATCCATCTGGCTCCCTCTGAAGACCTAGGGCGTCCTTTGATGCCCCACTCCTCCCTCAGCTGAGCACTCTGCTCTTAGGAGAAGCCAAGTGAAACCAAACAAGATCAGGCCGTTCTGATTTCAAGCCCAGCCGTTTCCTTCTGAGGCCCCGGGCAGGAGGGAGGAGCATGGGCCCCCTGCAGGCACTCCTTTTCCTCCCCTCCTCCAGCTTCTTCCCTCTGTGATGGGAGCTGGGTGGCTGGGGAAACACACACTGACACCCCCACACCGACACCCACCCCTACCCCTCCAGGAAGAGTGGTAAACAAGTGAAGTTGCCGATTGCCCTTGAGCCACTGGCTCCTCTAGGCTTGGCTCCAGAGCTGTCGCTGCTTCCTGTCACTCCCAGGTCAGGGCTCACTCCTTTCCCTCCCGAGAGGCTGTAACTCCTGGTTAGTGATGGGGCAGGGCCTTTCTCCCTCCATGCCAAGTCTTCCCTGCCAGCCCTCCTGCTCTCCTTCCTCTGGCCCAAGGCATAGGCTTCTGGGATGAAGAGGGAGCAGGGTGGAGAGAGAATGGCCCATCCCCAGCCCAGGAGGAGCATGGTTGCCCAACACCATGGACCTCCTGGGGTGGGGGGCAGCCGTGGTCTGTATGTCACGGGATTTGTCTTGTCCTTTCCCTGCAGTGGTGGGAAATGAGGAGCCTGGACTTGCGCTCTTTTAACCTGAAATTCTGTGCAAAGTGGTTGTCTGGTGGGTACTCGTAACCAAATCCATAACCTTGGTCAGATTTGAGTCCAGCACCCCCAGCAATGCTTACAGCACTCCATGATATACCTTATGGTCAAGTCAGAAAAGCCCAGGGTTCAGAATCAGGCAGACTTGGACAGCTTTGTCCTTAGCAGCTGTGTGGCTCAGGGGAAGCATTTAACTCTCAGCCTCAGTTTTCTCATCTGTAAGATGGGAATGATGCTGGTAACTCCATGGGATTGTTGGGAAGAGCACTTAGGGTCTTTCAAATGCCTAGGATGGTGTTCTTATTTGTCCTTCCAAAAGGGAAGCTTAAACAAGATAAAGCAGCCAGCTTGGTGTAGGGTAAAGGTATTTTGATCTCCATTTTCTTTCTCATACTTCCTCCATGACCTACAGTCCAGGGGGTGCATATCCATCTGAGGTCCACGATAGGGTCTAAGGTATCATTTCCTAATCTTGAAGCCAGACTGGACATTGTAGTTTTTGGCAATCAAAGGGTAAGTTAATTATCCAAACTGCAGTGCGTTTTCCCACAACTCAGCCTAAGTGACTGGCATCGTTTTCCTAAAACTGTAAAAACTATAAATTCTCTAAGATGGTTGAGAATATCTTTATGAATCCAGTGGTGAGTATCATGACTAACAGAAATACCTCTAACACAGCATCATCAATAGGAATCTAATGCCAGGCACATAAAGAAAATTTTAAGTTTCCCAGTAGCTACATTTTAAAAACTACAGACTGATGAAATACATTTTTATTTTGTTTCAATTTTTTGGCTATGCTGTGTAGCACGTGGGGCTCCAGTTTCCAAAAACCAGGGACTGAACTCACACGTCTGCATTGGAAGCTCAGAGTCTTAACCACTGGACCATCAGGGAAGTGCCCTGGTGAAATCAATTTTAATGTTATATTTAAGCCAGTATGTTCAAAATACTGTCATTTCACCATGTAATCATAAAAAAATATTAACAAGATATTTTACATCGTTTTTTATACAAGGTCTTCAGAGTCCATTGTGTATCTTACACGTGTTGTTTGTTTAGTCGCTAAGTTGTATCTGACTCTTTTGCAACCCCATGGACTTGTAGCCAGCCAGGCTCCTCTGTCCATGGGATTTTCCAGGCAGGAATCCTGGAGTAGGTAGCTGTTTCCTTCTCCAATTTACACCTGTAGCACACGTCAGCTGGGATGCTAAATCTCATAAATACCCCCTCAGAATTGGAAAGTAGATTCACACCCTCAAGGTGTTTTAAACATACTTGGGTTTTCCAGTCACTGAATCAAGCATCAGTTTTTTCATTTAAAATCATTAAAATGGAAGAAGATTTAAAAACTCAGTTCCTTGGTGGCACTCGGCACGTTTCAAGCACTCGACAGCCTGATGTGAGTGGGGCTACTGTGCTGGGTGACTTGGGTTTAGGATAGCTGTAAATGCCAGGAACCGAGCGCCTCCTTGTCAGTAGTAGTAGTCAACATTATGTTGACAATTGTAGCACATTTAGCAAGATAAGAATGAGGAATAGAGGAGGCAGAATTATTATTAGTTGCAGATGCTGGGTTGGTGTACTTGCAAAGCTCAAAAGATTTAATCATGTGGTTGATTAGGGTGTGTAAAGATAGTACAAGCTTAGTAGGGTAGACATTAAATAGGTAGAAATTTTAAAATTGCAGCTTTCCCATATACCAGCTACTACCAATCAGAAGATACAGCTACATGAAAGGGGCTGGATATAAAACCCATTCACAATGAAAGACCATAAAATAACTCAGAGTAAACACGGCAAGACGTGTGTCAGACTTGTAGGAAGGAAAAAACCACAGAATTTAACGGAGAGTGTCTAAAAGACTTGGATAAATGGATATGAAGACATGATGTTGTGATAACATCAACTCTCCCCAAATTAATTTATTGTTTGCTTTCAATCCCAATGTAATTCCATCAGGACTTCTTTTGGAACTTAATAAAATGTGTCTCAAGTCCTTCGGGAAGACTAACTGCATTAGAAAAGCCAAAAAGTTTTCAGGAAAAAAAAGTTAAAGCAGGGATATTATCCTACTGAATACTCAAAATGTATTTCACAGAGCTGATAGTATAGACCTGGTTTCGGAATAAACAGAGACCAATAAACAGGATGCGAAGAACTGACTCATTTGAAAAGACCCTGATGCTGGGAAAGATTGAGGGCAGGAGGAGAAGGGGATGACAGAGGATGAGATAGTTGGATGGGGTCACTGACTCAATGGACATGAGTTTTAGCCAGCTCCGGGAGTTGGTGATGGACAGGGAGGCCTGGCCTGCTGTGATTCATGGGGTCGCAAAGAGTTGGACACGACTGAGCAACTGAACTGAACTAAAAAAAAAAAGGGGGGGGGCAGGAAAGGAAGTCCAGAGAAACCGTGGGTGGTGCTATCTATATCTATATATATCTGATGAAGGTAGCATCTGATCCTGTACTCATCATTTATACCAGTTTTATACAGAATCAGTAACTAACTTGGCTATATTTTAATTTTTTATCTATTTTTAAATGACCCGCAGTTTCAAGCCACAGACATCTTTGTATTTCCTTTACTAGTATTTTTATCTCTATGAGTAATTTTTCATCATTACATTACTTGGTAGTTTTAGAAGAAGTGAATATTTTCATAAAACTTGGGAGTAGGGAAGGTCTTTGCTTCATGGTTTTAGAGCCAGAAATTATAAAACAGATTTAACCATGTAAAAACTAATGAGCACTCCATGGAAAAGAAAACAACAAAATCACCATATTGTAGACAGGCATATGATACACTTAGCAGAAATATCTGCAAAGTATAGTCAACATTCCTAAGAGCCTTAAGATTTAAAGTCATACAAATCCAATGGAAAAGATGAAGGACCCCCCCACCTTGCCCCCAAATTGGGTAAAATGGCTTCCACAAGCAATTCATTAGAGAAATATTTTCTAAAATGCCCTCCCTCTTTAGTAATGGAAAAAATGAAAATGCAAATTATAAGTTTGCAAAGGTGGTGGTGATCGTGGTTTTGTTGTTTTCAACTAAGGGCACCATAATGCCTGGTACTGGACAGAGTCATCCTCTATGTTGGTGAAACTGTAACTTGGTAAAAAACCTTCTGGAGAGCAAGTGAACAAGAGAAACAAAAGTAATTTTACTCACTTATCGGTATGTATCCTCCGGAAATGGACCTGGGCAGACTTAGCTGGAAGGCTGCTTGTTACAGAGTTGGAAGGAAACTGGAAGCAACCTAGCATTCTTCAGTGGCCTGCTTCATGTAAAACTGAGGCTAGAAGGACTTAATCTAAAATAATGTAGCAGTTTTTATGAACATGTAACCATTTTCACTCAAATGAGAACAGTGGTTGGCTTTATTCATCCCTCTGCCTTGGAAAGTGCTGCTTGTATTTTGAAAAAAGGTTGGGGGAGGGGCGGAGAAAAACATCTTAAATCGGCACTATTGCAGAGAGGTAGCGTGCAAATCTCGTATATAATTTACGGTTTAAATAGCTGCATTTGAAAAAATACAAAGAGGTGAAACGACCGTTTTCTTTAACTCAGTATATTCCAAATATTATCATTTGACAATAATTTAAAATATTATCATTTGAAAAGATCAATTCTAACATGCGATCGCTGTGGAAAATGAGCTAATTTGCACTCTTTTTTGATGCTAAGTCTTTGAAGTCCAATGTCTATTTAACCCTTTAGCACAGGTCAACTTGGACATTTCAACCTGGACTCCATTTGGGGTGCACATTTCAAATGCCCCGTGGCCACCGGGCCGGGGACTGCTGTATTGACCAATGTGGGCCCATGCTTTGTAGTAACACCTGGAGAGGCAGCAGACAGTGGGCTCCTTAAGGTCTGTGCTCTACGCTAGTGTCCTGATTACCTGGAGCCAGTTCATCCCCCTCCCCAGTGGCACTCCTCTCCCGCCTCCCCCCTCCCCCAGGGATGTCTGGAGAGTGGGCGGTGGCTGCTTGCTGCTTCGGAAAGCGTGTAGTGAAATTGGGGCTTTGTTCACTTTCCCTTCCTTCCGGGAAGAATCTATTCACCAGAGCATGTTTATGTCCAGGAAATGGGACTTGTAGCTCCCTTGGGCCAATGAACCCAAGGTCTAAATTGACTCGGAGAGGCAAGGAGGGTGGAGCCAGCGCCAGGCACCCAGCCTGGGAGGTTTCAGGACAGGGATGGGGTCCAGGTCCTGGCCTTCCTTTCTGGCAACTGGGAACCACCAAGAAACACAAGCTGGAGATTGGAACAGGGACAGGAATGAGAAACACTTGAAGTGGGGCTTCGTGCTGGGCCCACTCTTGACTCTGCTGGGCGAGTCCTGGCTTCTGCTTCAGGGGGGTCCTCCCCACCTCTCACCTCCCAGGGAGGGTCCTCAGAGCAGGAAGCTGGGATGAGATCTGGAGTAAGGAGGGGCCTGTTTGAACCATCCTTGGGAGCAGATGGCTGATGGGGGTGTCCGCCAGGTGAGTCTCGGTCCCCAGGTCTTAGATAAACAGCCTGCCTAATCCCACCCTATCGCCATCTCTCTGTCCATGAGCACATTCTCAGCTGAGGACATCTGAATAAGCTGGAGGTTGTGTCCCAAGGTCTGCCAGAAACGGGCTCAAAGCACCATTTAGTAGCCGAGAGAGAGAGCATGAGGGCTTTCACTCCGAGCCTCAGTTTCTCTCTTCTGTACAATAGGGGCAATCACGACACCCTGCGCGCGGGGCCAGGGGCCTACGTTTAATGATGCCGCCACACAATTCCTGGCACGCAGCAGGCACCCAGTGTATGGGAACTGCTAACAGCATGCCTGATTCTGCATTGCTGGTGGTCGGCCAATGCCTGGGGCCCTGGGGTGTCCTCCCCGTGTCCTCGGGTGACCCCGCCTCTTCGCGTTCCCTCTGTTCTCTGGTAGCCATCAGGAGACTCAAGCTGGGGCTCTGGAAGCAACAGGGACCAAACTGCCCCCTGCCCGGGGTACCACTGGGGGATGGCCACTGTGGGAGGCTGGCCTCCAGCTCTGGGCTTTCGTGTCACTGGAAATTGGCCAGTTTCCCAGTTGGGAGGTGGAGGTTGTCATTCCTGAATTGCTAGTTGTTGGAAAGCAGGTTCTTGGGGGCAGGGGGTGGGTCCTAAGCTCCCTATTTCCCCTGCCACCTAGTTTAATAGGCTGCCCACTTTGTCCTCCCAGGCAGCTTAAAACGAGGACATAATAAACTTGTGATAAACTTGTCCTTCTGGGGGAGGTGCAGATTTAGGGGGAGGGAGAGAGAAAGAGGACAGACATCAACGGGAGATTTTTTGATCCTTGGATTTGAGAGTATGTGGCCTGAGCCCCACGCCCTTGCCCTTCTCCTCCCAGCCCCCACCCAGTGCCTTGTATGGGCTGCAGCTGCGGGAGCCTGAGAATCTGATAGTTTAAAGCTGGTTTGGAAATTAAAATTTTTTCCTTAAGCCTTTGATGCTTTGGGATTTTTACTATTATTATTATCAAAACAGCACTGCCACATTAAAGGAAACTTTTTTTTTAACAAAAGCCCATTTTCCTCTCCAGCCTAATGTCACTCCTTTAATTTCTCTGCCTGCCCTTTTGCCTTTCTTTGAGAATGCATATGTGTGTGTCATCTGTGATCACTGCACGTAAACAAGTCTAAGTTCTGCCTTTTTCTCCTTCTGCTTGAGGTCGATTGGTCATCAGTTTTCCACGTCCTGCGTGGTCTTCATAGACTGCTTGTTGTGCTTGCAGGATAATCTGTTGGGTTAATGTGTCCTTGTTTTCTCAACCATTTTCTCATTGCTGGGTGTTAGGCTGTTTCCAGTCTCTTGATATTATGAATGAGGCGTCAGTGGCTCTCTGTGTTGGGGACTTTTTTCTGCTCTGAAATAGTTCCAGAGGGTGTGTTTCCCACTGTGGAGGCTCCTGGATCCTTCTGGATTTAAAGTTAATTGTTTAAAGAAACTTCCGTAATTGACGATGCCCCAAGACCATCTCGTCCTGGGGTCATTTTGACTCTGAGCAGCTCCTGGGCTGCGGTTTTGTACCTGCCTCCCTGCCTGGTGGCACCTGGTACCTGCTGTTCAGTGGGAGGGAAGTCCTCCTCTTCCCCTTTCCTGGCTCAGTGCCACCAAGATGGTAACAGACTCAAGAAGGTCTAGCGCCATGCCTGGAGTGAGTCAAAGCCCATGTTATCTGCGAGGACCTATCGAGACTGGGAGACAGGGGCCTGGGCGTCAGCACACCCTGGGTTCCCCACCAGCTCGGTGGCCTTGAGCAAGTACTCCACCCCAATAGCCCAGTCAAGGCCACTGGCTGGGATCATGTCTGGGCTGTCCTTCCCCTCTCAGTCTTGGGAATCTCTGAAGTTGAAGGCATTGTGGATGGGTCTGTGGGTGTCACGTGACATTGTGGGTACCATCCTGTAGCACCAGCCCCAGGGGCGCACACAGAATCCACTGAGGGACTTCCCTGGTGGTCTAGCAGTTAAGACTGAGTGCCGGGGGTGTGGGTTCGATTCCTGGTTGGACAACGAAGATCCCACATGCTATGTGGCATGGCCAAAATATTTTTTTTTGTAACCAAAAAAATAAAAAATCCACCGAGATGTGGGAAGAAAAACACTAGAACTACTATGTCGTATTTTGGCCTCTTTTTTTTTTTTTTTTTAAGGAAAACTCAAACCTATTAACTGATGCATGGATTGACAATAGCCTCATTTATAATCTCTAAAATATATACCTGTGTGCATGTGTATAGAGATTATAGGCTCCATGCTTTAATGTGCTGAGGTCCCCACACTCTGGGTCATGCATCACTGTTTTAGTGATTGGAGCTGGGCTGTGGGAATAAAGCCCTGGCTTCTGTCCATGACCCCAGGGCAAATCTCTTAATTTAGACTCTTCATCTCTGAGATGGCTGCTCCACAGATACACAAGTGGTACAGGAGTTATAATAATGATATTTCATGCTTCCATCCTGGGCTCTTTTTTTTTTTCCTTCCCTTAATTTAATTGTGGCCATTCAGGCTCAAATTATTTTAAGACAGGGCTTCTTAACATCCTTGTGGCAACAGCAGACTTTCAAATGGAGAGGGCTGCCGGCAGTGTTAGTGAAGGGACAGAAAGTTTCCAGACACACTCAAGGCAGCAGAAGTGACCCCACGGCCCTGCCGAAGTCCCTCCAGCCCCCTGTAGCAACAGGCATCAAAGCTCCCGAAGTCTCGTCCTTCCCTCTGCCGCGGCCGGCTGTTGGAATAAAGCAGTCTTCCGCTTTCTCTGGGACTCTATCTTCTCAGGATAAGGCGGGTGAGCATTTCAGAAAGCGACAGAGCCTCAGGGTGCCCTTGGCCCCCCTGACGCCCGCATTTCTTGCACAATGCCCTGCAGCATGTTCTTCCAGCTGTGGGATGTTCTCAGCACAACCCCACCACCCCGCCCCATTCTGCAAAGTCAGCTTCTTCCCGATACAGCATTGATTGTACCCCCCCCCACCAGCGGGAAGTCCCTGGCCTACCAGGTGGGACCCCCCCCCCCCCCCCGTGCCCCCGCTGGGCTCCAGCTCCCCTGAGAGTCTGTCCTCCGTCTCCTCCCCCATCAGGATGCTCAGGCCCTGGGGCATCCACCTCCAAACCCGGCCCTGGATGTGTCCTAACCCTAGCACACCCCGCCTCGTCCAGCTCCTTTGTTGCACCCTCATCCTGGCCCCGTCCATCTCCACAACCATAGCCCTGTCCAAGCACCCATCCTCTTTGCCCTGAATTCCTGCTTCCCTTCGTCTCTGCCTGAAAAAGCTTCTTGTATCCAACCCAGAGCATGACTGAGCTCGAATGCCCCCTTCTGTCCAGCCATGTTGCCTGGGGATGGCCTGGGTGGTTAGAAGCAGAAATGCTGGAGGGGGCGGGTGGCTGTGGCCGTGGGCGTGGAAATGTGAGTCCTCCGTGTACCTGGTGAGCTTACAGGCCAGCTGCACACTGGGAGGCCTGTCCGGCTGTCCCGGAGGAGCTCAGGTCTGTCTGGGAGCCGCTGGGCTAGTGATGAGGCGGGAAAGTGCCCTCTGGACAGCCTGCCAGGGAGGACGACGGAAGGTGTGATTAGTCGATCCAACCAGGGTCCTGGCCTGGCCTGCCCTGTGCTCAGTGGGCCAAGAGGAGAGGAATCGGATTCCAGAGGAGGCGAGGACGTCAGGGAGAGAGGCAAGAGGTGGCTCTGTTTTCCCTTGCTCGGCCAGGAAAGTGGGATGTGGCTTCCGGGGTGAGGACAGGGGCGGGGGGTGTCCCGCCCAGGGTGTGCCATGGGGAGTGGCTGCCTATTTTAGCCACTTCCCCTGAGCTGAGTCACAGGGCTCAGCAGAGCCCCCTCCTGAGGCCACGGCACCCTTGGGCACAGTCCCCTTCTGGGTGGCACTCAGCATCGCCCCCCAACCTGGTGCAGACCACATGCTTGTTCTTATCCTCAGAGTTTCACCTCTTCACCCCCAAGTTGCTCCCTGTTCAGAGCTTAGGCTGACAGTGTCATGAGGGTGCCATAACACCAGAGACTTGAAACAGCCCAGTAAGTGGACTCTGACTAATCCTGAAGCTGCAGCTGTAGGGCCCCAGGGCTGCTGGGTCCTGCAGGTCCTCCTTGCTGGGCAGGGCGCCCAGTGGGTGACTCCACCTGGGCCCCCGCTCTCAGGACTTGGGGTGTTCTCATGCTGGAGGTCGAAGATGGTTTGGTTTCTCAGGAGCCACAAACCCTCATCCCCACCCCCAGGCAGCAAGACCAGGGCTGGCAGATAAGCGCTGGCCAGACCTGCCCTGCCTTCCTGGGGTGTGGGGCTGTGCAGGGGCCTAGGGCTCTCCTTGCCGGCCCCTTGAACCCTGACCTCTAGCTCTCCCCTTGAGAATGTCCCGGCAGAGGGTGATAGAATGGTGGGGACCCTTCCTGTCCTGGAGCCACGATGGCTGGGACCCCTGGCCCCTGCAGGGGGCCACGGGGGTCCGCACCATGCCGGCTGAGTCCTGGGCAGCGGGGCCTGCGGTTTCCTTTCCGTTCTCTCTAACAAGCACTTGAGCTCAGGGAAACTGCAGCACCTGACGTTGCTCCCTGGGCCTGGGGATTCCTGCAGTTATCTTGAGACCCTTACATAACTCTGGAGGTTCCTGTCACAGATCCCACAACTCACAACTCGGATCCTTAGGCTTTGGTTGTCACAGTCATAGCTGGGGAAGGGGTGCTGCTGGCATCTGGCAGGTAGAGGCCAGGGATGCGGCCAGACAGCCTACAGGAAGCGGGATGAGCCCCCACCACTGAGGACTCTCGGGCTCCAGGTATCAGCAGGGTTAGTGTCTCTGCGATATGACGGGTACTTTCTCCAGCCAGCAGTCGGGGAAGGGAGTTGGAAATGGTCCCTAACTGGAAGCGCTACCCACCAAAGGCCAGAAAGAGGCCTGGCATGGAGCAGAAAGAGGCCTGGAGCAGGAGGCCGGCCTCCAGCCCAGCTCTGCCCTTTGGCACATAAACCTGGATAAGTCACTTCGCTGCAGTGAGCCTGTTTTCTCATCCAGAAAATGAAGCACTTGTGCTGAGAGCCGAGGCTTCTGTGACCAGAGGCAGGAGCTGAGCTACAGGCAGGTTGAGGACACAGACCCTCACCTTTTCTTCTTGCCTCACTGCCCTGATGGCAGCGGAAGCCTGTGGAATCCTCTAGTATCCAGAGTGCCTTAGAGACCTAATTTGATTTACTTCAATGTGAACAGTTCTGAAACTAACACACTCCACTCTCCTCTTGGTTAGCCAAAGAGTTTTCCCTAAAGTTGGCCTGAGACCCTATTGCTGCCCCCAAGAGTCACATACGATGACTCTCTGCTGGATAAATGCGGAAGGGATGGCCCTGTGTCTACTGTAGGCAGCAGCAAACTATGGCCCAAATCTGGCCCACCACTTGTGTTTATAAATAAAGTTTTATTGGGACACAGCCACGCCCATTTGTTTACATATAGCCTACTGCTGCTTTCCTACCACTGCAAAGACAGATTTGAGTAGCTGAGAACAAGACCATAACTGCCGTACAGCTGAAAATCTTTGCTGTCTGGACCTTCATGGAAAACACTTGTCAAAACCTGGTCTAGCAGCTCCACGTCTGATAGTTTAGAGGTCAGATCCCAGGGTATAGGGAGGGGTGAGGTCAGGGGTGGCGGAAGTGAATTTTCCTAAGGGTCTGGTGAGGAGGGAGGTCACCTCAAGGCCTTTCAGAGACGTCCTTACCTGACTCTGCCAGCCTGCGTCACCCACGTGGCAGGTGAGCCCCAGTGCCTGGCTCCTGCTGCCTGCCGGCCCGGGAGAACTTTGTTGGCTGGAGTGACGAGTGCTGAGACTGCCTGGGGGTGGGGCGGGGCGGGGGGGCATGTGCCAGCAGGGGAACCATCAGGCTGGGCGTCCACAGCAGGACAAGGAACAAGGAAGGAGCGTGTGGTGGGGGGGAGTGAGAAGGCTTAGAGAGGTCAGGCCTGGAACCCCAGAGCTGTAGGCTGAGATGTCATTGTCCTTGGGCTCGGGAAGGCAGAAAGGCAGCAACCCAGAGACTGGGATGGGTGGTGGCCTTTCAACAGGTGTTTGGAGACAGACTGTGCCAAGGACCTCGAGACAGGCTTCAGTGGCGACGGGCCTGTTGCAACCCTCCGGAAGCTCATGGTCTGGTGGGGAGATGACAGTCCAGCCAGCAGCTATAGAACGACACAGCCAGTGCCCGCTGGAGCCAGGGTCATCCGCAGCGCGGGGGCTGGGGGACCAGGAGGCCGGGGGATCTCACTGGGCTAAAACAGGCTTCCTGGAAGAAGTGACATCTCAGCTGAGCCCTGAGGATGCTGGGTGAGCCAGGGGACCAGTGTTCCAGGCAGGGGACTGTTTGTGTCCAGTTCGGAGTCCAGGAGACAAGCTCAGGGCTGGGGCAGACCACAGGGGTCAGGGAGAGGCGAGGAGGGAGGTAAGGACCAGGCACCAGATAGGGGGTCTGTGTTGGATGGTCCTGGGTGGGCTGCTTTAGCCAGAAGGTGAAGGATGGAGGAAGGGGAAGCAGGGCCAGGTGGGATGTGGCGGCTAGCCTGGGGCAGAATCAAGAGTGAGGAGGAAACGCTGTGGGGCTACCTGAGTTGCCAGAGGCAACCCACCTCTCCCTGCTCTGCTCAGCCCTGGGCTGCTGGGCTGGTTTGGCTTCAGTGTCGGACTTCACCTTGGTCCTTGCCGGGAGTCGCATGGCTGGGGGTACAAGCTTTCAGAGGCTCTCCTAGGCTCCCCGAGGATGTTCTTTGGTTCAGGTTAAACATCCTGGGAGTTGGGGGTGTCTGCAGTTGTCTAGTCGCTACTGCCCTGTGCACCCCTAATGATTAAAGAAACGGCATTTCCCAGCCTTGGTCCCTGAGACGCGGGCAGAGGGTGGACCCTTGGCAGAGCTCAGGGCCCCATGGAGGGGGTGCGGCAGGCGGGGTCCTCACTTCTGGGACACCCAGTGAGAACCGGAGGGCTGGGGAGCTGGTTCTGTGGTTCCTGGCGGCCCCGCCCTCATTCTGATTCAGAGGGTGAGCCGGGCTGCCCAGGTCCATGGAGGTGTCTGCCCTGCCTCCCTGGGGCCTGTCCTGTCCTTCTCTCAGGGCTGTGACTCAGGCTGAGGTATCCACTAACTGCACAGGGACTGAGGTCAGCCAGCAGGAAGAACTGGAGAAGGCAATGGCACCCCACTCCAGTACTCTTGCCTGGAAGATCCCATGGATGGAGGAGCCTGGGGGGCTGCAGTTCATGGGGTCGCTAAGAGTCCCACACGACTGAAGCGACTTAGCAGCAGCAGCAGGAAGAACTTACAGCTTGTCTCCAGACTGGTCGTTCGCAGTAGTCAAGTCCCTCCCTAGTCTGCTGCCTGCCCGCTGCACCTCCCCCGCTAGCTGGCAGCATCCTGGCGGGGTGGGGGCATCCTGGTGGGGTGGGGGGAGACACGGTCCTTGAGACGACAGAGCGGCTCTCTCTCTAGCATCAGGACAGGCATGTCAGTGGCTACCTGAACTCCATAGGGCGCTGGCTTAGCCCCAGAGCCTGTGCAGGCGGGAGCTGGCAGGGTTCCGAATTTGATCGCTGGCTTATTTCACACTGTCTCACTTGGGTGGGAGGCGGAGGTGTAAAATGGCAGCCCCTGGGCCGGATGGGCTCTGGTGCTGGGGAGACAGCTGGGTTAACCCTTGCCCTGCTGTGTTCTTCTTGCAGCCCTGTGATCCCCTCATCGCCCCTTCCGGCCGCCGGACTTCACCTCTGGCCGCCGGACTTCACCTCTGGCCGCCGGACTTCACCTCTGACTCCCGATACACCTCCGCCGGACTTCACCTCTGACCCCCCGGATCCACCTCCGCCGGACTTCACCTCTGACTCCTGATCCATCTCCGCCGGACTTAACCTCTGAGCCCGCGATCCACCTCTGCCGGACTTCACCTCTGACCCTCAATCCACCTCCAACCCCCTGATCCACTTCTGACCCCCGCCTCTCCCATCCGCCCCCGCCGGATTTCACCTCTGACTCCCGATCCACTTCCGCCGGATTTCACCTCTGACCCCCGATCCACCTGCTGCCTTGGGAGGGCCCCCCTGCGTCCTCCACCCCAGCAAGATGCCGATTCTCAAGCAGCTGGTGTCCAGCTCGGTGCACTCCAAGCGCCGCTCGCGGGTGGACCTCACGGCCGAGATGATCAGCGCCCCGCTCGGAGACTTCCGCCACACCATGCACGTGGGCCGGGCAGGGGATGCCTTCGGGGACACCTCCTTCCTCAACAGCAAGGCCGGGGAGCTGGATGGCGAGTCTGTGGACGAGCAGGCCCCGTCCTCCTCCTCCTCGTCCTCCAAGCGCAGCCTCCTGTCCCGCAAGTTCCGGGCCAGCAAGCGGTCCCAGTCGGTGACCCGGGGAGACAGGGAGCAGCGGGACGTGCTGGGCTCCCTGCGGGACTCGGCCCTCTTCGTCAAGAACGCCATGTCCCTGCCGCAGCTGAACGAGAAGGAAGCCGCGGAGAAGGGCTCCAACAAGCTGCCCAAGAGCCTGTCTTCCAGCCCCGTGAAAAAGGCCAGCGCAGAGGGCAGCCTAGAGGAGGCCGTGCCTCCTCGGAACGGGGCCGCCGCCCTGCACTCCCCAGACCCACTCCTGGAGGAGCAGGCCTTCGGGGACCTGGCGGATCTGCCCATGGTGCCCAAGGCCAGCTTCGGGCTGAAGCATGCTGAGTCCATCATGTCCTTCCACATCGACCTGGGGCCCTCCATGCTGGGAGACGTGCTCAGCGTCATGGACAAGGGGGGCGAGTGGGAGCCGGAGGGGGCGCCGGAGGACGGCGGTTACCATGGTGACGGGGACCCAGCCGGCATCCCAGCCCCAGCACCCCGAGCGGCAGGGCAGGAAGGTGAGGGGGGCCCAGACGTGCCCTCCCGCGCCCTGCAGGATGAGGGGTGGGCGGCGGCGGCAGCCCCCAGCCCCGGCTCGGCCCGCAGCGCAGGCAGCCACACCACGCGAGACAGCAGCTCGCTGTCCAGCTGCACGTCGGGTGTCTTGGAGGAGCGCAGCCCGGCCTTCCGGGGGCCGGACCGCGCCCCTGCCGCTCTCCCTGCACAGCCGCCCGACCCCGAGTTCTCCTTTATGGACGAGGAGGAAGAGGACGAGATCCGAGTGTGAGGCTGCCCGGAGGTGGGGGTCTCTGGGCGTGGTCCCCTCCCTGCCCCCAGCCACGCCACGGATGCAGCCAAGGCTTTGACCCTGGGCCTCATGGGTGAGGGGTGTGCGCCGAGCCTGGGGGCCCAGGAGGACTTGCATCTGGCTTGGGTGCCTGACTTTTTTTTTTTTTTTGCACCCCCTGCCCTGCCCCAGCGCTCCTAGGACGGGGCTGCGTGCTTGCAGGAGACATCAGTTCTCCCCGCCCCCCAGGCCTCCTGTGGATGCTCGCTGGCAACCCGAGTCCCTGCCACGTGCGGCAATAACGGGGCAGCCGGGGGCACCAGGGCTGAGGACAGCTGACTCGCCTCTTCTGTCCCGGCGTGTCTGCCGTAACCGGCAGTGGCCACGAGAATAAATGTGCGTCAGGTTGTCTGCAACGGGGAACCCCTTGGAGGCAAAGCGGGCCTAAAGTGCACACTAAGCGCGACCCCTTCCGGGGACGAGAACAGGATGCAGAACGGAAGGAGGGCTCCAGGCTGCTTGAATTTTCAATCAAGACGGGGCCTTCCAGGATGACAAAAGGCCAGGCCGCAGCCCTGACTCTGTCCCTCTGGGTCTGTTGGTTCTTGTGTTTAAATCTTTCTAGAGCAATACCCGAAGTGGTGTTTGTAGACCCGCCACTGGGAGGAAGAGAACCCTTTTAGAAAAAGACGTTGATACTAAGTGCTTCCAAACTTTATTTAGAGCTGTATGGGGTGGGAGGGGGTGGTCTGCGTGTGTCTTTCCCTGGCCCCCTCCCCCATAGCTATTAACAACTGGGCAGGCAGCCAGTGTAGAAAATTTCTGGAAAATGATTATTAAAAGAGCTGTCATTCCTAGGGGGGGCGGGGGCGGGGTATAAAAGCTTTCTTTGAATTGGGTTGTTCCTTCCCCCTCCCCCAGCCCGGGACTGACTACTTCCCCTTCCTCTCTCAAGCCTCTGACCAGGGAACCCCCTTCCCCACCTCTGAGTCAACAGCCGCAAGGGCAGAGTGTTGCCAGAGTTAGCAACGAAACGAAAAAACAGAATGCTGAGTTAAATTAGAATCTCAGGCGTGCAGAGGATACTCTTTTTAGTGTAAGTATGCCCTGTGACTTATTTGGCACATACTTAGACTAAAAAGTTAGTGTTTTTCGTTCTGAAATTTGGATTTCCCTGTGTCCTTGAGTTGAGCTTGGGTGTGAGCCTCCAGAGTTCAAGCTGACTCACCTCCCCGTGTGCCCTTGTAGCCAAGGGAGGGAGGGGGACAGACAGAACCAGCACGGGATGCAGCCAGGGCGGAGGCAGACACGCACTCAGACTGTAGCTTAGCTTTTGAATGGAGTGAGTGCCCTCAGGTGTCCCCTGGTTTCCAGTTGTGCAGCCCCCTGCCCCCCACCAGCTGCCCTGACACCCATCTAGACAGTGGTCAGTTCCAGATTCTAAACTGTATATTTTTTTTTCCGTGAAAATGTTAAAAGAGCAAGGAAACAGGAAAATAAAAGGCTCTACGGCATGCCTGGTGTTCTGTCTCTGCTTTTGGAGTTGGGGTTATTTCAGGGTGTGGGGGAGGGTAGATAGGAGGGTGCAGATGGGGGACCTGTGGCTGCCCGAGCCCCCACGGCTCTCGGGGGCTTGAGGTGGCTTCTCTGTCTCAGGGGCCTGCCCCTCCTGCACAGTTCTCCAGCTTCTGGAAGGGTTCGGCCTTGTGTGCCCGTCTGCCCAGGCAGGCCCTTGGGAGCTCTGGGATTTGGTGTCTGAGCTGCCACTTACCAGCTGGGATCCCCAGGCACTTAGTCACCGTTCTGCTTTGTACCTCGTTCTCCTTGTCTGTTAAATGGGAATCTTGCTGCTCTCAGGACTTCCCTGCTGGCTCAGACGGTGAAGAATCCGCCTGCAATGAATTGGGTTCGATCCCTGGGTTTGGAAGATCCCCTGGAGGAGGGCAGGGCAACCCACTCCAGTGTTCTGGCCTGGAGAATCCCACAGACAGGAGCCCAGCGGGCTACATGCAGTCCATGGGGTCACGAAGAGTCGAACACGACTGAGCCATGTGTTTACGGAGTTGTTCCTAAACCCAGGGAGGTGCCTGACCCGCGTGGGAGCCGTCAGCACCAGGACACACAAGCCAAGTCAGCAAAGGGGCCTCCCTGCCCTCCCTCCCTTTCCCCATCTGACCTGGCGGATCACCTTACGGGGGTGTGGTCTCCTTTCAATCTCCTGGCCTGGGAGGCGGACTCTGGTGTCCCCATTTTGTAGAAGAGACGTGCTCCAGAGGCCACGGGGCCACCTTCTCCAAAGTCACCAAGTGGCAGTCAACAGGGCTGATTGGAAACCCTTTCCATGCTCCTCGAAGCTTCGTGACTTGGGGAAGTGAAGCCGGGGTGTCAGCCCCGAGTGGGACCCCGGGAGCCCGGCGGTCAGCCCCTCCCTCACCCCTTCCCCCTGCATGGGCGCATCCCTAGGGCACGACTGTCAGCCTGGGTGGGGCTGTCTCTGCCCCTCCAATGCCCTCCTTTCCACCTGGGGGCCCGGCGTGGCTGAGATCTGAGTTCGGGAAACCCTGCCCCTGTCCCAGGGAGAAATTCAGGCTTGTGCTCATCTTCCTCCTGGGGAGCAATTAGAAGCGTAATTAAAATGTCACCAAGTCCTTCTGTCCCTAGACTGGCTCATTAGAGGTAATGAGAGGTGTGAAGTTATGAGTAGGCGGGGTGGTGGCCCGGGTTGTGGGGGGCTCCCGGGGGACTGGAGAGAGGAATGCCCTGTTAGCAAAGGCTCAAGCAGGCGTAGAGGGCCATGCCTCTGAGACCGTGTACCTGCCCTCCCCTCCCCCCCCCCGCCGCCCACTGCACCTGCAGCCACTCACCCAGATCCCTGAGGGGCTGGGAGCAGCCAGCCCCTCCCCCAAAGCTGCAGACCTGCTCCTTGACAGTTCAGGACCACCCGGGGGGCTTGCAGAGGCCCGGCTGGACCCACGCTTCGGAAGCATGCTTTCCGACTGGGGCCCAATGCGCCCACCAGACAAGTGTAGGATAACCAGGCAAGACCAGCCCAGCCAGCAGCACGGACCTTGGTTTGTCGTGTGGCCTTGGGCCTGTTCTGTTCCCTCTCTGGGCAGTTTTAGTTTCTCCATCTTTAAAATTTAGGCTCTAGTTCAGTTGCTTTCAACTTTAAAAAAAAAAAAAAACAGTTGTTTTTGTCATGAGGTATTATACAAACAGATGAACCAGAGCTTCTCTGCGGCTGGGAGGGCAGTCGTTGGGGGGCATGAGGGGGTGGTCCTTTCTCCCCTTCAGCCTCTGAGGTTTGCCTGAGAAGCCTAGGACCCCCCATGGAGCATCTCTCTCTCTGAGCTGCTTTGTAGGGCTCCCTCTACCTCTGACAGCTCAAAGCAAGAGCTGGGAACTCTCTCTGGGTAATAACTCAGTAATTTTAATTCAGATGGCAGCTAACATTTCCGAAAATTACATGGGACCCCCAAAACCTGCACCAGGCAGGGCTGTAGTCACGGCTCAGAGATGCGTTAGGACGAACCCTGCCCTGGTCCAGCCACCACCAAGGCGCCTCCCCCCTCGGCCTCCCCGATCTGTCGAGGGGTTCTGCTCTGCTGGGTGCATACGGCTCTGCTGTGATCGCGTGAGGGCTCTGTGTGTCCTAAGACTGCTGCTGGGCCACTGGGCGGGAAAGTGGAGGAGGTGGATATGGACCAGGCACCAGCTCCAAAGCCCTTGCTTGCAACCACTATCCATCCTAACCTGATGATGTCCACTTTGGAGCCTGGGATGACCAGGTGGGGCCAGTGACCTACTGGGCAGAGCGGCGCAAAAAGGCTGAGCTGACAGCTGGGCTGATCGGGGTGTGCCCAAGAGGAAGAGGGGTGTGTTTGCAGCCAGGGGAGGGGCTGGCGGTGCCAGGACCCTTTCAGCAGCTACTGCCGCTTCACATCGTCCAAAGGGCTCTGCAGGTGGTGCCTCTGCCCTTCCTGGCGTTGCTTGGGGCTGGCCTCTGTCTCCAGCCACAGCCTTGCGCCCTCCTCCTGGCTGGGGACCAGGCTGGTGCCACAGGGCTCCCCTTTGACTCCATTCTCACACTCCAGCCACCGCCTCCTCTTCACCAGGGTTGCGACATGTTCCCAGAAGATGGACACAAGAAATAGAAAAGGGATAAAAGGGGTCAGGACACGGACTTGCCTGGTGGTCCAGTGGCTAAGAGTCCTTGTTCCCACTTGCAAGGGATCTGGGTTCGATCCCTGGTCAGGGGACTAGATTCCCCACGCCACAACTAAAAATCTCGTATGCCACAACCAAGACTAAAAGAAGAAGGGGTCAGGACACCTGCAGAGAGGGGCGTTCTAAGGATCAGCACATTTTAGGATCTGGTTCACCGCCCACCTCCACCCATTCTACAGATGGGAAGACAGAGGCTAGATAAGGCAGACTGGCTGTAGTCTTGTGAGCAGACCCTGGGAGGTAGACTGGGCTGGCTTGGCTCTGGTGTGACAGACGAGGCATAGCCTGACCAGGTGGACTGCTTGGGGCAGAGCCAGGAGTGTGCTGGTTGCCAGGGTGGCAGACGGGGCAGGGCTGGCTTTTCCAGGGGTACCTGACACCCTCACCCTTCCCTGTCTCAACTTGGCTTTCACACAGCTGCCTCCCAAATGTCCGGAGTCCACACTCAGGTGGGGACCCTGCCTGGCATGGCCCCTCCCTTGCAGTAATAATCTACATGCAAAATGCCCCTAAGAGGAGAAGAGGGTGGCAGAGGATGGGATGGTTTGATACATCATTGACTCAATGGACATGAATCTGAGCAAACTCCAAGAGACAGCGAAGGACAGGGGAGCCTGCCGTGCTGAGGTCCATGCTGCGCAGAGTCAGACATGACTGAGTGACTGATCAACAAGAAGAGTATTCCTAGACCCCAAAGACCCTGAGTCAAGACGCAGGAAAGTGTGGATAAACAAGGTCCTGGGACTTCCCTGGTGGGCCAGTGGCTAACACTCTGAGCTCCCAGGGCAGGGGACCCGGTCCAATCCCTGGTCAAGCAACTAGATCCCACATGCCTCAACCAAGAGCTCGCATGCCGCAACTAAGACCCAGAGCAGCCAAAATAAGTAAATATTTAAAAACAAACAAGCTTATCCAATCTTCTTGGATAAATCATAGTGGAAAAGAATATTTAGAAAAGAATATATGTATACCTGAGTCACTTTGCTGTACAGAAGAGATTGGCACAACGCTGTAAATCAACTATACTTCAATTAAAAAAAAAAAAGAATGAAAAGAAAAAGATTCAAGAGAGCAAAGTCAGGAGTGAAAGCGGGTGAGCTTGTCGATCGACTTCCCTTTCGAAGGCTCCTGGGGCCCTGGGGCTTCCTGCCAACAGCCAGATGGGAGCTGGGGAGAAGGCTTCGGGGGAGGGAAGGTATTTGCAGGCAGATGGAGGTTGGAGGTTTTGCCTCTGAAGCCTGTTGCTCTTACACACGGAGCTTCTGTTCTCCAAGACTCCCAGGAGGAGACAGGAGGAGCCGGAGAGCTGCCTTCCTGGGATCTCCAACACTGAAGTGACACTCACTATGTTATATATATTTTTAAAAAAATCCAAGGCCACTGGGCCCTACTGAATTTTGTGTTTTTTTTTTTTTTTTTAATCCTGCTTTGTTCCCCCGAGGAATTGGAGGCAGCTTACAAAAATATGTAAAATACAATAGGATAAAAATAGATCAGAGAAAAAACTAGGCTGGAACAAACTGAACCAAGAGGGTGGAACATAGAAGTGTGCTCCAGCGTGATCTGCAGAGCGGGCTCTGAGCTTCCTACCAGTCAAAGTGAAGAGGGAAATCCCCCCGGTACGAGCCTCACAAAGGCCACGCGGTTGGAGCAATTCCAGAAGCGGCTTTTTCTGACACTGAGTTCTTTCTGAGAGGGGTTCTTGTGAGATAAGAGGGCAGGGCTGGGGTCTCAGCCAGTGTCCCCAGTACAGTCTCGTAACAGAATGGAAACGTATTTGTATGGCGGCGTCCCTTCACTGTTCACCTGGAACTATTTCAACACGGCTAACTGGCTATACCCCAACAGAAAATAAAAAGTTAAGAAGAAAAAAGCAAATGCCTCCTAACACATTCAGTCACGCAAACGCCATCTCTGCGTGTCTGCTTAAGGGCTTGATGCCAAGACACAGATCAATAAAACCAACTCTATGGAGGGCCAGGCCCAAACTACCCAATCATTCGTCCAAGAGAAGTAGTTTCGATTCTTCCAGACAGAGTGGGATTTCTCAGCCTCACACTGTGGGCACGTGGGGGCTTATATCCTTCTTCGTTGTCGGGAGCCGTCCCGCACCCCGTGGGGATATGAGCACGTGAGCCAGGTGAGTCCCTGGCCTCTGCCCACTGCATGCTGGGAGTATCCCCAGCCACCCATGACCCACATCGGTCCAAAATGGCCCCCGACATTGCTGAACATCCCCGCGGTAATGAAAACCACAACTCTTATCAGAGTGGTGGGATACCTTTTCTTTTTGTTGGCCCATTGCAGTGAAAGCGCCGGGTGGTTCCACTGGACCGCCAGGGAATTCCTTTTTTAAAAAAAAAAAAATAAAGGCCAGGCCTTCCCTGATGGCTCAGTGGTAAAGAATCTGCCTGCCAATGTAGAAGGCAGGTGTTCGATCCCGGGTCTGGGGAAATCCCACGTGCCAAGGAGCAGCTAAGCCCGTGTGCCACAACTACTAAGCCTGTGCTCTAGCAGCAAAAATCCACGGTTACTGAGCCCGCCTGTCCTGGAGCCTGTGCAACGAGAAGCCCGCACCACAAAGAAGGGCAGGCCCTGCTCGCAGCCAGGAGAGAGCAGCCCAGGGAGCAGCAAAGACCCAGCACAGCACCTCCCCCCAAAGACACAGTGAAGATCAAAAGTGAAAATAAATACAAAGTAAAGGGGAAAATATTCCAATTTAAAAATGTTTTTAGGTCACTTTTTTTTTTTTTTAATTCAAAGTATAAAAATGTTTATGGAGCCTTCTGGGAGGGAAATGGACATACTTGCATCTTGTTACCTACTTTAATTGAGAAACCTGGCTCTTCGTCTTAGCCAGAAACATGTAACTCTGAGGATCTTCTCAGAGTAGCAGTCCCACGGAGGTGGTTTTCTGATTTCTCATCCTTGGGTCAGATTTGAGGTGTATTAAAAGGTGGCCCCACGGAGGAGGTGGTTATCAGGAAGTGGGGCCTTGGGGGGATGATTAGGCTTAGATGAAGTCATAAGAGAGGGTGTGTGTGTGTTAGTTGCTCAGCCGTGTCCAACTCTTTGTGACCCCATGGTCTGTCCATGGCATTTTCTAGGCAAGAATACCGCAGTGGGTTGCTATTCCCTTCTCCAGGGGAGCTTCTGAACCCAGGGATCGCACCCAGGTCTCCTGCATTGCAAGCAGATTCTTCACCATCTGAGCCACCAGGGAAGCCCAGTCTGTGATAAAGCTAGTGTCTTGATAAGAGCAGAGCCCAGAGCTCACTCTCTATCTACATGTGAAGACACACACAGTGAGAAACCAGCCAAAGAGACTTCAGCAAAAAAGCCGACCGAGGTGGGACCTCCACCTTGGACTTCCAGCCTCCCAAACTGAGAAAAATAAGTGTCTGCTGTGTATGCCCTATCCGTGGGTCCCGAGCTGATGAGGGTGAATCCCCATGTGTCTGGAGCTGCTCACCTAGATGGGGCATCCTGGACCAGAGATGGAATTCAAGGCCAAGCCAAGGAGTAACACAGGCAAGGGCAGCTGGGTGGGTTTGACGAACGTCTGACAGGCAGGAAGGTCAGCGTGCGGGAGGTTCTCCACCCCACCCCCCTGCCGCCTGGGGCCCTGCCTTCTTCCCCAGCCCCCAACCTGGGGGTCAGGATGCTTCGTCCAGGCTGGCAGTGGGGAGGGGCGGCTGCCCTCTGCTCACCCACTCCTGCCACCCACACCCCCCAGGCTTTGCACACAAAGTGGGCACCATTGACTCCCTGTCAACAGTCAGGGCTGGAGGCTTTTTTCCATCTGCACCCAGTCTGTCTGCCCCATGACCCAAGAATCATTTGGAGATAATAGACCAGAGGGCAGTCTTTGGTGATGAAAATGGACTTTGTCGTCTGGACTCAATTGACCCAAAGGCAGATCGAACCTGTGACCTTGGCCCCCATCCATCAAAGTGAGTGCACCAGGCGAGGCCAGGGAGGACTCATCCATCATGGTGTCTGTGACCAGCTGGCGGCCTGTGTTCTACAGAAGCCTTCCTCTTCCTCCCCTGAGGGAGGGTGAGGGGTGCAGGAGCGTCCCCCTGGATGTGGGAATTAGGTACTAGAACCTTGCTCACAATTATGGTCTATTGTGCTTCTCGACCCTTGAGCAGACCCAAGGCTGCAAAGGTGGCTCCTTCCGTGACTCCCAAGGCCTCAGGTTCAAGACCCTCCCTGAGCTCCCAGCTCCTTGACTTTTTGGGGGGATTTGTCTGTCAGTTCGTTTTTTCGTTGTCGCACATAGCATGTGAAGTCTTAGCTCCCTGGCCAGGAATTGAACCCCTGCCCCTCAGCCCGGAGCTCAGAGTCCTAACCACTGGACTGCCAGGGAAGTCCCTTTTTTGGCCTGTTTTTTTGTCCCAGCTCCTTGAAAGTCTCGCAATAGCCGGAGAGCCAGATCCAGCGTGAGACCAAGGTGGTCTTGTTCCCTAGTCCCTCTGTGTCCTGCATCGTAGGATTCCGCTGCCTGTTACTGACAGCTTTCCTGTCTGTGTTTCCACGTTGTTACTATATCAAATGTGTCCGCGCTCAGTGGCTTCAGTGTCTGACTCTCTGCGGCCCCACGGACTGTAGCCCACCAGGCTCCTCTGTCCATGGGATTTCCCAGGCAAGAATCCCGGAGGGGGTTGCCATTTCCTCCTCCAGGGGATCTTCCTGACTCAGGGGTCGAACCCCAGTCATTTGCATCTCCTTCTTTGGCAGGCAGATTCTTTACCCCTGGTGCCACCTGGGAAGCCCAACACAGATGTATTGTCTCACAGTTCTGGAGGTTAGAAAGGGCCTTCACTGAGCTAGGATCAAGGTGCTGGCGGGCCTGCCTTCCTTCTGGGGGTTCCAGGGGAGAATCCATTTTTTCACCTCTTCCAACTTTTAGAGGCTGTTTTCTTGGCTTGTGCCCCCACCCTCAACTTCAGAGCCAGCAGTGTAGTACCTTCAAATCTCAGTCTCTCTCTCTCATTGGAAGAGATAAGCTATTGGGACATTCCCTGGGCCAGGACTGATTCCCTGAGCCCCAAATGTCCTGTTTCTTTGACTCTCTGGCTAGAATTACAATCCACATGCCAACCCATAGGCACAGCCTTGGGTCACGGAGGTCTTGGTAGGCTTACCAGCCTGGATGGGGTGGGGGATGCCTTTCTTGAACTTCAGTTTTGTTGACTGGAGGAGCTTGCGGTCATGCAGACGGAGCTGGTGGTCTTTGGGAAGCTCACCCAAGCCAGTGAGCACTGGTTCTTTTCAACTGTAGAAGTGAACGAATGGCTTTCTCCTTGGGGTTTTGTAGTCCAGTAAGTAGGTTCAATAGTTAGGAGTCTGGTCTTCCCTGGTGGCTCAGATGGTAAAGAATCTGCCTGTGATGCAGATTGGTTCCCTGGGTCAGGAAGATCTCCTGGAGGAGGAAATCGCAACCCACTCTAGTATTCTCACCTGGAGAATGCCATGACAGAGCAGCCTGGCAGGCTACAGTCCATGGGGTCACAGAGTCAGACACGACTGAGCTACTAACACACACACACACACACACACACACGTCTCTCTCTCTCTCTCAGGAGTCTAGATTCCCATTCTGACACCCACTTGCTGCATGAGCTGTAAGCGGTTGCTTCACCTCTCTGGGCCTTGGTTTATCTGCAAAATGGGTAGAAGCCACTTGAGCGGTTGCTGCTGCTGCTACTGCTGCTGCTAAGTCGCTTCAGTCGTGTCCGACTCTGTGCGACCCCAGAGACGGCAGCCCACCAGGCTCCCCCGTCCCTGGGATTCTCCAGGCAAGAACGCTGGAGTGGGTTGCCACTTCTTTGTCCAATACATGAAAGTGAAAAGTGAAAGTGAAGTTGCTCAGTCGTGTCCGACTCCTAGCGACCCCATGGACTGCAGCCTACCAGGTTCCTCCATCCATGGGATTTGCCAGGCAAGAGTACTGGAGTGGGTTGCCATTACCTTCTCCATGAGCGGTTGCAGAAGACTGGAGGAAGCCGTGATGAGGAGCGTGGGAGGGTCAGCAGCCCTGTTTCTGGGTCCGCGCCCCTGGGGGAAGGTGATGCCCCACCCAGAGCAGATTTCCTAGACCCGTGGGCTCCCAGAGGCCAAGCTCTGGGGCAGAGACACAGCAGGACCGTCCTGGCTGTTGGACATCCCCGCCCTGCACGTCCAGTGGCTCTTGTGAGACCAACAGCTGTCCCCGCCAAGTGGCATCTCGGGCACAAAGAGCAGCAAAGGGGCAGGGCACACGGGTCCACTGTTCCTGGCCCAGAGCAGCAGCTGAGGGTCATGGCAGTGGGGGGAGGGGGCGCGTCCTCTGCCCTCTGCCCTCCCCCAACAGCTCTCCAGCAGCCAGGCCCATCCCTACTGGACTTAGAGCCCCTCCAGCAACACCTGCATGGCGTAGAGTCTCCTGCCCCCACCCCGAAGGATCTTTTATCAGGAGCTGGACAGAATAATAAATTTGGAGAAGGGTGGCCCCAGGGGCCTGGGAGCGGGACATCTGGGCCCTTAAACATCGGGTCACACCTCACAGCACCTATCTGCTGTGTCAGGCATCCACGTGGACTTCTCACCAACCTCAGTGCCCCTGGAGGTCACGCTGTGGGTCCCCCTTTTACTGACGCAGAATCTGAGGTTCAGAGAGGTGGCCTGGGACAGCAGGCTGGGGACCCACAGAACCAAGGTGTGAACCCTGACCTGCTCGATGCCAGTGCTAGCATTCGAGTGGGGGGTAAGGCAGATGCATGGGTACCCAGGGGGTGTGTTACCCAAAAAAGCCCTGGCTGGGACTCATCCCAGGCCTGGCAGAGCTCATGACCTCCATGACCTCGGCCAGTTCCAGGCAGCGGAGAATTGCAGAGCTCCCGCAGCCCCTGCTTTTCAGAGCTGTACGTTCATAAAGGGAAAGGAGCGCGGGGATGATGACTCAGGAAATCCGCAGTCTGAGTTCAACGAGAAGCTCGTAATGATGGTGATTAAAAATGAACACCACTGTTTGTACAGTGATTTGCACGTCCACTTTGCAGCCATGAATTAATTAATAAATGAAAATACAAATGCTAGGGGATCAGCTCCAGGTCACAGAAGAGGAGATGGGAGGTTCCAGAGGGGACATGCCAGAGCTCCCCCCACCCCCACCCAGCCCAGCACCCTCCCCCAGGTGTCGCCAGAGTTCCCCTGGTCTGGGGCTGGCTTTTTATCCTTGCATGATCCATGGTCCACTCCAGAACCCTGAGGGAGGAATATAAATGGGGGTGCGGGGTGGGCAGCTCCCCAGTTCTGAGACAGAGAAGATGTGAAGGGCCTGCCAGATGGGAGACCTCCAGATCTGACTCTCAATTCTTCTTCTTTTTCTTAAAAAATAATTTATTTAACCAGGCAGACTAATTGATGGATATTTAGGTCATGTCCAAGTTTTTCTTTACTTTTTTTGTGGCTGCGTGGCATGCGGGATCTTTGTTCCCTGACCAGTGATTGAAGTCATGCCCCCTGCAGTGAAAGTGCGGAGTCTTAACCTCTGGACCACCAGGGAAGTCCTCCCAGCTCCCAGCTTTGACGCTCATTAGCTGTGGGACCTTGCCAATCGCCCAACTTGTCTGCATGCTTATTTGCGCCTCTGTAAAAAGGGCAGGAATTCGGAAGCTCAGTCTCCAGGTGGGAAGATGTTTCCTGAAGCAGCTGGAACAAATGGCCACAAAGGTGGTGGCTCAAAGCAATAGAAATTCACTCTCACTGTTGAGGTGTCAAAGGGCTTGCCAGGTGGTGCAGTGATAAAGAACCCGCCTGCCAATGCAGGAGATGCCAAGGATGCAGGGTGGATCCCTGGGTGGGGAAGATCCCCTGGAGGAGGAAACGGCAACCCACTCTTGTCTGGAGATGGACAGAGGAGCCCAGAGGGCTACAGTCCAAGGGGGTGCGAGGAGTCGGACATGGCTGGGCACAGCTGGCACACGCGTGGAGCTTCACAGGTGGGTCCCTTCTGGAGCCCCTGCGGGAGGAGCCCCTGTTCCGTGGGGTCCCGCGGGTGCCTCCAGTCTCTTCCCGGCGTCTCGCGGCTTCTTCTGTGGGGCTTTTCTGCATCTCAGCGTCTCCAGTCGCCTTTTCTCTTATAAGACACCCGTCATTGTGTTTAGGACTCACCTGAATTCCAGGATGATCTCACCTTGAGATCCTTAATTTAATTGCGTCTGTGTCTGTGGAGACCCAGTTTCCAAATAAGGTCACAGCCACAGGCAGGAGAGGTGAGGACTTGAAACCTCCTGGAGACCGGGTGGCCCACTCCAGGGGGACTCGGGGAAGCCCACACCCTGTGTGTGCAGTGCTGTCACTCACGCCGCACTGACCACAGCAAGGCCGGGGAGGAGGGACCCCACCGGCGTCACCCTGCGTGCGCCTTCTGGGGGTGGGGGGCGGTGGGGGGCCTTGGCCAGGAGAGGAGGGCGGGGCGGGGGTGGATGAGGGGCGGTCTCCTCGTCCGCCCTTATGATGACGTCTTTGCGGGCCACCAAGGTGCTGGTAGGCGCCCCCGAAGACGTCTCCAGGACTATAATTGTTATTTTGTACCATCCGCGAAGTGGTCTCCTGACACTCCGTTCTCCAGGGTGCTGTGTGGGTGACTCTCCTAGCCTTGAACGAGCTCCCCACGGGTTTCATGATTAAAACAAAAAACAGAGAACAGTCCTAAAAGGCGCTCCAGGTCCAGGGCCTATGCTTCCACCAAACCGAGGCCCTGACCTTGCCTTGGCCTGCCCTGGTGCTCCGCCCCTGCTCTCACACTGCTGACCCCCCCCCCCCACACTCCCTCCCCTCCCCCATCGTCACCAGACCCCCCTCTGAGAGCCTCCCAGCCCTGAACAGCGAGCGCCCCTCTTGGCACCTGTGCCTCTGTTTGCCTCTGTGGGAGAACTGTGCTGGTGAACGTCTCCCCCTAGACTGAAGGCAGGGTCTCAGTCCTCTGATTCGGGACCCCAGATCCTGGCACAGAGATGCTCTGGGGTGTTTATGGCGAGAGACCTGGGTGTGAACCCCCTGACCATCTTCCCAGCGGTGTGCCCTTGGCTTTGCCGGGTCTTTCTTCTTTGCCACGTCCCCGCCTCCCTGCCAGGTAGGCAGGAGGGAGCCCGCCATGAGCCCAAGTCCACAGATGAAGGTCTTCTGGAGGCACCGGTCAATGTCCGTGGCTAGGGCCTAAAGAAGCAGGGCCCCGACCCCAGGGACCGTCAGCCCACCTCCCACAGCCCCCACCCCGGCCCTCTGCCTCCCGGGGGTGCAGCTGGCGGGAGCCCCGAGCTCTGGAGTCTCCTGGATCCTGTCCCTGCCCCACCCCTCCCCTCCGGGGCTCCAGGGGCCTATCTCTCCGTCTGTTTCCTTTTCTGACCCGAGTTCAAAACAACAACAACGACAACTCTGGGAGCGAAGGCCGCGCAGGAACAAAAGCCAGCAGGCTCCGTCCTGTTGGCCCAGCTGCGGGCCTGTGGGGTGCTGCCGGCCTTGCCCACTCTGTCCAGCAAGGAGGGCGCCTGCGTTGCGGGCGTCCATTCCCCCGCTAAGCTGAGAGACCTCAGCCTGGTGGAGGGGGAAGGCCGCGGGGTCCAGAGCGGCGGGAGGTGGAGGCCGGCCCGGGTTAGAGTCCTCAAGTGCTCCTTTGAGAGTCTCTGCAGACGTCCCGGGCCTGGGGGCAGGGGTGGTGTAGTGATTATAAAACAACATTTGCATAGAGATTTCGTGTACAAAGCGCTTTCTCAGGGGCGGGAGGCGCGCGGGTGGCCCGCGGAATCCGGGCTGGGAGGCCGCGGCCCGCTCGGCCCGCCCGCCCGCCCCGGCCGGCTCGGGATTGTGTGCTGGGCGAACAAAGCGCTATTCATTCAGAGATTTCCGATTCCCCCGGATTTCTCCTCTCTCCCTGCTCTCGGGTGAAGAGCTCGCTCCTGCTTGTCACTCAGGCTGGAGGAGGGGCGTCAGGGGTCCCCGCGGGCGGGGGCCTGATCCCGCCGCACCCTCGCCCCACCCCCTCGCCCTCAGGCTCCCAGGCTCCAGCTCCTGTGAATCAGAGCATTAAGGCAGCCTCGCTGGGGCTGGCTTGTGCAACTCTCCTCACAGCTCACACCTGCGGCTGTGCCTTCACGTGAAAAGTGTGAACGCGGGGGGACTTCCCTGGCGGCCCAGTGGCTAAGACTCTGAGCTCCCGATGCAGGGGGCCTGGGTTCGATCCCTGGTCGGGGAACTAGAGCCCACACGCTGCAACCAAGACCCGGTGCTGGGCCAAAAAACCCCACAGTCACCTGAACACAGGTTTGGGGACGTCTGCGTGTTTGGGAGACGAGCAGTGTGGGGGCCTCGCTCGTCTCTCCCCAGCAGCGCGCATCGGGCACGGGTCTTGTGTTCCCGGGGTGGGGTGTGGGGCCCCGGGCTCTGCGCCCCTGCGTGGGGCAGGAGCGGGAAACGGCGGGGCGCGGGCGTGCAGCCCGCCGCGGTGGGGTGGAGGGCCTCCGCAGAGCCTGGCCCTTTAAGGGGCTCCAAGGAGCTATATAATAAGGTCCACCTTGGCGGCCTGAGCGCCTTTCTGCAGCCCCAGCAGGGCGGGGAGGGTGCAGGAGGTCATCGCGGGGCTGGAGCGGCTGGCTTTCGCCTTCGAGAAGGTCGTGGAGACGCAGAAGGGCACTGGGCTCCTGATTTCCAGGCCATGGACAGTGCGGCCGGGACCCCGAGTCCCCCCCGCCACCCCCAGCTTCCTCTCAGCTGCTCACCAAGGAGGTGGAGGAGGGTTTGGGCCCACCGTCCTGTCTTTCCGGGACCCCCAGCATAGCCCCTTGCTTCTTAGGCAGCCCCCGTTCCCCCTTACGTCCTCTCCAGGAAGCCAGAAAATGGGGCTGGCTGCTGGCCAAGCCGAGACCCTAGAGGGGTCAATTGAAAGAAACTGGGACGATCCCACGGGCCGCCTGAGCACCAGGCCGGCCTTGGGCCCCTAGTCCATCGTCTCCACTGCAGAGTTCAGGGCACTGTTGAGTCCAGAGGCTGGTTCCCGGAGGCCAGCACCTAGAAGTCCACGCCTCGGGGGGCAGGGGGTGAAGGCTCTCCGGCGGCCACAGCGTCCCCTCTGCCTTCTTCGCCCCCAGAGTCGGGCACAGCTCTGTGCACCTTCTTCACCAAAGGGCTCTGCGAGAAAGGTGAGTGGGCAGAGGTGAGGGCTGGCAGGGGTTCAGCTTGGCTGGGACTGGGGTGCTGGATTTGCACGTGAGGAAGGGGACGTAGGAAGGGGCATGAGTTCATTCTCAGGGCAAAGGGCAAGTGGGTGGGGCCATCAAGGGGGCTACCCCCCCACCTCCCAGGGATGTCCCTGACTGCTTAGCATCCATTAGGGCAGGCAGGGCTGCCTGCAAGGAGACAGTCCCTTCTTTCTGCCCAGCTGTAGGTGGGAGTGTTTGTGGGTGTCAAGTGTGTGCTCCCAGGAGGCCCCTGAGTTCATAATTCTCCCCTGGCCAGGAGAGGGGCTTCCTTCCTGCCCCTCTGAGTTAATCTGGGACCTGTTCAGCGGCCCCCTCCATTCCTGTGTCCTAAGAAAGCTCAGGCTGCAGTCTCAGAAACTTATGTCTCCCCCTCCCCAATGGGGCCCAACCGTCCACTCTTCCAAACCCCTCTCCCCCAGTGCAGACATTGTGTTGGGGGGGTGGTGGTGGCTGACATAAATCAGGGGTTCCCATCTTTTGGCTTCTGAACCACTCACGGGCTCTTCCTGTAGAAATCCAGTTGCCCCTAGAAGTCTTGCCTCCAGTTTGGGGGTCTCCTCTAGAGAGCCAGGTTGAGAAACTCGGAATGAGTTTAGGACCTGCTTTTAGGATCCAAGTGATTCTGTTCCGGGGAAGCTGGGGGGCCGGGAGCCCGTGTGGCCGCGTGACTAGTCTGCGTTTGGGGCAGCCCTGGACAGTGGGGTGAGGGGAGAAATGAACTGGTTGGTCACTCCAGGCTTTGAATCCTCAGCTTGGTCCACCCAGTCTCTAGAGCAGGGTTTCACAGAGATGCCCTCTTGCAAAGAAATAAACGTGTTCTTAGGTCTGGAAGGTCAGAGCCAGGCGAGCCAATGGCCAGAGGTGGAGAGTAAGACCATCAGAAGGAACACCTCCCCAGCACCCCAAAAATGCTACCAGAGAGTTGGCTCAGCACAACACTGGTCCTGTTTAGAAACTGAGGGGTATCTTTCCTGCCGACGGCAAGATAGCCTGAACGAAGACGACAAAGAGCGAAATATAACCTTTCCATTTCCTTCTGAATTGTTACAAGGTTGGCTCTCACGTCACCACATTAGATCTCCGGAATCAGGAAACATAGCATTTGTATTATTTTTTAAGACATGAGTTCCGCAGGCCCTTAACGAGTTCTTCCTTTGTGCTGGGACCTTGCTGGGTTGGGGACTGGAGGGACCAGGGCTGGAAACCATACACCCGCCCCCCACCCCTGCAAAGTCAGGCTGGAGGGGATGGGGTGTGATGGGTGCTTTGGGAGGTGTCCGCCCTGGGGGGCATTCTTGCGGTTTGAGAAGGGGCAGAGCATCCTGTCGGGCAGAGAGGGCTGGGGGCTGTTAAGCCGTCTCTGGCCCCCAGTTCTAGCCTCTGCCAGGGGAAGGGACGCCAGTACCTCCTGCTAGGGCTGAGCTGGGCCCAGGCGCTGGGTGCATGGAGCCCCCAGGGAAGCTGTGCCCGTTCCAGCACGACCGAGGGGCGAGGGAGAAGCCGGTGGCGTGCAAGGAGGGCACCAGTACAATGTCGCCAGGATAACCGAGGGCCTCCTCTTCAAGTCCGGTGGGCAATGCCCCTTCCTGTGCTGCCCCCTGCCCCGAGGAAGGGCCCCCAAAGGAGGTCTCCAGCGTCCCAGGTGGCAGCCCAGGCCACCCTGCTTCTCCAACCCTCTAGAAAAATCGGACCTGTCTTCTGAGCCCTGCTTCACTGCCCTGCCAGGCTCAGGCACACGAAGCCTGTCCTCCCCACCCCCGCCCCGCCCCAGGGAAGGGGAGGGTGGGGCGGGAATCAAAGGCCGAATTGTTACCCCGCCCCGTCCGGCTAATCACACAGCCAGACGGGCTGTCTGAAAAGGAGGCAGTATCTGGAGCCCCAGGGAGGGTCGGAGCCAGTGTTTCCCAAACAGCCCACCCTTTCACGGTGGGGCTGGACACACCTGCCCCATTGCTGCCTCTTTCAACCGTCTCACTACTTTTCACCTCCTTCAGAAGACAGCTTCACATTGCTTCCCTAAACGGAAAACTGGCATCACTGATTGGGGGCTCCTGTCCTAGCTCAGTCAGTAAAGAATCCCCCTGCAGTGCAGGAGACCCAGGTTCGTTTCCTGGGTCGGGAAAATCCCCTGGAGAAGGAAACGGCAACCCACTCCAGTGTTCTTGCCTGGGAAATCCCATGGACAGAGGATGGGACAGTCCATGGAGCAGCAAAGAGCAGACCCAACTGAGCGACTAAACTACCGCAGCGTCACTGAAGGGGTAGAACGTCACTGAAGGGGCAATCAAGAGCTTCAGAAGTTCGGCCCCTTCAGGGACTTGTGTGGTCAGCTGCGGACCCGCGCGTCCCCTCCCTCTGACCCCAGTCTTTCTCTTGCCGTCCGAGGGTGTCCATGCAGGGGGAAGCCACTGCCTCCTTTAAGAACGGGATCTGTGCATGGGTTTCAGGCCTTAGCTTTCCCGATAAACTTTCACAGTTCAGTGCTTTTCAGAGCTGGAAGAAGCCTTAAGGATTATCTAGTCCAGTGGTTTTCACACTGGATTCAGAAGGGGGATTCGGAGCGAGAGGGGCCAGCCTCCAGGGACACCTCTGAGCCAGGCGGCTGGGCTTTGAGACGTCAGCGGGGCTGCGGGCAGCTGTCCCTCGTTAGTGTTGATGGGGTGGGGGGAGTCCTGGGTATCCAGGAAGAAGGTGCCCCGCTCAGGGTCAACAAGAGCTTCCCTCAGGCTCAAATCCTGTTTCCTGCCCCTCCTGGCCAGTGGCGGCAGTTCGTGAGGGCTGTGTCCCTTGTAGGAAAGGACCGAGTTTATCCGGAGCCTGGTCCCCCTTGGTCATAAGTTAAAATGACTCTTTATTCTTTTAATTAACCTTGCCTGGTTTCCTTGGGGGAGTGGGGGCCGTGCTGGGCCTGGATTTGGGAACAGGACCAGGTCTCTGTCTGCCCTGGAGCAATCCCCAGCGTGAGGGCCTGTGTGGACACCAGGGTTGTGATGTGTAAGCCAGGTTTTTTCTTTTTTGCCTCTTGGAGTAAATGAATGAATATCTCTATTAGATATACTGTGCATATCAGTAATGATCGGTCTTACTGGAAGGAATGGTTTTACTTAAAAACTATTGTTGGGGAGATGTAGCAGCGGGAAAGGGTCGCTGAAAGGAGCTAGGAAGCGGGGGTCCTGGCCCTACAAGTGGATGAGTGCCCGTCGCAAAGGTACCAGCCGTTGCGGGCCGTCCGACGGCAGGCGGGGTGCGGGCGCCACCTGCTGGCGGACAGAGGAACGGACAGCCGCACCGGGCGGCGCGGAAAAGGCCGCCTCCGCCCCTGCTCGCCAGTCCCGGGGGGGTCACCTCCTTTCTTCCGAAGGCTGGAGCCCAGAGGGAGAGCTGTGCCGAGAGCCCACGCGGACAGCTGCAAGCACACAGTGTGGACGCGGGGTCTCTCCTCTCTGAGCCACGGTGTCCTCCTTTGCGAAATGAGAGAACTGCGAAAAGGCGGGGGTTGAATTCTGGGGAAGCCATGGCGTTCTTCGGGCTCAGGCGAGACCTTGCTTTGCAGAAGCCCGAGGTATAGAATAGACCTGTTTGGAAACCAGTGGAATTGACATTGTGGTGTTCCTTTTGGCCCTGGAAAGCGCTAAGTTGCAGGCTTTTTTTTTCTTTTTAAAAGTACAGTTGATTTACAGTGTTGTGTTAGTTTCAGGGTACAGCAAAGTGATTCATTTATATATATATACTTTTTTTCAGATCTTTTTCCATTATAAGTTATTAAAAAATACTGAGTACAGTTCCCCATGCTATACAGTAGGTCTCTGTTGGTTATCTATTATACATATTATACACACATACACCGATATAAAACAAAAAATCCTGTGAAAAATGCCATTGGTAATTTGATAGGCCTTGTGTTGAATCTGTAGATTGCCTTGGGCACTGTGTGTTGTGCTGAGTCGCTAAGTCATGTCCACCTCTTTGCAACCTGTGGACTGTAGCCCGCCAGGCTTCTCTGTCCATAGGATTTTTCAGGGAAGACTGCTGGAGTGGGTTGCCATTTCCTCCTCCAGGAGATCTTCCTGACCCAGGGATTGAACCTGTGTCTCCTGCACTGGAAGCAGATTCTTTACCACTGACCCACCGGGGCGATCCCTGCCTTGGGCAGTACAGTCATTCTAACACTACCGATTCCTCCAGTCTAAGCACACAGTATATCTTTCCATCAGCTTGTATCATTGTTGATTTCTTTCATCAGCATCTTCTAGTTTTTTGAGTACTACAAGTCTTTCGCCTCTTTAGATAGGTTTATTCCTGGGTATTTCATTCTTTTAGATGGAGTGGTAAATGGGATTGTTTCCTTAATTTCTCCTTCTGATCTTTCATTAAGTTGTAGGCTTTTAAGGAGGATGAGATTGGAAACACTCCCTAGTTCTCTACTTGAATGAGGTGAAAAAAGGGCTGAGTCTTCCCCCTTGGTCCCTTCAGAGCCCCTGGGGCCTTGTGCGGAAGCTAAGCGGGCATAGACTCCCTCCCCAAACTCCTGGTGGTCTGTGCCAGTAGGGCTGGCTCCTCCTAGGAACCAGGAGTTTTGGTCAGATCCACAAACAGACAGGTTACAGCACAGGCTCCGTGAAACTACAGCTGTCCCTCTGGGTCCCGTTTATTTCATCTCTGTGTCAACTTTGAAGCAGTTCTCTGCTCTTGCAGCATTTCCCCTGGAAAGAACTATGTAGGTTCTGGAAGCCTTATAGGTTTCATCGTAGAGATGAAGCTTTAACCATGGTACAGGGCTTCCCAGGTGGCGCTAGTGGTAGAGAACCCGCTTGCCAGTGCAGGAGACATAAGAGATGCAGGTTCGATCCCTGGGTTGGGAAGATCCCCTGGAGGAGGGCCTGGCAACCCACTCCAGTATCTTGCCTGGGAAATCCCATGGACAGAGGAGCAACATCTCCATGCAGGGTCAGGGTCTTCCTGGATCTCTAGCTGCTGGCTGGGGTCTCCTCTTCCCCACCTCTCCTCGTTCCTTCTCCCAAGTAGCCTCTGAATACCTTCAGTTCCAGTCCCTCCTTCTGAACATCTGGCCCTGCCCCACCTCCTCCAGATGAGTGTATTCATACCCAAGCCTCAGTGAGCCAATACGTGTGGGATCCGCCTTTCTTAGCTTGCAGGAGGGAGGAGAAATTTCTTGCTGTCCTCAAAAAAGTGCTGACCCCCAGAAGGCAGGCAAGTGGCCTATATGCAAGGGGCAGGGGCAGTCTTGTTCCTGGAGGGTGGATGTGACCTTGAAGATGTGCCTACTTGTGCACAAAGATTCCTGGGATTTTCAGGGGACTGCAACAAGGAATGTCCGCTCCTCCACATGAAGCCAGCCTTCAAGACCCAGGACTGTCCGTGGTATGACTGAGGTTTCTGCAAGCAGGGTAAGGCCCTGACGGAAAGGGGCCTCCAGGGGATGTGGGGGTGTCTCCTGGCAGGGGAGGGACGGACCTTCCTGAGGCGGCCTGTGGGCTCTGCCCCCTGCTTCCCTTGCTAAAGAAGATCCGTCTGGCCGTTCTCTCTTTGCCCAGCAGGTCTGCTGTGTAAGTACCAACATGTCTGCAGGACAAAGTATACTAACTACTTAGCTGGGTTCTGCCTGGAAGGACCCAGATGCCAATTTGCAAGTGTGAGAGACCAACCCGACCCCCACCCCCGACCTGCCCCCACCCTGTGCTGGGCCCACTCTGGCTTCTAGAACCTTCCGTACCTTCACTGGCCGGAGGTGGGGAGTGAATGGTCCGGCCAGCATCCACTCCTGAGGTTCTCGGGGCGGGGCTCCCCTGCGCCCACCTATCCTCGGTCCTGCTGGCCGCGCTGAACTCTAGCCCGTCCTGTTGGTGCTTGTTCAGGCCCTTCCCTGTGGGGTTCTAAGAACACGTAATTGGGGCAGCAGGCTGGTGCAGGGGGTGTTAGTGAGCCGGCGGTGGGAAGAGGGGCTTAGAGCCAGGCTGTGATTGTCTGTCTCACCATGCCTCCTTCAGTCCCAAGATGAATGTTTCATTCAACCCAAGTTATCTGAAGGTGAGTGCAGGCAGGCAGGGGACGGCGCGCTCACTCTTTCCCAGCACTTGGCTCCCTGAGGAACCCTGACTCCCTAGCCCTGCACTGTTCCCACAAGCTCTCACTATCACACCATCTGCTCAGAGTGCCCATCCCAGGAAAGGCGCTCATATGGGGTCCTTCCTCCCAGACCCCCTCGCACCTCTGTCATCTCTGCTTTCGGCAGAGCGTCTCAGCCCTTGAGCCCCTCTCCCTCTTTGGCTCGATTAACACATGTGTGGGTTTTAATGAAGGAACCTGTGGCCAAGCTGAGGCTTTGTGGTCTAGAGCTGTTCTGCGTCAGGGCCACTCTGCTCGTGGCTGGTCCCTGTGGGAACAGACGCTGCTCCCACTGATAACAAGCCTTGATAATGAGGGCCTGCATCCGGGGTCACGAGTCTGAGCAAACTCCAGGAGACTGTAAGGACAGAGAGGCCTGGAGCGCTGCAGTCCGTGGGCTTGCAGAGTCGGACACAACTGAGCGACTGAACGATAATCACCAGTCGGCAAAGCACAGCCTGCAGGGCGAATCGGGCCCGTTTCTGTACAGCCTGGAACCTAAGGGTGACTTTTTTTTAAAGGTTGTGAAGAAAAAAAGAAAAACCCAATGTAGTATTTTTTGACACATGGACATGAAAATTCCAACGCTTATAAATAGTTCCACTGGAACAGGGCCAAGCTCATCATTTACATTTCCTGTTTCTGACTGTGCTCACGCTTACGATGGCGTGATGGCAGAGTTGAGTAGCTAGCTGCAACACAGACCAGATGGCCTGCAAAGCCAAAAATATTTACTGTTTGGGTTTCTATAGAAAATGCTTGCTGGTCCCTGGTGGGGATGGCTGGATGCTGGTTAAGTTTGACCGAGGCCAAATGGGGAGCATGGGTGCTGGGGGGGAGCTACTGAACTCTTGTTAAGTAGGGGTTCTGTATCCAGCGCTATGCCTTGTGGCTCAGTGGTGAATAATCTGCCTGCCAGTGCAGGAGGAACAGGAGGCGTGGGTTCGATCCCTGGGCTGGGAAGATCCCTTGGAGAAGGAAATAGCAACCCACTGCAGTATTTGTCTGGGAAGTCCCATGGACAGAGGAGCCTGGTGGGCCACAGTCCATGGGGTCCCAAAGAATTGGACACCTCTGAGCATGCTTCCCTCCGGAGCACTAGGCTGGGGTGGTGCTGGCAGGGGAGGAGGGCGACCCCCTGCTGGTCCCCGGTGGGACAGCTGATGGCAGGGGGGACGTGGTCGTCTGCACTGGGGAATTCACAAGCGCATTTCTAACTTCCATCCAAAGGGATGCTTTTCGCAATTAAGCTGTAAAACAAGGCCATTCACGGCCTGAATGCCTGGCCAGGCCCTCTGCCCTCTCTGTAAAGCCGCCTTGTCTGTACACAGGGGGTGTCTGTACACAGGGGGTGTCTGTACACAGGGGGTGTCTGTACACAGGTGGGGGGCGTTCTGCAGTGTTTTCTCCTGGCTTCACTTTATCTGCAGCTTGTCAAGCAGCCCCTGGGTTCCATACGTCCTCCTGCCTGGAAACCCCGCGAGCCCTGCTCCCTGACAAGAGTGCCTGCCTCCTCATCCTCAGACGAGGCCCCATGAGTCAGGGGCCGCCCACTGCCTGGGGCTCAGGTGCTGGAGTGGGGCCTGTGCTACAGGGTGAGTGATGATGGAGCTGGGCTGTTGCTGGGCTGAGGACCAGGGGAGGGGTGATTAGCAGCGGGTTAAGAAGCCAGACTCAGGTTTTGGCGAATTAAGAGAGAATGGGGCAATTTGGCTGGTAAACCAAACGTTCCAATTGTAAGGTCTCAACCTTACTTTATTTGCTTCCCCTGCCAGACATTCTTTAAAAGGCTAACAAGTTAAACATCTTTCAGGCCCTGTTTTGCTGCCCAACGATCCCTTGAGTTATTTATACATAATGGTCTTAAGATGGGGGGGGGGGGAGCATTGGTAAGGAAGGGAGTGTCACCCATCTTGCATTTTTTAAAGAATTCATTTTATTTTTGGCTGTGCTGGGTCTCCACTTGCAGCGAGCGGGGGCTCCTCTCTAGCTGCGGAGCCCGGCCTTCTCGTTGTGGTGGCTCCTCTCTAGCTGCGGAGCTCGGCCTTCTCATTGCGGGGGCTCCTCTAGCTGCGGAGCCCGGCCCTCGCGTTGGGGGGGTTCCTCTGGCTGCGGAGCTTGGGCTCTAGGCCTGGGGACTCAGTAGTTTCCCACACAGGCCTAGTTGCCCTGCAGCCTGTGGGTCTTCCTGGATCCGGGATTGAACCCGTGTCCCCTGCATTGGCAGGCAGATTCTCAATCACTGGACCACCAGAGAAGCCCACACCTGGCCTTTCTTGGTTGCTATCTTTGGTTCATCAGGAAGAAAACCATGTTTCACACCTTCAAGAGACAGACTCTAAATTATCCTCCGCGTTCTCTGTTTTGCAAGACAGCAGTATTGCTGGGATGAGAGGTGAGGGGGGCATGGGGCTTGCCCTCTTCACACAATGGCTGTCCTCTTTACGTGTCCAGCCCTGTTCTCTGGGTTAGCGATGCTGGGCGTGGATCTCAAGGCCTTTCTCAGGCCAAACAAGGAACTTCATTTAAGAGCAGAAGCCAGGCTCCTCAGTAAGCCATCTAACGGTCTCCTATGGTGCCCAAGACAATTCGGCATTTTTTTCCTCTTCGGATGTGAATTTACAAAAAGTCACACAGTCAAGTTTTTCTCTTTTAGTGTTGAAAGATGAGCTGTTATGCCAGTAAGAGTCAACTGGTAAGTCGTTAAAAAAAAAAGACCCCACGTTGGTCTGGGGAACTGGAGGACCTTCTATATATAGTGAAGACGCCGGAAGGCCGTGCTGGGCCCTGTCCTCAGCGAGCTTGCTGCCCCCTAACCAGCACAGGAGAGGCTGAAGCAGCCTGCTTCCCGCTTCCTCTTCTGTGAGTGAGCTGCTGAAGACACAGCAGGAGTGGGGGCTCGCTGTTCATGTCAGCGAGTTAACTCATAGAGCGGTGGAGCGCCTTGCCTGCACAGCCAGCTTGAGGGTGCGGCTCACACCTGTGTGCAGCCCACTCGGCTCCCCGTGGCCGCACGCATGCACGCCGCTCCTGGGCACATCTGCTGCATGTGGCCTGAGCTGCTGCTGTAAACTGGCGGTTAAATCAAGTTTCTTTTGCACAACAGCTGCTTCCCTGGACGGCTTCCCTAAATTCAGGATTTGATCCTGTGCTCCTTATGTGAGGGATCACGGGGGCAGGGAGGGGAGGTAGACAGTACCAACGAGGCTCGCCCCAGGTGAGGAAGCGACGTGGGGCAGCAAGCACCCTGTGATCTGTGTCATCGTCTAAGTCAGCCCCTGGGCAGACTAACCCCCGGGGCGAGGGGCAGGGAGGCCAGGCCGGGCCGCTGGAGGAAGAGAAGAGGGGCGGTATGGAGGGACCAGGCCCACCAATCTTGCAGACACAGGCAGCGGCCTCATCCCACTTGGGAGGGGAGAGGGCGGGGGGCAAGGTCGTCCAAGAGCACCCTGGCCCAGCAGACAGCTCCTCCCTGGGCGGGTATGTGACACGTGGCATGCAGCCAGACCACTGACCTCAAGCCTGCACCCTCTCTCTAGGGGAGTGTGATGGCTGCTTTGGCCTCCTCCCTGGCTGGTCGTGAGCGGGCAGCAGGTGAAGAATGGTGCATGGGGCATGGCTGATGAAAGCAAGCGCCCGGGTGGTAGCCAGTTTGGCTGGAGGGAGGTGGGCCCTCTTGCTGGATTCCAGTTCAGGATGTGGACACAGGACAAGGCCACAGGAGATGTCAGCAAAAGGTAGTGGTGTTTCATTCCTCCTATGTCGAGACTTCTCATCTCACCCAATCTCTGCAGAGCAGGTATAACTGTCCCCGTTTTATGGCCTGGAACAAGGAGGCTCCAGTTAACTTAGATCACTTGTCCAAGGACAGACGTGTTACTTCTCTCACAGGTGAGTGTCCAGCAGAGGCACGTAACCAGAACAGAGGAATATTTTTTAGAAATATCTTTGTTATAGAGAGTGGCAGTAGTAATATGTAGGAGCAACACTGTGTTGGAGGAGAAGCAGGTATTAAAAGTAACTTAGGGTTACCAGGTAAAGGTAAGGTAAGGAAGTTACCAGGTAAGTTACAGGTAGGTTACCAGGTAACTCAGGTAACTTAGGTAAACCAGGAAAGGAAGGCGTGATAAAGAAGTGACAGCAGATAGGGCTTCCCATAACATAAAACACTCCACTTACAACAAAATGATTTCATTTGCAATAGCTGAGAATTTTTATATATATAGAAAAACATACTCTCTCCAGTAAAGGCAGGATTAATCTCAAGTGGGCAACAGGGACATCCGCCGTTTCCCTGGCCATTCGAGTTACAGCAGGGTGGTCAGGTGCTGTGGTACACGGCTGGGTGACGGGACCTGCCCTGGAGTCCAGGACAAGGGAGCCTGGGCATCACCGTGGCCTCAGCTGCAGCGGGGGAGGGGAGGTGGGTTCTCAGGCTGCGTTTCCTGGCACGTGGCTGGAAGCCATGGTGGGAATTCATGCAGCCCCTCTGGAAGCGGAATCTAAGCGCTGCTGCTCACCCCGGGAAGCTCCCACCAACGCACTGGTTTCTTTATGGTAGTGAGGAAAACAATCTCGACAGGTACCGAGTTCAGAAAGGCTCCCAGCCCTGAACGCTTTAGGGCGGACCCCGGGTCGTCTTCATCCCTCCGACGGAGGAGCCCGTGAGGTCCTGCTGGCCCAGGGCAAGGGTCGGCAGGCTCTCTGTGGAGGGCCAGAGAGGAACCACGTTCAGCGCTGCAGGCTCTACCGTCTCTGCTGACGGCCAGCCAGCACCTCACCAACAGCCCGGGCTGTGTCCCCGAGACCTCACGTACAAACAGGCCCACGCTGGCTCATGCCTGTGGGCTCTCGTGGTCTGCGGACCCTGCTGGGGCGGGAGGACCTGCGCAGAGGTTGTTCCCACCCACCTCTGCACCGAGTGGCTCTGACCCAGAGTGAGGCAGAAGGGGAGCTGCAGGAGGGCCTCCTCCCCGCACGTCTCTTCTGGGGCCTTTACAAAGGCAGGCCACAGAGCCCTTCCAGAGGGGGTTCCGGTGACATTCTCAGGCCTACTAACCTCCCTCTATTTTAGTTATACCTCTACCACACTCTTCCTCAACTGTGAAGTTTTCCTTGTGGACAATTCCAGTACACCTTCTCCTTAACCAGAAGAATTTGATGCAGAATTATACCCCCACTGGGGACAATTAGAGAGGGTGGGGAGGCAGGGGACTGAAGAACAGAAAAGGGAGATAAAGCCAGTATCGAGTTCTTGGGGGAGAGGTGCAAATGCATGACAGCTGGCTTTACAACAGCACACCAGCTTTCTTGTAGTTCTGGAGGAGTGGGGGCAAAAGAGGGGCTGAATGCGTGTTTTGGCCTGAGGATCACAAGCAAAGCTAAGACCCAGACAGACTCACTGGTCCAATAGGGGCACATCTGTATCCGAGACATAATCAACCCTTGATACTAGAAAAGGATCAGAAAACCTTATCCATCTGTGCAATCTACACTGGATTTCCATGAAGCCTTTATCCAAGTTATCGTCTAGGGTCCAAAGCAGAAGTCATGAAACTAGAACAACATGGAATATTTTGCCCAGGGAAGAAACCCCAAAACCCACCCTCCTTACGTAGCCGTAAGGAAGTGGGAGGAATATGCGAATATTTCACTCAGCTTCTTGGGGGGTGTAGGGGTCGGATTCTGAAACGCTTCCAGCAAGAGACGAGAAGCAGAATCCACTTGCTCACTGCTAAAGTCACTGCAGATGTGGAAAAGATGATTTAACATTCTGTGGAGTGTGCTGTTTTAATCAGCTTAAAAGAAGAAGAAAAAAAAAAAAATCACCTGCCAAGGATTTTTCAGAGGCTCACCTGCAACTCTGAACCCACCCTCTGCTTGTTCCTCACAGCTGCTGAGAGCTGGTCAAGGACCCAGAGGAGCCCACCCACCCCCAAGGGGAAGGGTCTGACGTGAGCTGACTTCCAGCCACTTCAGATGCTCTTCTGAACCAGTATCCGGCAGAGAGGAACAGCATGATGCCAAGATACAGACAACAGTTTTGGGGAGAAATGATTCAGAATTTGGATTATTTTTACCGAGAACGAGGAAACAGCTATTTTAAATTTTTAACGATGAACTCCTGTCATCTCCCTGTCTCCCTGAATAACATCCGCCTTTACTATTAAACAACCTCAAGTTTTTCTCCAAAACTCTCAGTCACACTTGAGAACAAGCCAAAAGAAATATCCATAGAGAACCAGACCTGTCCAAATTAAAAAAAAAAAAAAACACCTGGCTTCCTCCAGAATGGTTGGGTCCCAGTAATTTTATTCTCTCTGCCTCCTCCCTGCCCGCTGTGCAGTTTCCGCTCTTAAATGCGCTCTGCAGTGTCTCCACCGTCGTCGACTCGGAGCGCCAGAGCTTTCCGTGGCGTCCAGGTCAGCGCTGATTACGCCAGCGCTGCAGCTCTTGGGATAAACAGAGACAAACATAAGGGTCTACGAGGCAGTTCCTTGACGGCTTCTACCTCTTGCCCTGAAGATCATCCCCCGTATTTGTTTTATAAATTTAGAAATAAAGTCTTAGGTACAGGCGTAAATTTCTGCCTCACTTTCCTCAGTCTCAATTTAAAGATGTGAAACAGAAACTCCAGCATCACCTGAATGGTCTCTTTTTCAGGGGAGGCTTTTTCCCTGTGAAACGATGTGGGATTTCAGGCATCGTGATCAGAAAGGAATTCCTTTCTCACGGATGGCCACGTCTATGAGACGACGGTGGGCAGCTGTGGCTGGCTAGTCAGGATGTGAGAACTCGCTGCAGACGTGATGCACGTCTTGACCCACACCCTCTGTCCTGGCACTGAATTAGTCGCCAAGCCCAGCTAAGAGTCAAACCTGACATTCTAGAAGTTTGTGAATTCTACTGGCCTCTAGTGTTAATAATGATCTTACACTTTTGCACTGAAAATTTTCATCTGAAAGCATTTGGATTTTGTCTGTTGTGGAAGAATACTGGGCCTTTTCTGATTTCTTTAATACAATAATACTTTTTAAAAGTGAGCAAATGTTATCTGGAATTAAAAGAGCAGTACAATCTAGGCATTTTCCTTCTGGTAAGATCTGGAGCAAGTTGAAATGCATAACTAGAAAGGTGGTTGTTCTCTTTAACGTTAAAAGTACATTAAATAAAACAGCTCTCAGCCTTAGACACACTGGTAAGTGACAGCTGCATTTGCTTCTCATCTCTTAGGATATAAAGCTGTTTGGTTTCCATCCTAAAAAGAAGTTCTTAGCAATCAGAAAGTCACTAAAGAGGAGAGCCCTGATCTTCCAACAGGCAAACAGCTTTACGGAGAAAGCGCACCCGATCTCCTGCGACAATCGTCAATGGAGCAGGAGAGCGGCTATGTAAACTCTAGTCAAATCTGATCAAGGACATTAGAACCAAAACCTCCAATAAAAAACCCCCAGAGCCTCGGGCAACAGCTTGTTCATTAGGGCGTGTTAGACAGTGCCAAACTGAAAAATGAAAACGCAGTTCAGAGAAGCCCTCAGTGGTGTGCGTCATGGCTGTGGCCTGCTGCTGAGGATGCAGAGCGAGGCTTACTCAGATGCTTGAAGCTCCAGCTGCAGCAGAGGACGAAGCAGCCGGTGAAGAGCAAGGTAAGCCCGCCAACTCCACTCCTCACGCTGGTGCGGCACCGGATCCAGCCTGTTGGCAGAGAAGCAGGGCTCACGTTAGAGGGCAGGCCACTGGGCCCTTGTCTGCAAGGGACTCAAGTCACCCGGTCAGCTCAGGCAAAGGAATTGCTGCGCGAGGAATTTATATATATGTTTTAAACAAATGAAAAGGCGAAAACCAAAAGAGCTTAATTTTAATCAATTTCAATTAGTCACTCTTATTTTGGGGAGTCTGGTTCAAAGTTTCACAGGGAGGAGCTGAATACAAGTGGTCTTGCAGCTGAGCCTTCCTCGCTTGGGGACCGTGAGTGTGGGGACAGCAGAGGTGGGCAGGTACTGAAAAAAAATGAAACCTGTTTGATAAACGGCAGCTGTCTCACTTCAGTGCTTTAATTGCGTCAGACTCCAGGATGAAGAAAGGCAGGGAGGAAGATGGGAAGCTCGCAAGCTGTCCTTTTCTAGTTCTTAAGCTGGACTGTGACAGAGCCTGGCTGTGACAGCCCTGGCTGAAGGAAGAGAAAGTCTGGAACCAGCAAGAGAGCCCCGCAGGCACGACTCGGGCCTCACCTGTGTGGACAGCTCCCAGGAGCCTCCTGAGAGAGGAGCTGGCCGGGGCTTCCAAGCTCCTCACCGCCGTCGCGCTTCTTTCCAACCAAGGAACTAGGGTTCCAAACAGAAGTCACTGTGACAGCTCATCTAAATCTGTCCTCTTCCCCAGCACTCGGTGCCCGAGGTCCCCAGGGTGAGGCTGCGGGAAAAGTACATGCCAAGTTGTGGGTGACGGTCTGCCCTGGGCTGCGGACGTGTGAGTACCGGAGGCCAAACCACCTAGTCAGCGCCAAGAAAAGGTTCTTCGGCAGACTAAGGGGCCGGAGGGATCGGGACCTGGATCATCCCTCATCTGATGAATATAGAGCCCAGATGACCCCCCGGGACAGGCTTGGTAAGTTACTTCTACTTCCTCTCGCCTGCTGAACACCTTCTCAGCAAACAGCACGGCCTGCTACTGTCCTGGTGATTACTCGTTACTACTGCCGACAGCTGACAGGTCTACTGTATCAGCCCATCACCACCGCTGACCAGCACATGCTTCTTATTTATGTTCGATACGAGAATAACTAAAGCAGAACCAGGAAGGCAGGTTTCTGCTATGTACTTACAGTTCCCCTGCCCTTGCGGCTTTCCAAGAATAATGACAGGCTGGGAATCGCTACTATTCCTGGTTCTCTGGTCACGGTTTGGTTCATCAGGATAAAGTGTAAATTAAATATTTACAACTGGTTTGGCAGGTGTGGTGAAGTTGCTGCAGATGTAAAAATACTATGCAAATGATCATCCATTTATTAAAAATGACAAGCACCATGCTGGCTTCTCAGAAACCACACAAAAGCTATCTCTCTGGCAGGCTGAAGATTCACATCTTAGAAAACAAAGCATGGCAAATCCATCCAGCTTGGAAAAATGGCTCAGCTCTGGGAAGCTTGCAACGGCACCACCTCTCCCTGGAGTGAAGCTTGCAACGGCACCACCTCTCCCTGGAGTGTCAGGACCCCAGTGGCTCCCAGGGTCTTCTCCAGCCGGCTGAGCCCGCGCACTTCATTCCGGATCCAGGCACTTAATGTGGATGACGTCAGTTGAGGCCTGGAGCTGGGATATGTAAGCAGCCCGTGGCTGGGAGAGCCCAGGCCCAAGCCCACAGGGGTCCTGCTGGAGCTCTTTTCCGTGACTCCCTGCCTACCGCCCTGATGCTCTGGGTTCTGACCTCCATCCCTGAGGAATGGTCATGCGCCTGGGGCTGCTGCACATGGCCGGCCTCTGCCGCCTCACGCGACACTGCTCTGCTCCTGGCAGCACTGGGACGGGGTTCCGCCGACACAGACGTCAGAAACCCGCAGCCGCGGCCTGTGACTTAACCGTTCCCATCACCCCGCTGGCCTGGCTATAACCCCAGAGGCATGGCTCGACTCAACTCTCATTCTCAGGCTGCTGGTTACTCACACGTGCTTCCCTTCAACACCCCCTTTTATGGGGTCCTCTGGTCAACAAGGGGACCTAGCCCTGGCCCATCAGGCTTCTGCTCAGGTTCTGATTCCCACCGCTCCCCGCCCGTTCCCCACAGGCGCCCCTCCTCAAAGCTCTCACATGGACACCCTACTGATGGCAGCCCCGTGTGCAGGTTAGAGAACAGCCTTTATTTAGTGGCTTCTGGGCCTTTGAAAACCCAGGACCCAACAAGGTTTTCCTACTTGACCTTCTGATCTCCCCATCAGGCAAGTTTTGCTTTTTGTAGTTACACAAACTGTGTTTTGGTTTCTTTCCCCTAAACTACCTTCTCCCTGCCAGTGTGAGAACAGTCCACTGCTGGGTGCCAGGGACCTGCATCAGCGCCAGCATCCAGAAGCTCTTCTCAGACGTGGCTCATCTTCAGAGACACCGAGGAAATGTCTGGAAGTAGGTTCTGAGGCTTTACTTCAGAATCAGTCTCTGGGCATGACGGCTGGGAATCATAAATGACCATGTGACACTTTTACCTGTCCAGATTGGGAACAGATCTCTCAAACCTCCTGCCCCGAAGCCAAAGCACTGGAATTCTGCCAAAGGCCCAGCTCAGCGCTCTCAAGGCGGCTGGTGGACTGCTGAGGGATCTCAGACCCTGGGCCTTGTTGAGTCTCCTGAGATTGAAATCTTGGACTTTTGAAACCCACTTTCTCTCAGGCCAGGAAACAACTCCTCCTGGTAGTTACATTCATGAGCATCTATCTCCCCGAAGCTCGAAAGACAGCTCCTCGTGCTGGCGAATCCCACAGGCTCGTTTCCCTCACTCCTGATTTAGCGAAGCCCAGCTCGGGGGTGCCTTCGGACTGCCACACCTAGGTCTCCAAGCACAGCCACTTTTCTCTGGCCACGAGCGCGTCTCACTTTACCCTGCTTCATCAAGATGAAGGCCTCGGGTGCCTTTCGGTCAGGCAACCCTCTCACCTGGGTCTGCTTGGGTACCTGACATGCTAGGACTAGCTGTGAGCTGGGGCTGCCCTCTGAACGAGAAGTAAGTGACTACAGCCCGGAGCCCAACAGCCCAGTAGGAGAAACGCTGCCTGGAAACGCCTGGCAGAGACCCAAGTGACCTTCGAGATTGACTGAACCCTGGGCCAGTTACTCACCCTCTCTGAAACTCAGTTTCCTCGTCTGTAAAAGGGGTAAGAGCCATCTCCCAGGACTGGCATAACATCACTTAAGGTAACTAGGGCAAACGCACAGGTATCCCAGCACATACAGTTACCTCAGTAACTGTTACGCCACTGGCCCTGCCTGTAAGTACCAAGGGACGAATGGCTTCCGAGAGAGGAGGACGGCTCATCCAAGGTCTTGCCTGAGCCAGAGCCTATATGGCCCAAACTCCTCCGCAAAGACTGCCTGCAAATTCAACTTTAACCTGTGGCTGTGACAGCCATTGCTGGGTGAGGTTATGAAGCTTTCTGAGAAGCCACGCCCCTTTTTAATCCTTGTAGATTCCATGGCCTTGAAGTCCTTGGGCAAATCACAAATTAAATCTTGACTTTAACTGAAGGGTCACTAGGGTCTCCTCTGGCATCTCCTGTTCGTTCACTGGCAGCATCAAAGTCTGAACATTAATGGTGGAGCCAACTTCAACGGTTTTTGGTTTATAACAGAATCAGAGGCCACGTGATGGCCACACATTCCCCGATACAGAAACCCAAACTGAGCTCGCATCACAGGCTGTGACCTATAGACGAGAACAAAATCCTTCTCGGCCACAACTCTGGAAGAGCAGACTGCTGCCCGCTTTTGGCCGCACCCCTCCCCCGATCTCAGCGGCCCGTCCTCGACCCCCCACCTCCGCTGCCTTGACTGCCCTGCCTCCCAGGTCACCTTTAACCCCAGCCCGCCCCCAAGCCAAACACCCCATCTGCTGCCAGAGCCGCCAGGTGCTGTGTCTGACCACATGCCCAGAACCCATTTTCTGCCCAACCTGGTCCTGACTGAAATCTAAGCACAGCAGACCCTGGAGTCTTTATGCTTCTCCTGAATCTGTCAGCATGGAAACCTACCCAGTTTCTAGAAGAGGCTATGCCTCTTCCAAGTGTAGAGGGTCAAGTGTTAACCAGCATCACCGGCCAGCCTGCCGTAGTCCTGCCTTCAGCTCTTGGTGGAAGGGAGGGGAGAATGACGAACCACCCTTAAAACTGACCCCTGGGAGCAGGAAGTCATGTTCTGAGAGCAGTGACAAGTGCGGGGCCCTGGAATGCGAGGGTACAGAGGATGCTAACCCATTAACTCAAAAGGCATGGAGCCGCCTGGATGAGCTTACTCCTGAGCGTGCTTACCTTGGGAGAGTCTCTCGCCCTGGGGACTGATGACAAGCAGGGGCTTCTGGGCCAGAGTGCTCCAACGCTGGGGCCTCTCTGGCAGCACCCCGAGGCCAAGATAACCAGAATAGAGCTCTGGAAACCACTCCAGCCCCAGGGCACTCGACAGGGTCTGACCGGCCAAGGGGCTTCTGGAAGCATGGTGCTGGGCTGAACGTGCAGACTGCAGCCCCTGGGGGCGCGATGCTGGGGGCCGAGAGCCCAACTTAGCTGTCAGAGAAGCCAACTCCTCACCCGCCATCAGCACCTTCACAGCAGGGACTCCATTCCGGCTGCCGGCTTCGGCTTTCTCTTCCTGGAGAAATTTTATAGCCAGAGAGGTGGGACTCTGGTTATGTGACTGTGCTAGAGGGAGACGCTCAGGGCAAGTTGTTCCCGTTAGCGGGAGCAAGTGTAAACCGGAACCTCTGTCTTGAGGTTTCTTCTCCGTGACTGAATCATGGCTCAGGGAAGCCCAGTCCTGCTTTTCTGTCACAGATACACTTTTCTCCACACCTCCTTGGCTCCCATATGTCTCTGCTCCAAGGCAGAGTGCTTTCCCCTGGTTCTCCCTGCCCTGGCTTTTACCTAAGGGGTTAAGTTTAAAAGCAGCAATCTGTGATTCTGCATTCTTTGCCACAGTCCTGAAGTTTCTATCCGTAGAGACTCCTAAGAGGTGATCCTCGGCCTTGGAATCTCTTTCTCTGCCTGATGATGACATGTTTCCTCTTTGAACCCTGTGACTGCAATTCACAGGAGAACTATGACCATCACCAAGAGGTGTATTGAATAATTTTAAGAGGTTCTGTCTTGAGGCATCCACCCTGTCCAATCTTAAATCAGCTGAAGTGGCTTGTACATCATTAAGGAAGGCTAAAGAATATTTCCTATCATGATTCGACCGAGAAGGTGCCACTGGGCCAGGAGGTAAAGGTGCTTCAATTTCTGAAGGGTTATTTCTACTTTCTCCTGATTGAGGCAAAGCTTTGGCAAGTTCTTTTGAAGAACTGGTGTTTTCTGACGCAGAAAAATGAGCTGTAGTTTCTCCCTGGAAAGCAACCTTTGGTTTAGTATCCTTTAACATTTTGAGGGAGGGCTTAACTTGACTCTTGATGTCTTCATCAGCCTTTTTATGACTTGCTTTTTCCAAACCAACAGCTCGTGCTGAAGGGGACTTGACTGTCCGTTCTGAATTGTTCCCTTTCAGTACCAGATTTTTCTTACTGTCTGTCCCTGACTCTTCCTCTTTCGCTTTAATTGAGTCTCTGATTGGCGTTTTGATTTTTTTACCACGTGTGAGTGTAGCTGGCTCACATTGATGAATTTCTTGATCAGCAGGCATAGTTGCTCCTAGCATCTTACAGTGCGGCAAGTGGGATTTCAATCGTTTAAATGGCTTCTTACAGTAAGGACACAGTTCCATCCTGGGTGGAACAGCACTCTCCTATTCCTGAAAAAGACAAACACAAGGAGATAGGAAGCATACAGTCTGTAAAGACTCATGCCTTAGTTAGGTGTCATACCTTTTAAATTCATTTGAAATAAGCCAGGCTGAAAGACATTTTAAAACATTTGATTCATTCTTTTTCTTCTATAGGTACAAAACAGACACAGTTGGACTTTAAGATCAAAGTTCCTGACTCCATTTCTTCTTGTTATTTCAGATTTTTTAAGGTCTTCTAGGAATCAATCATTACAAAAGATGACCAAAGGGGTTTTTCTACATCCCTAAGTAGGAGGCGAGCCAGGCAAAAGGACTTATATCTAGTGAATTAATGGTTAGTGGAAGGAAAAGGTGTCCAAAATGCCAGCCAGAATGAAATATTTGCTATTTAACTTTGTAGCAAGGCAACTGGATAACACATGAGTGTAAAGGAATTGTTATAAAACACATCATTCAAGGGAAGAAAGTTGAAGAATAAAAGACTATAGCAATATGTATAGAAAAATCCACTGGGGTGCAAGAAAGCATTAGAACTTTAGGTAACTTCAATTACTTAAGCATGAAAAATGAGAATGCTACTAAAGTTTAACACCTTAGTAACATGCATACATACACAAAGAAGTATGGCTAATGTACATAATACATAAACGGAGGGAACATGGTCCCAATTTTTTTTACTAGGTTTGTACGACAATGGATTAATGGGGAATTTGTTTAGTTTGACACTTTTGTGAAATTTATGCCATATAAAAACATTGAAAAAAAAAAACCCCTTAAACTCTGCACTTCTACTGGCTTCTGGGGGGACTGGCTTGATCCCTAGTTGGGGAACTAAGATCCCACATGCTGTATGTTGCCGCCAAAAAAATGAAAAATACTTAAACAACATACCATTGGTGCCTCTGTTACACTCTCCAGTCAGGAAAAGGTAGTATTTCATTCCAAAGCTCAGATGAAAGTTATTTGTTTACATTTCTTATTCAATTAAGTTCCAGAGGGTAGGGAAAACGTAGCTCCTATGCACAGCTGTATTCTCAGAACTGAGCACTGGGCCTGGCCCTGGCCAACCCATTTATCAGAGCAACTAACCCACTTTGTCCTACATGAAGTCAGGCAAAATAAAACTCTTCTGCCAATAGACTTTATAGGAATTTTTCTTACTTTGGAAGTACCCCTTAGATAATATAATAAACGTTGTGGACCATTTGGGCTTCCCAGGAGGCTCAGTGGTAAAGAATCTGCCTGCCAATGCAGCCTCAAGTTCAATCCCTGTGGAGATCCTCTGGAGAAGGAAATGGCAATCAACTCCAGGATTCTTGTTGGGATAATCCCATAGACAAAGGAGCCTGGCAGGACACAGTACATGGGATTGCAGAGTCAAACAGGACTAAGCACACATATATAGGGACCATTTATTTACAAAAAGACACACAACGGAAGTCAGTCCACGGGCCTTGGACTAATGATTTTAGAAGGGGATTGAGACCTCTGTTAGAGGTGTCTGCCTACATGCTCTCCATCCTCACTTAATCCTCCTGAGATCTTCCCTGTACCGTCGAGCTATAACGTCTCAACGCAGGTGCCTTAATGTTACTGAGTCCAAGCTCGTCTGGTTCATCGCACAACAGGCCAATAAATCCAGAGGAATTGTTGGTACAAGGACCAGTGACGTTGTTTGGAAAGCCAGCAGACTGAGAAGATGGTGGATTTGTGTCCCAAAGAACCATGCTGCCAGAGTTACAATTCAGGCCTCTTTAACCCTCAAAGGGGAGGGAGGAAAGTCAAACACTTCCGGGTTCCCATCACCCTGCGGAGGGGGTGTGTTCATTTCCTGCGCCGGCAGTCATTCACAGGTGAGCAGTTAGGCTGTTTCCTTGGAGCTAAACAGAGGTATTTTAGCTTCAAGCTCATAACCTGGGAGGTAGGATTCCCAGAGGTGGGCCATTAGGTATAATTTGAGATTATAAATAGCATCCTTCTAGGGATTAATTTGCGCTAGAAAACAAAGGTCCTTCCCTATTACATTAACGACTTTCTTACCTGAGTTTTTGTAGAAGGATGCTAATTTTGCGACTTTTCTCCTGTGTCTGCACGCTCCACGACCGCCGTTAGCCAGGCGGGCAGGGTGAATTCGATGTTAAGGTCAGCCTCTGGAAGACACAATTAGGGCAGTCACTCGAGGGAATGAAATGAATGAGAAGAACCAACTATTGGGGCAAATCCAAAATAACGGGGGTCACCAGTAGGGCACTTCTACCTGGGGATCCTGGAGAGCAGACGGGTGACCAGCCTCCTGGGCACCGGGCTGACCTCGGAGCCCTCCCTCCCTCCCGCGCCCTCCAGTGGGCTTTTCGCCCCCCTCTCCCTTGCTTTTTCAGGAGAGCGGTCGGGCGGCTTCCAGGGAGTTGGGTGGGACCACCGAGCAGCTCCGGCCGGCCGCCCGGTAGTCTCCCCCAGCCCCGGGCGCCGGGGCGCCGAGGCTTCGGCTTCAGAAAGCCCTCCCTTCACTCTCCTCTCGCCTCCACATCCGCGCCCAGGCCTACAGCGGCGGCCACAGACAGCACCGCCGCCTGTGGAAACTCCGCCCGGGCGGCGTCTCACCTCGCGAGACACAAAAAATCCAGGAACTCCGGCGATGAGCTCCCTCAGCGCAGCCCACGCGACGCGGCCCAACTCCCTGGAGTAGGCCCCGGGGCAAGCCGTCTACACCACTGCCTGATGCGTCTCCGCTATTTTTTTTTTAAACTATGGCTTCACAGGGATCTAAATCAAAGACTTGTATCATATGATTATGACACGGCTTAATTTCACTGAAGCCTGGCTGGACGCTTACGCCGGCCGTCTCGGCTGCGAACAGGCAAAAGCCCGGGCCACCTCTCACGAGGTCCTCTTTCCCAGAGGCTCCTGGTCGCTCCTCCCCACCCCCCGAGCCCGCCTCTTCCTGTGGGCTACCGGTCGGCGCGGCGGAGCTCGCGCCACTGCGCACTCGCGGGAGGGCGGTACCACGGCGGCGGCGACATGGGGGGGCGCGGAGCAGACGCCGGAAGTAGCGGAGGGACGGGTCCCCCCGAGGGGTACTCAGCGCCGGCCGCCTCCGCCAGAGCCGCGGCCAGAGCCAAGGCCCGAGGGGGTGGGCGTGGCGGCCGCCGGAACACGACCCCCTCCGTCCCTTCTCGCGGAGCGGCGCCGCGTCGCTCGTCTCCATCTGCTGCCATGAGCGAGCGCCTCCGCCCCAGGTGAGTCCGCAGGACACCCTCTTCCCCTCAGCCCCTCGCTCGGTGTTGTGTCCTGGGGTACACGGAGCCGAGGCGGGTGCGACGCGGGGTCCGAGCGAGCCTGGGCCCTGCGAGTCTCCGTGTGGGTGCCTTGCCGTCCGGGCGGGGAGAGGGGCGGGATGCTTGGCTGACTGGGAACCCGATCCCCGGGGGCGCCGGAGCGGTGACTCCTCGGGGCCCGGGTCACCCCTCGACCCCATCTCTCTTCCCCCAGGCCCCCATCTTTCCCTGTTTGGAATGAAGTCCGGTCGGTCTCGGCGGAGAGAAGGGGGCCCCAAAGCTTCCCTGTCCTAAATTTAGGAGGGTGGGGGGATGGGAGGAATGGCCGATGTTCGAGAGGAGCCTCTCGGGCGCCTTTGAGGGGACGGCGGAGCGGGTAGTCGGTCTCCCCAAGGTCGGGAAGAAGGACTGGGCTTAACTCCGCAGGAAGGAAGCGTTAGGTCAGATCGAAGCCCTTGTGCCCTGCTGGGCCGTCGTGGACGCAGAATGGGCTAGGGCTGAAGTCATGACCTGTGGCTTCCCTCCTCGGCCATAGCGTGAAGAGCAGGCAGAATTCTAAACAGTTTGGGTGCCGAGCCGTTTGACTCCGAAGGCGGGAGGTAGGGCTATATTGCGACGCACTTTTCCTCCGAGCCTGGAGCCGGGGCTTAACCTAGAGGGTGCTGAAGATTCTTTTCCTTTTTCTCATTTCTCACCTCTGTGAACAGGTTAGGGAGGGAAAAGTTGGGATTGTACCCCAGAATGGAGAAGATGGACTTTATTCGAAATTAAAAAAATCCCTCATCGTGGAGTTAGAACTGAAAACTATAGATATCACCGAGTCCCATCTTTCATTCTTCTGATCAGGAAGCAGATTTAGAAAGCTCAGTTGGTTTACCTGGGTCTTTCTAGGCCAGTACTTTGGCCATCTGATGCGAAGAGCTGACTCATTTGAAAAGACCCTGATGCTGGGAAAAATTGAAGGCGGGAGGAGCAGGGGACAACAGAGGATGAGATGGTTGGATGGCATCACCGACTTGATGGATATGAGTTTGAGCAAGCTCCGGGAGTTGGTGATGGACCGGGATGCTTGACGGAGCTGCAGTCCATGGGGTTGCAAAGAGTTGGGCACAACTGAGCGACTGAACTGAACTTCTGGGTTCACTGTTCTCTTCATTTTTTTTTTTTTTTCCCAAAATAATCTCAGTGAGGCTTAAGTGAATGAGATGGGGATTGCCTTGGTAAATTATGCTGTAGGTTTTTTTTTGTCCGTCTGTGTATTCAGTGATTTTTGAATGTAATTGACAGTCTTTCCACGGGGACCTGACCCTAGAGCATATTAATTCATAGGGTTGAGATTCTGGAAAGCATCTTGGAAGTGCTTTAGGGCAATAGTGAAAATCAAGAGTTCTCCAAACTTCTGCATATTGATTTGGGTCATGTAGTGAGAGGGCCATAAAACCTCTACTTGTATATGAAAGAAGAGTAGGCTGAATTTGGAATTAGGGGCCCAGTGTACCAACTTGCTACTGAGATTAGTCACGGGATCCTTATGTATAGTAAGCCTGATATAACTGCCAGTTTTTTCCTTCCCACACCCAGTTTGTACTTCAAGCAGTCCCTCGGGATGTCTCACATATCTGAAAAAATCTAAATATTTCTCAGAAAAACATTGATTTTATCCAGTGCTGTACACAAATACCCTGGATGCGCTTATATTCCTAGCAGATTCCTTTTATCTCGTTCACACAATCTCACATGGTAACTTCTTCACTGTGAAAGAAGTCACGTGAGTTGGCAGTGCTTTCTCTGCTCCCATGTGTTGTGTAGTACAGTGGATCAGATCCAGCTGTCTCAGCATCTTCAAGTCGGTTCAGATCTGTGGATCTGTTTCCTCAATTTTAAGAGGAAGCGTTGGTCTGTGATGGTGGATCTTCATACAGGAGGGGTGGGTATGGGTATGTGCGCCTGTGCTTGCTCAGTTATGTCCGACCCTTTTCAACCCCGTGGACTGTAGCTCAGCAGGCTCCTCTGTCTATGGAATGTCAGAGTGGGTTGCCATTTCCTTCTCCAGGGGATCTTCTCGACTCAGGGATCGAGCCCAGCCTCTTGCATCTTCTGCGTTGGCAGGCAGGTTCTTTACCAGCTGAGCCACTGGGGAAGCCCTGTGTGGGAGGGAGGTCCCTACTCCAATTAAAACATCTGTTATCTCTTTCATAAATGGAAGGATTTTTTTTTTTGGTAGGGTGAAATAGTTCTGTCATTTTAAAAATAAAGTTTGAAAACCACTAGTCTCTGTTTTCTAGGATTTCTTCTGTGCTCAGTCTCTAGGAGGGGACAGGAGGGTTGGAGAGAAGTGAAGTGATGACAAGTGATGTATTCTGCCATCCTGAGAAGTAACAGATGCTAAACAATAATCTGTAACTAAATGGCTAGGGAGAATGTAATTAGTTATAGGGTGATTGCTCAAATTATAACCTGGCCTATGGCATTAATGTTAAAAGTTACAATCTGACTGATTCTGTTGAACATGAAGCTATGGTTTTGTAAAATATTCATGATATTGAAAGAAATGCTTCAAGGATGAATTCTGCAAAGAGCTTAGAAAAAGGAGAATGAAGAACATATAGGGCTCATTCTTAATCCAGAACCATCCGAAAGAGAGAACTCCCAAAAAACCGGGGAGATCCTTCTGGTACCTGAAGACATCAGCTAATTATGAGGCAGAGATATTTCATGTGACTTTCTCAGTTTAATTGAAATCTTCAAAACCAGCCCATCCTCTTGACGTTCATCGTCTTGTCACTAGAAAGATAGTAACCTTCTCTCCCATTATAAATGAGGAAATTGGAAAGTTGTAGTCAGGCCATGAGTTTGCTGGCTGTGACTCAGCAGCCCCGGCACAATCATCTGTTGGAACGCCGATAAAAGAGGAGCTGGGGGGCCGTCGCCGTCATTCGAGGAGTTTCTCTCTGGGCCGAAGCTGGGTGTGGCGATTTCTTGGTTCAACCAGCACATCCATTTAATGATTATTAAAGCCTGATATTTATCTAGTTTTTAGCCTCCAGTACATCAAGGTAAGATCTAATCCCCTGAGAGAAAGGCGAGGAGCAGATCTTATTTTGTAAACAGCTGAGTCTTAGGATGATGCAGTCCATTGGGTCACAAAGAGTCAAACACATTGAACTGAACTGAGACTTAGACCGGTGTAGCCCCCGCTGGTTGGCTAGTGCTTCCTCAGAATCATACCCCCCATATTTATCATTCCAAGCCTAAACTGGGTCCATACCCATCGATTAATAGCGTTAGATGCATTCACAAGTAAGAGAGAATTGAGCTTAGGGTGATAAATTTTTGCCGACGTCCAGACCTGATCAAAGCCCCTCTACTCACATAGAATGTGTAACTGTGTTGAAGATACTGTGCGTTCAAATTCAGTATTTTCCAGAAAGCTCTCTTACTCTCTAGATTGAACCCTGAAGAGCTTTCATTATAACAGCTTATGCTGCTTTGTATAAATCAACCTTTCGCCAGCTCTGTCCAGTAGAATTTTCTGTAGCTCTTCTGTCCACGGTAAGTGTACTGGAGTGGGTTGCCGTTTCCTCCTCCGATGGTCTTCTCGAACCAGGGATTGAACCCAAGTCTTCTGCGGCTCCTGCGTTGCAGGTGGATTCTTTACTGCCGAGCCACCAGGGCAGCACAGTTCCATGCAGTTTGACTTAAAAGTATACCTCCTTTAATAATTTCTATTTTCTAACTGGAGTTTTAGAAGTTCTACCAGCACTAGTTTTTGCATAGAAAACATACAAACTCTGTCTCCGTCATAGACCTCAGAATACTTGACCGAGAAAGAGGTATGATTTTTCTTTAAACCTGGACATTTTAAGCAACCGGTGCTGCAGTAACAGTAACAAGTAACAGTAACAGTAACAAGTAACAGTAACAGTAACAAGCTGGTGAAGTAACTTCTCTAACAATACCAGGTGGTGCAGCCAGCCATCAAGTTAATGTGTCCTATGATAGCTGCCTTTGCAGTGATTGTCCAGAAAAGTAATTTGATGTATTAGAGGGCAGAGAGCTTTTGTGTTAATGTGATAATTGGGGGAAAATCAGAGATGAAAGAGAATGAAAGAATAGAGGCTACCTCCAACCTCTTAATGCTCTTCCTTTGTAGCACCATTTTTACAAGGATTTTAAGTGTAAATAGGCAAAGGCAGCCACTCCGGTCTTAGATGTTGCCACATGGACAGGAGTAAAATTAGGATAACTTGGAATGGTAATTTCAGGAAATGGAGGACGAGATCACCTTAATTAGGTAGAGTTGGAGAGCTTAGTCATCAATGCCTTCCTGTGCTTGTTTGTTCCCAGTAAGCATTTCAAATCATCAGGCTTCTTTTTAGAAATTAGTTGTACTAATTTAAGCTCGACTTTCCTCCTGTTATTTCACATTTTTGCTCTTCTAACTTTTTTGCCTGTTGGATTATCATCTGACGATCTATCTCTCAGGCAAGAGGGCAAATGTATTATGTTTAAATTACAGTTTGATGTGTGCAGAAGACCAATCCTTCTTTCTTCTCTTTGTGGTGCAATTCCAGGAAAAGGAGAAGGAATGGCAGTGGAGAAGACCACCATCTCCCCCCACAGACCAAACGGAGCAGCAGAAACCCTGCCTTTCGCGAGTCTTGGGACACAGAGGTAGGGAGTGGGGTCCAGAGCACCCGCTGCTGTCACTGCTTGAGCCGCTTCTGGGTAATGGAAATTATTCTTTGAGTAGAGAAAAGGGATCTGACTTGATTGCAGTGTTTCTAACCTTTTTTTTCTTTCTTCTGGGTCATGGCTGTTTTGAGGATGCTACCCACCTTCTCCACAGCAAAACAGCCTGTGTTTGCATGCAGTAATACATACACATGCCCAGAATTTGTATGTTATGGGTTTTATGGACCTCTGAAAGCCCATCTTTGAACCCTTGTTGGTATTTCAGAAGCCACAACTTCTTTTATTTTTTAAAGTTTTTTTTTTTAATATATGGACCATTTTAAAAGTCTTTATTGAATTTATTGCCATATTGTTTCTGTTTTATGATTTGTTTTTTTTTTGGCCTCGAGGCATGTGGGATCTTAGCTCCCAACCAGGGATGGAATCCGCACTCCCTGCATTTGAAGGCAAAGTCCCAACCACTGGACAGGGGATGAGCCTCTGAGCTGAGGTTTCCTGGGTGCTTCTGTGTCCCTCCTGTGCACTTGAATGCCTGGTCTGCAGTGGGGCAGGGAAGCTGACCAGATGCTGCTATTATTAATAAATGACGCACCTGAAGCTTTGACCCTCAACAGTTGTCGGCCTAAGAGAGAAACTCCTCACGGCAAAGGTCCCTAAGCCCCAGCCTTGTCACTTAAAGCAGAAATCCGTGCCTCCCAATTCTCGCATAACCAGAATACTTTGTACTTTAGTTCTTGATAGTAGGATTTGATCTATATCCGGTCTTTAGCAGAAATCCAAAGTAACTTCCTCAAGGAAGGAAAAAATCAGTAACTGTCAGGTAGGTAATCCTCATTCAAGAGCAGCTGATGCACCCCAGAGCAGACTCGATCCTTCTACGTGGAGACTGAATTTTCCGTAGCTTTTATCCCCCCTTTTAAATTCTCGTATCATTTTTTCCCACCTTTAGAGTAGCAGAAAAGTGTTGAGCTTTTGGTTAACCTAATAACGAGGGAATTTCACAGATGGAAAAAAACCAGAGATTAAAGGCTGCCATGAACATCTAACGATAAGAATTGAGTTTCCATGATTCTTTTGAGTTAAGACTTCATTAAAAGAGTGTGTGATGATTGCTTTCATGGTACCAGTGTAAATATTTCTTTACTTGCGCCTGTATGTCAGACCTGCCGTTTGATGTTTGCATTAGTTCAGAGGTACAGTAGATCTTTTTATTTATTTATTTTTTGTATTGATCTTTTTTCCCCTGTGTCTACAGTCTTAATGCTTGAGAGCAGGAGTGTAAATGGTCATTTTCTAAAAAAAATCAAGCATTTCTGATGTCTCACTTTGAATACTACTCCCTAGTATCAGGTTTGGTTGTATCTTGGCTGCTGTTTGTAGGGAATGGCCTTCACCCCCTTTCTGGTACCATGCGTTGGTCTCACAGGAGAAGCTGGCGTGTTGTTGTTCAGCCTGTGGGTTCATGTGTGCTGTTCTTACTTGTCCAGAGAAATTCAGCGATTAAACCGCTCTGTAGTTATTGGTCGGAAGCGTGGACTGGATTGCCCAGGTAATAATTAACAGTCAGTACAGGTACTTTTTACCTGTCATGGTAACCTGAACTTGCTGGTAGGCCCTTAGTTTCGTCACATTTACTGGCATCTGGTGCTGTTGAGTAATGTGGCCGAGCAAACCCAGGGAGTGCTGGAGCAGCAAATGGCAGAGGGGGATACCTTTAAAATGGAAAGTTAAGTCCTGAATAATTAAATCTATCACTGGAGTAGATCATTATGTTTATAGCGTAAGAATAGCCAGTTTAGGGACCTTTGGGTGCTCGTTGACAATTGTGTACAAAGGGGAATATAATGATAAGTCATTACTAATGGATTCTTAATTTTACTAATTTGCATAATAAAGTCTATTATTAGTGAAAATGGTATCTTTTAATTCTAAGCTAGGGCCAACAAGGTATATTTCTTTAAAACACTTAAGAGATAACACTTAAGAGAAACATTTCCTGTGTCTTTCTTGAAATATTTAAGTTTAGAATTTTTTTCTTGTAACATGAACAACTTTCATTTGATTAATTTCCAAAACTCACTGTTTTCTCCTAAATGTAATAATATTGCCAGGTACTGGGAAATAAGGCATGAGGTGTTGGAATTATTTTGAACTGTGCCACAAGTTAAGTCATGCTTATCTGTAAAATGGAGATGGTATGGGCCTCTTTTTTCCTCGATTCTAGGAAGCTGAAGAATGTGAACCGACTTGCCAGATTAGTTACGTAAAGAGAAATTCTGAATCTACTTGTACATTTTCTTCCTGTCACTTTGGTGGGTGTTATGATCTCTACTTTTTAGATGGAAATATTGGGCCACAGAAAATAAAGTCACTTGCCCAGAGATACATAGCTAGTACGAGGCAGGTCAGTGAGCCCCCGAATGTGAGCTACCCACAGTGTGAGCATCTCCCAGAAGACAGATCAGAAGGTCTGAGGGACTTTGCTAAATATGCTCAGTGCTGCCAGGCCCTGGACTTCTCTTGAATCGTGGGAATAGAGAAGAATGTTCTCCCCCCAGTTAATGCTCTGAAACTATATTACCTCAAAAGCAAGTTTAGTAAAGAAATTGGGGTTAGGTATTCTTTTGAACTCTGATCGGTCTTTGCCTTGAAGACGTTGAATATTTACTCCAGTGGCTTAGATTTAATGACTTGGGAGCTTTAGGGTAGTGTTTCGAAAATTGAGATATAATTTACAGGTATAGGAATGAAAAAGTTTTTTGAAAGCCATTCTAGATGATTCCTGGTAGTTCAGGTCTAAAGCAGGTTCTGTTTTCTGTCTGGTAAGTGAAGTGATTGGTTACTTTGCGTCTTCCTGTTGAGTCCTTTCCAAAGGTAGCCCTATTCCCTGACCTCACACAGTGACTGGATGGGTAAAAACTAGCTGAATTTAATTGATTTAGGCTGACCTTTTCTTAGATTGGCCGTCTTGGTTTGAACTGCAGCTTTGGTTATAGGAATGGTGCTCTTTATTTTCAGCTTGAACATCTTTCTTTAAAAGAAACGACACTGGACACTTCCACTGAATCTGGCCTCTGGTGTGTAGGTAAATGCCTTACAAGAAGTACTGCTGCCTGAGTGAATGAAAGCTCTACTGTTTTTAAATACAAAGACTCCAACTTAAAAAAAAAAACACTTTATTTCCCTGTGCCAGGCAGGACTTAGCTGTGGCATGCAGACTCTTAGTTGCGGTGTGTGGGATCCAGTTCTCTGGCCAGGGATCGAACCAGGGCCCTCTGCATTGGGAACACAGACTCTTAGCCACTGGACCAACAGAGAAGTCTCACCCCCCCGCCCCCCCCTTTTTTTTAATACTTTTAACTTACCAAGACTGAGCTTTTAAAGATTTTTTGGATCATTATAAAATCACAACAGGTAGAGAACAAGAAGATGTGGAAACAAAACAGAGGTGGCTTAACTGGAACAGCCTCTGTCTTGTTCTTGTGTCTACTAGAAGGGAAATCTTTGATGTCATATCCCTGAGACCCCGAGGGATGGCAAAAACAGTAGAACCAGGGGGACTCTGTGCATTGTTAATACTAGGATGCCATACGTCCGTTTGTCTTAACTTATAAGAATTAGCAGAATGTTAGGTGATTTTTTTTTTTTTGAATTTATATGACCCTGGGAATATTTAGCATAGCTTTGTAAGAGGATATTTTAAGATTTTGTTTTTGCTCATTCTCATCGTTAACCTGTTTAGGGTAGTAGGGCCAGCCTGAGACAAAACTGTTTTGGCAGACTCGGGGTGCGGTGTCAAGGTTGTGTACTGAAAACCCTGTAGCAGGGGACTTCCTTGGTGGCTCAGTGGTAAAGAATCCACCTGCTATTGGGGGAGACACAGGTTCGGTCCCTGACCCAGGAGGATCCCACATGCCATGGAGCAGCTAAGCTCGTGCACCCCCAACTCTTGAGCCTGTGCTCTGGAGCCCAGGAGCGGCAGCTGCTAAGGCTACGTGCCCTAGAGTCTGTGCTCTGCGAGAAGAGGAGCCACCGGGATGAGGTGCCCTCGCGCCGGAGCTGGAGAGCAGACCTGCTCGCCGCAACTGGAGAAAAGCCTGTGCAGCAATGAAGACCCAGCACAGCCAAAAGAAATATAAATAAGTTTAAGAAACTATTAAAAAAACAGCAAAGTAACTGAAATTATTAGGTTGGTGCAAAAGTAATTGCAGTTTTTGCAACATTGAAATTTGCCATTTGATATTGAAATACAGGGCTTCCTAGGTGGTGCAAGTGGTAAAGAACCCACTTGCCAGTGCAGAAGATGTAAGAGACTCCAGGTTCTATCTCCCGGTAAGAAAGTGGGCATGGCAGCCCATTCCAGTATTCTTGCCTGGAGAATCCCATCAACAGAGGAGCCTGGCGGGCTACAGTCAGTAGGGTCACAAAGAGTTGGATACAACTGAAGTGGCGTAGCACACACACACTGGAATACATTCTAGATAAATGTGGCTATGTTATACATCATTCTAATGTGCACTTGTGGCTTTTATCTTTTTTAATATGACTTATTACTTGCTGTTTGTATTTATTTTAGACAATAGAAGTGATGTTAGATAAAAAGCAAATTCTAGTCATTTCCTTATTTGAGTTCAGAATGGTGCGTAAAGCAGTGGAGATAACTCTCAACATTAGCAGTGCATTTGGCCCAGGAGCTGTAACAAACGTACAGTGTGGTGGTGGTTCAAGGAGTTTTGGAAAGGAAACGAGAGCCTGAAGATGAGGAGCGCAGTGGCCGGCCGTCGGAAATCGACCGTGGTCGGCTGAGACCGTCATAAAAGCTGATCCTTTTACAGCTACACAGGAAGTTGCCAGAGAACTCACTGTTGACCATTCTACGGTCATTTGGCATTTGCAGCAGATTGGAAAGGTGAAAAAGCTCGATAAGTGAGTGTCTCATGAGCTGACTGGAAATGGAAAAAATCGTAGTTTTGAAGTGTCATCATCTCTCATCCTCTGCATCAACAGTGGACCATTTCTCAATTGGATTGTGACGTGTGATGAAAAGTGGATTTTATATGACAACTGGTGACGACCAGCTTAGTGGTTAGACTGAGAAGAAGCTCCAAAACACTTTCCACAAAGCCAATCTTGCATCAGAAGAAGTCATGGTTACTGTTTGGTGGTCTGCTACTGATCTGATCCACTACAGCTTTCTGAATCCCAGCGAAAATTATGTCTGAGAAGTATGCTCAGCAAATCGAGGAGATGCACCAAAACCTGCAGCGCCTGCACCTGGCGTTGGTCAACAGAAAAGGCCCAGTTCTTCGCCACGACAGTACCTGATCACGTGCCACGCAACCAGCGCTTCACTCGTTGCCTCATACGCTCTATTCACCTGACCTCTTGCCAACCAACTCCCACTTCTTCAAGAGTCTTGACAACCTTTTGCAGGGAAAACTCTTCCACAACCAGCAGGAGGCAGAAAATGCTTTCCAGGAGCTCATCAAATCCCGAAGCAGGGATATTTATGCAACAGGAATAAACAAACCGATTTCTCATTGGCGAAAATGTGTTGATTGAAATGGTTCCTGTTTTGATTAATGAAGATGTGTTTGAGCCTAGTTATACTGTGGTGTTGGAGAAGACTCTTGAGAGTCCCTTGGACTGCAAGGAGATCAGTCCTGGGTGTTCATTGGAGGGACTGATGCTAAAGCTGAAACTCCAATACTTTGGCCACCTCATGTGAAAAGCTGACTCATTGGAAAAGACCCTGATGCTGGGAGGGATTGGGGGCAGGAGGAGAAGGGGACGACAGGATGAGATGGTTGGATGGCATCACCGACTCGATGGACATGAGTTTGAGTGAGCTCCAGGAGTTGGTAATGGACAGGGAGGCCTGGTGTGCTGTGATTCATGGGGTCGCAAAGAGTCAGACACGGCTGAGCAACTGAACTGAACTGACTAATACTGATGTAAAATTCACGGTCCGAAACCATAATTACATTTGCACTGACCCAATAACTTTTTAAAAGATCCATTCAAAATGGAGAAACACTCAAAAGTTCTAGAAGTGTTAGTCACTCAGTTGTGTCTGATTCTTTTTGACCCCCTGGACTGGGGCCCACCAGACTCCTCTGTCCGTCGAATTTCCCAGGCAAGAATGCTGGAGTGCTTTGCTGTTTCTTCTCCGGGGGATCTTTTCAACCCATGGATCAAACCTGGGTCTCCCAAATTGCAGGCAGATTCTTTTATTGTCTAAGCCACCAGGGAAGGCTCACTGTTCAAGTTCTTGAAATATTTGTGATACCTTGCATTAGCTCCGAGCACGGATACCTACCCAAACAGTTTCATCTTGAACCTGACTGTTGTCTCGTTGACTAATGAGGATACATACATGTTTTTAGGCAGGAACTTCAAACAGATGATGTGGTCCAACTCTCTCTTGTAAGGATATGCAGTTACTTATGGACACAGACAAAGTGACCCCTGTATTTTCTTCCCATGCATATTTAGGAAGTAGTTTTAATTGGCCTACTGAACTTACTTGGAGTCTTATGGGCCCACTGGTATTGGCAGACCTGGAGCTCTCTCAAGTCATTGGGCACTCTGGGAGCACAATTTTAAGTTAGAAGTCCTGATGGACTTGGCTGGGATCGCCTCTTGCGCGTAATTCACATTCTGCAGTGGCCTTAGGGTGACCTTTCATTCTCACTCCAGGGATGGAGTGTGTAATACAACCAGCAAGATTTTTTTTTTCTTTTCAGGCTCATGTAAATTAAAAGCACCACTGAACCTGGAGATGGATGTGAGGGGAAGCCGGGGCTTGAAGGAAAATAAAATACGATGTTGCTCTGCTTTTCTAATTAAGAGAAAGCATACAGCTCTAGGTAATAAATGTACATGTGTATTCCGGCTCTCTCTCTATGAAGCAGAGACTCACTAATTAACAGTCCCGCCTGGGGGACTTTCTAAAGGTTATTAGTAGAAACAGTCTTCAGAGTTATTTTGTTCCTACCACGGGTTTAAATGGGTCTCTCTTAAACTGACTTCACACTGTGGGAAAGTAAAATTCAGGGCAGCCTAGCTGAGCACCAGGCTCTCTTTACCTCTGCTGTATCATTGGAGCCGCGTGAACTAAGAAAAGGAGCTTCGGCTTCTCTGTTCCCTGCTCCACGATTTAGACCTGTTCTTTCTGCCAGAAACAGTGCGTGTCCCTTTGCGTTCTCTCAGGCTTTTGAGTGCTTTTTTCTGATGCTTTTCCCTTCCTGGCCTTCCAAACACTCCGATCCAGAAAAGTTCCACCAAGTGGGGGAAATGCAGTTTTTTTTCTTGTCTCAGGTTTTCAGTTTTATAAGACAAAACGATTGATTTCTGCATATATCTTCAGGCTTTGCTAGAGACTTAAAATTTAGTTTTACACCTTCAGGGTTAAAAGGAAATAATGGTCTTTCCTTTATCCCATAAAGTTAAGATCTATTAGAGAACTTTTCAGACTTTCTGAAGTGGTCTGTACATACTGAATATACTCGTGCATTGTTGAGAAGAAGCCTCACGGAACCAGTACCCTTATCATGTGGCAGTTTTATATTATGCCGGTTGCTGCTGGCCCGTCTGTGGATGGTGACATATTCCCTGAAGCCCCCGTCCCCCAAGTGCCAAGACCGGTCTGAGAAAGCAGCAAGTAGGAATGAGTGCACTCTGAAAGAGATTTGTTTTGTTTTCATCTTTAATGACAGCATGTATGGAAGGTTTTATGTGTGTGTTTAAATAACATACAAAGTGCATTTACCTGGATTCCTAGGTTCTCAGTAGGTTCTCTCTTAGTCTAAAAGCATCATCAGTCTGCTGTCTGTCTGCTAATGATTCAACTGAAATAGTTCAGAGGTTCTTAAGCTGTTATATTAAATGAGATGAAACAGCCTTCCTAAAATCTTACTGACAGCATCGTATTATTTTAAGTCTCAGTCTTAGAGTTAGAAAAAACTGAAGACCTTACTCTCTTTTGAAGTAGCACTCTTTAGTTCTTTTAATGACTGCATTTTGTCCTCAAAAGAAGTATTTTTTTGTAGAAGCTATAGAAAATAAAGGTTTTTTAAAAGTAGGTCTAAATGCTATTTTGGCATGTCTGTCCTTCCAGAATATTTTTGGTGTCCTTATGTGTATACATAAGCACTTTAAAAACCAGCAGACTTACTGCACATTATTTTGAAACCTATAAAGACGATGTTGAGGCCTTTCTTCTTCAGTGTGTGCGTCTCTGCCGCAGTCAGCCGGCTGCGTAGCTCCGTCGTTCTGGATTACAGTTCTTGGGTTACATTTTCTGTGTGTTGCTTTGCAGTTTAATCAGTCGCTTCTAGTTTTAGACAGTTAGGTTGTCTCCATTTTTAGCTATTATAAACAAGCCTACTCTAAAAATTTTAAGACATGTCTTTAAAACTGAGCTACAGGTATTTAGACTAGAAGTTGAGTCTCTGTCCACTTCTTTCCCCTTTTTAACAGCATTTGTACAGCCATCTTTTCTGTTTATCTGAGAGAACCTCCGCGTTTTCTGAGTAGTGTCACCTTTGCTGTTAGAGTGTGAAATAATCTAAGATGTAAACTTGACTTGCTAGATACAGATTCTACTCCTTGCTTTAATTTTCAGACAGTGCTTGTAATGAGAAATGGCAAAGAAAAGCAAAGAGGAGGCAAAATGCTCTTGGTGGTGGGTTTCTTCCCTAGTGGAGTGGCCTGCTTGTCACCTGGCATGCTAAGCTGGGTATGCCGGTGGCAGTTCTAGCTGATTCTACACTAGGTCAGGGGAGACTTTTCATGGAACACTGTTTTTCTGTTTGAATTGGCTTTGACTTCTTAGGTCTTCAGGCAAATGTACAGTAATTGCTGCTGCTGCTGTAAGTAACTGCAAATGATTTGGTGGACTGTGATATTTCTTGATTTAAGAATGGACGTTTGTGACCATGGCTTTCTTTGCCATTTCAGTTTATATACATATTGTTAGGTGTAATTTTTTATCAGAAAATAAATAGAACTAGCTTTTTAAAAATCATGTTTAAAGTATCTGGAAGCATATATGTGTTTATTTTTATAATGAAAACACTGCAAACAGTTGTAGGAAATGGTAGGAAAAAATCACCAACTAGAATTCCTCCGTCTAACATAACTATTGTGATGTGTTTCTTTCCGGTCTTTTTCCTAATCTGTGGGTTTCACACAATGGAAGGCAGGCATTTCAAAACCGATGTTTTTGTCTTAAGGGAATATAAATTTAGATGTGTCCCTCCCCAAGAAAATGCTACACGAGAGCGTTAACCTCCGGAGTTCTTGCTCCTCGTGCACTGATCCCTTCTGGCACAGTGTCGTGTGGAGTTGGGGATGGAGGAGGGCGCTGCTGGCCCAGTTGCTGGAGCCGTCGCTTAATTGTGGGTGTGCGGTTGTGTCCGGTCCTGATTCTTTGTGACCCCGTGGACTGGAGCCCGCCAGGCCCTTCTGGCCACGGGATTTCCCAGGCAAGAATACTGGAATGGGTTGCCATTTCCTCCTCCAGGAGATCTTCCCGACCCAGGGATCAAACCCAGGTCTCCTGCATCAGCATGTGGGTTCTTGATTGTCTGAGTCACCAGGAAAACCCAGGGTATCTGAAGTTAAACCCCAGTAGAGCTCCTGAGACCCCAGCAGCCTGACTGTGACGCGTGTCTCTTTCCTTGTTCCAGTCTTCGAGCAGTGACAGCGGCGGCAGCAGTAGCAGCAGCATCAACAGCCCCGACAGGGCCAGCGGGCCGGAGAGCAGCTTGCACCACCTCGCCGCCGGGTCCGGCCCCCACACCCCACAGCCTGCGCCCGAGCCGTCTGCGCTGTGCCAAGGCCCCTACTTCCACATCAACCAGACCCTGAAGGAGGCCCACTTCCACAGCCTGCAGCACCGCGGACGGCCTCCCTCGTGACACGCCGGCAGACTCTTGCCTTCTGTGAAGGGACAGTGCTGTGCAGATTTGATATTTCAAGTTAACGATGTTTTAAAAAAAATTGCACAAAAAATGCCTGTTGGCTTTTCAGTCTATATTTGAGATAATAGGTTAACAGGCTGTTGTTTACTTGTGGTTTGCTGCACTATTGCGATTTCCAAGGGGCTTTGAAGCAGTTGTTACAGGATTCTTGCAGGGGTGGGTCTCAAGGGAGCCACAGGAGGACACACCATCTCTGTGCTGAACCCATAGTCTGTCCCGTTTAGACTGCTTCCCAGGTCTGTCAGTTAGAAAGTCTACTTTATGTAAAAAGGCCTTTTAAAACTGCAGGATCTTCAATTTTTTAAATAAACTAGTAACAAGGATCTACTTTCCATGGGAAAAAAAAAAAGATTTTTTTTCCAGAACATAGGAAGCTGGACCAGTCTTGCACTGAAGCGAACTGCCATGCTACCTCTTAGCACGTGGACGTCCTGTTGAAAGTGCGGTCCTCTGGGACAGGACGGTCAGACCCTGGATAGACTGCGAGTGAGTCAGCTCCCTTCCCATAGCTGTCTTTTCTCTGCTATATATTTGTATTTCCAGAGAGAAGGGGCTTTCTGATTCATGGACCCCAGATACCTTGTTAACTGTTGTTCCTCCAGAGCTTGCGTCTCAGACTTAGGAAACACTGCTCAGCTCGGACAGTTACGGAGTACGTAAGTGACTTCCAGTCTCAGGCACCACCTTGTCCCCCACAGCTAGTGTGAGCTCCCTGGTTAATTCCGCCTTGCGGTGTGAGAAGGCACCAGTGAAGGCTGATGCAGTCTAAGCTGTAGGAACTGAGGTCTGGAGTCCCGAGTGCCGTGAACTCTGGGGCAGGGACTTCACTGGCTCTACACTTAAAGTCATCCTCGCCCCAACATCCCACCGTGGCCACCACAGAGACTGGTGTGGCTCAGAAACAAAGGGGCAGAGTCACTTCTAGGAGAAATAACGCAGGAGTATTTATTTAGACAGACGGAGCGTCCTCGTCACTTGGTCATGCTGGAGAGCCACCCGAGTTTGAACAGCGAGGGTGCGGCTGAGTCTTCCTCGTCAGCGACCAGCTGCCTGAACAGGGAGCCGGCCTGCCTGGGGTCGTCTGCTCGGGAGAGTGCCGGGGGCGCCGCCTGCCGCTGTATGGAGAGGAAAGTGCCTTAATGTCCACCCGGACCTCCAGCCGCCCGCCCCCGACTCCGCTCAGAGGTCCACGCGGCGTGCACACGGTGGGTCTGAGCAGCACGGCCAGCTCCTGGAGGGCACTGCTTAGTCCAGATGGGAAAGGACACACGGCAGACTGAGGGGCTGTGGCAGGACAGCCGACACCGGGAGCAAGGACTGGAGGAAGGGGAGTGCGTGCCTCCTCCCCGTGGCGTGTTCCCCTCGGGGGCAGAGCTGAACAGTCAGCTACTGGAAGGAAAGTGGACAGCTGTGGGGAAAGCTAAGAGCACAGGTCTGGGCTCAGGAGCGGGAGGCTTGTGCACAAACCTTTTTTTCCCCCCCTTTACTCCCATCTGCAAGTTTTAAAACCTGGTGTTGATTGAGGATTTTGGACCTGACTGGGTTTGATGGCAGGGAATGTGGAAAGGAGACATTGCGAGTACTTTTATCTAACCAGAGAGCAAACGAGGACTACATGCTGGAAGGAGGGGAGCCGTGTGAGCTCTCAGACACACTTGTACACAACACACTTCAGAGACCCCCGGAGGACTCCCGCAGCTATCTTAGCAGACGGCAGCCTGCTGAGACAAAACATCTATCAACAAGAACAGGTGAAACCTGAGGAAGCAGACTCCCTACCCGCCTAAGAGAAATGAGAGACGAAACCATCGCTGAAACAGAGCCTTTTTTTTTTTCCAAATAAGTACAGTTGTAGTGCTGGGTTAGCAGTTAACTCTTCTACCCTCTTAATCTTAATCACAGGCTGTAATCCCGGTCCGTCCTGCACATTTTCTACAGCCGTGGCAGCCTAAGAGTCACTTCTACTGTGAGGCTACTTGATAGTGTCAGTGGGCATCTTTTAAAACCTCTTAGCTCAAGCTAGTAACATCGTGTACTTCCTTATTGCGCCGCCATTAAAAGCAGCATTAGTGCACCTTGCCACTCGTTCTCGATCGGTTATTTGAGGTGGGGCTGAGCGGGTGGCTTGGTGGGAGGCGGGGTGGGCTCCCTGGGGAGGAACTCTCGGTTGGACACTCACCTGGGCTTTGGTTTCCATGCTTCCGCCAGCTGACTTGGCCTTTCGTGTGCTTGTCATGCTCAGTGGAAGAAGCCCAAACCTGTTGGACAAGACGAAGGCGGCTCAGCGGAGGGGCTGGGGGGCTGGGGGCCAAGTAGGGGCCGCTCGGCGTCCTCACCTGATCTGGCTCGACGCCAGCGGCAGGATGTTGTGGGCTTCCTGGGAGTTGAACGTACTGCTCCTGGGGGTGAACTGGTTCTCCGGACCCGTCACCAGTCCGAAGAGAACCTGCGGGACGAGAGACAGGACAGGGTGACAGGGACAAGCTGCGTGCTGTGTGTCCAACTGAGAGAAAGTCTGCTCCTGTTAGCAATCGGTCACTGCTTTATTTCTGACCATCCTTGGGTGGGGGTATGTTCTCTTGAGTGTGTTAATACTACAAATCATTGCCGGCAGGTCAGAGTCTCAGTCGAGTAGCTCTGATTCTATTCCTCTTTCTGAAGCCCTGATAAAACTTTAATAGTCCTTACCCACAACTAAAGGGGTCATCCCATTGCCTGGGCTGTGAGGTTTGAGGTTCAATCTAAACCTCTCTCCACCCGTGACTAATTCAGCTGTGTCTTGGCCGTCCCCACCCCTCAGTTACGCGGTGGGTAGGTCTGGGCTGTGACCCGAGCCCCTGGCCCTTCATGCAGAGCGAGCGTGTTCTCCCGCGACTTACAGAGGTCCGCTGCACCAGGCGGTTGAGGTTGCTGTGAAGGTGGGGTGTGAAAACGTCCAGGTCAAATGGGTCGATGAGCGTTTCCAGGTAGTCAGCCACTTTCTCAACTCTAATGAAAGGGTTAAGATGGTCATTCTCCAGCTTTTGTAGGACAGAAACCAAGCTCAGGCTGTTGTAATGCTGGAGAAGTCCTGGAACGGGTGGGTCTGTTCTCCGTAACTGCTGCCTTAGCACCACTTGTCACTGATCACTGTGCTTAAAGAATCCTTAGGAGTTTGAACCTGGTGGGATGTCTTCTAAGTCAAGTACATAACTTCCCCATATTGTTTTCAGGAAGGGCACCGGAGGCTCAAATTACACCTAACAGTTGGTAGGCGGACTCAGAGGAACAAGACCAAACTACTACCGACCCTGGAGTCGATCCAGCAGGTGGCCATTTTTTATCTTGCTGGTAACGTGAGCCTGAGTTGTGTTGAGAATAAACACAGGGAATGGGCAGGAAGAGGCGGACTCCCGCGGCTTCCTGGAAAGGGGGCCGTGCAAGTCAGGAAGAGACGTGCTGGGAGGGTGGGCACGGCTACCTGGGGTCCTGTCTGCAGCGGCCGCTTTTCATCTCTTCACCCTTGGCTGTCAGGACGACACTGAGGTAACGCAGATCATAGAGCAGCTGCAGTGCCCGATTCTGGGTCATTGGAAAGGCACCTTCTTTCTGCAAACGAATTTCCCATCCCCACCCGTTAAGGTGAGAATAAACAGCTTCGTGTTTTGTCTGCGTTTCAGCTGGTTATTTCAGAAGACTTTTATACTTGGAAGGCCAGTTTTATCTCATGACAACAACAAAAGCAACTTACAGTAGCTACTTGGTCTTGAACAAAACTAAAAAGCTAATGGCAGGGAGGAGAGCCGGTCCTTAGAAAAAGGTCTCAGGTGCTGCAGACAGTTGCTTTAGAGGAAAAAAGCTCCCGGCATGAAGGGGGAGGCCTTTTTGAGGATGCTCAGGAGAGAAGACTCATCTGAACTCTTTCCCAAGTCAGGAGCTGGTCCATCTTAGAAACAGGACTGATGAAATGGGAGTAAGCTGGAGGTAGGAGGTTTCCAGCAAGCGACGGGCGGGGGGCTGGGCGATGCGCGCCCCTGACACAGGTGGGCTCTGCTGCTCCTCTCCCCCCGCCTCTGCGCCTCCGCGCCCCATCTACGTGCCCACAGCGCGTCCTGAGCAGACGGGTTAATGATCTGCCCAGAGCCCGCCTGACCACCTGACATGGCTGGGCGTGCACAGCACATCTCTACTTTGAAGTTTTCGTCCCTGCCGCCTTATGGAAGCTGCTTGGCTCTGGGGGTGGGTGTGAGTCAACTCCCGGAGGCGGAAGCCACTGCCCGTTAGGGCTGTCCAGGGTGAGTGGGCCTTAACACCTGGACTCCTGGATGAAAGCTGCCCAAACCCAACAGCAACCTGGGGCTTTTACTTCTGTTCTTAATGGGAAGAAATTGGCAGGCCTACCTTCAGCTGCTTGGCTTCTGAGAGCCTCTCGTAGGCGGCAACTACTCGACCCAGGCAGCTTTTCAGCATCTCCTGCAGGGTCACCTTTGGCAAGGCATGGCCTCCAACCCGATTGATTTCCTGGCACAAGCTAAACAGGAAGGACTGGACATACCAGGACGGCTAGAGGGACAAAGGAATGTTGAGTTCCCAACTTGCACTGATTAAATGAGACGCACAGAGAGTGGGCTCCAGGAGCCTAACGAGGCTTCTGCTTCAGGACTCTGACCCGGCCAGTCCGCCCCCTCAGAGCAGACCAGTGGACAGGCCCGAGTGGCGTCTGCCCTCATTCCCCTGGTGCCCTGGGCTGGACCCGCCACGCTGCTCGCCACTGCAGAGTCTACTGCAGGGCAAGCTGTTCTCTAGCACAGAGTCTGTGCTACAACAGGAAAGGAGCTGAATGGGCTTCTCAAACCGTCCATGGGCTTGGCCGTCCGCCCACTTTGCCCCACAGGAGAAAGGCGCGCATACTACCCGCTCTTCCTCAGGAGCCGCATTTGGATGGTCCTTCCTAAAGCCTCTCCTTCCCACAAAGCAGGCTTTCCCCCTCTCGGTTCACAGGCCCCTCGTGGTGGCCCCTGCTCACCTGTACAGGGAGTCGGATCTTGGACGTGATGCTGCTGCCAGACTCCGCTTCCTCCTGGATTTCCAGTTCCTCCCAGCTGGTGGCTGTGGCCAGGACGGAGCCAGCATCGTCTACGAGCAATGACTGGGCGAATCCATGGGCCAGAACCTGGTGATGAAACCCAGATATCCACACAGACCACTCAGAGCCTCTGTAGAGTTTGTGTCAAACTACTTGAGTGATCGTGCGGCCAGCTTCCGCTGCACAGGTTGCCTGTGGATGGCGAGTGGCCCAGATCACTTCCTTCTGACCAACTGCTGATACCAGCGGTGGGGTCTGCCTGCCAACTACGCTACACAGGGGCCCCCTCTGAAGACCCCAGTGGAGCGACAGGGATTATATTTATGTTGAAGATCAGAGAACAGAGACCCTTGTCCAGGAAGAAAGTCTTCAATTCTCATCAGATCAAAGGAAAGAAAAAAAAAAATCCAGCATTTCAGTCTCTAAAATCTAGGCTAAAATAAATCGGCAGTTTTTACACTTGAGCTCTCTGGCCGAGATAAAGCAACTGTGAAACAAGAATGGTTATTCCCTTACTATTAAAAGGCCTTGCTGAGCTTGGCCAGCCTGGACTATGACAGAGGGGCAAGGTGGGGAAGGAAGCCTGGCAGGCACGGAAGGAGCGCGCTGACGTGTCACTCACCCTCACGACCGCCGAGCCCCAGACCCGGTAGCCTGTCACGCTCCGCTGCAGGAGGAGCTCCTTCACTCCCTGCCACCTGGCCTGCATGGGGAGGACCTCCTGCGCCTTCCCCTTCCCCTGTTTCTTCAGAGCCCGGGAGTCCCGGGCGGGCTTCTCGGGGCTCCCCGATCTTCCCAGGATGCACTGCTTCAGGTGGGGACACAGCTCCCCCAGGGACTGGCACAGTCGGGCCATGAAGAGGGCGGAGTGCAGCTTGGCCCCATCGAGCACGTCCTGCTGCCCTTGAATAGCCTGTTCGATGCTCTGCAGCTCTGCCTGGATGCAGTCCGCGATGTCCTGGATGCAGGCCGCGGAGTGCGTCCGCAGCGTCTCCTGCACGGTCTCCGCGTCTGCGAATCTGTCGAAGGCGCAGCTCTCAGCTGCCGCGGGGGAGGTGTCCTGGTGGGGCGACGGGTCACCAGAGGGGAGGTAGGCCAGGAGGTCCTCCAGTTTCACCTTCAGTTTAGAATCCAGGGCAGAGCAGAAGCTCTGCACGCAAGGGCTAACGGCCTGTGCCTTCATGGAGAGCCCGCTGCCCTGAAACGGAGCCCGGCTGGCCACGCTGACCCAGGCGGCGTCAGGGGGCAGGTCGCTGGGGCTCTCGGACCACAGGAAGACAGCCATGTTGTGCTCGAAGTGGAGGTGCTGGCCTGAAGCTGCGCTGCTGCTTCCAAGTTCCCGCAAGGCTGAAATGAGGAGCTCCTTGGAGCTGCTGGAGATGGAGTCGAAGCCTTCTTTGGTCAGAGTCTGAAAGAGAAGGGGAGGAGAGTTCGAATCCCACTTGCTTCCAGGAAATCTTAACCTAGAGCACCGAGTGGCAGACGACCCCAGCGTTGTGTTCTCCCCGACGCTCAGAGAGATGGCCCCACGGTGGCAGAGGGGTGCGTCGTCACTGATGGGGGCGGACGCGTCCCCAACTGCCCGACGGGGCCTGGCCTCTTATGCAGCAGCAGACTCTGTTCACTTTTACGGCTCATTAATCAGAAGAGTCACCCGGGGCATAAGTTGGCAGGGAAAGAATGTATTAAGTGGTGGGCATCTACCCAGATAGTCACAAGGTGGCACCGGGCAGGACTGGCCAGCGGGCAGCTGGTCCGGGGACGTCCCACCTCACCTGCAGCCGGTCAAGGAACAGCTGTTGCATCAGGTCCTCCCAGAACAAGAGCGGCTTGTCCAGGAGCCGCCGGCAGACCACGTCCCAGCTGTGGTGGATCGACTCGTTGGCGAGTAACCCCCAGATGGCATCCCGGATCCCCGCCAGCCCCTTCGTGCTTGTCACGTACATCAGCAGGCTGCTGATCCCGTTTCTGATGTCTTCATTACACCTGCAACAGAAGCATTTCTCTGGGGCTTCATAGTCGCCTCACCTTTGTTAAGAAAAAGAGGTGGACTCTACTTGAAAACCTCTTAACTGAGTCCTACTATATAAATATAAATGTCTGTATGTCTCAGCACGTTTATAAAAATATATATATGTATATGTAAATAACATTTCTGGATGGATGGGAGGTGGCGCCTACAGCCCCTTCACCAGGCCGACCCTTACTCCCTGGACAGGCCTGTCTCCAAGGAAGTCTAGAGCCCTAGAGCATGACTTCAAAGAATCTGACATTAACATATACACAGTACTGTACAGGAAATAGGTAAACAAGAGGAATCTAGTATTGCACAGGCAACTATACGCAGTACATGTAACCTATAATGGAAAAGAATCTGAAAATCATTTTCAGAATTCGGAAATCAGAATTGGCATAACTGAATCATGAACACCACACTGTAGATGAGACGTCAGTTAAAAAAACACAACTGCTCTAAATGGAAGCATGGGAGTGGCAGGACTCGGGGGTTTAAAATCCTCTACAGAGTATGTTGAAACACACATTCCTTCTTGGTTCTCCCGGAGGTGGCTAGCGGCCGTGAGGGCGGTGAGAGGTGGCTGAATGGGGGGCTGGCCCGACCCCAAGGCCCGCCCCCTCCCGCTTCCCCGTGGCCGTGCGAGGTGGCAGTGCTGGTGGTTCCCGCTGCCCCGGGAGCTGCTCACACGTGGATCCACTTCTGCAGCGTGTCCTTTAGGTACTCCTGGCTGATGGGATGCGCCAGCGTCCGGAGAGCCGGCTGGAACTCGACAACGGACGCGGGCAGGTGCTTGAACCAGCTGCACAGCTTCATCTCATCCTGCAGAACACCAACACCTTTTCCTGGGGAGACAGGACCAAGGCGGGGGGGGGTGGTCACCGGGAGTCCACACAGGACCTGGGAGGGGTTTCCAGAAGTCACCCAGTCTTCCTCTAGGGGCAGCCAGACTGGACCCCGGAAATGGGGGGAGAAAGAAAAGCAGGGTATGTCCAGGGCCCTCATCTGGGAGGGAGTGTGGCACAGAAGGGGAAGGAGAGAGGAGGAGGAAAGGGCTGTGTCAGCCTTGCCTTTTAAAAGCAGTCGCTGAGCTGAAAGACAAAGCAGGATCGATGAGACCAACTGACACATGTCTGCCACCACATTCTGCCCCCTTCCCTTCTTCCTTTTTCTCCTCTCTGACTCCGGACTCTCCTGAGGCTCGGTCCTCCGCCACCAGCTCCTCCTACTGATGACGTCATCCACCTCCAAGGCCTCGAACGACAGCCATGCGGATGCACGGCAGGTGTGTCTCTTGCCGGACCGCTCACTGCTCTGTTCTGGACCCACAGTCACCTGTCCTCTCTAGTCCCAAGGTCTCAGCTGTTTCCAAGGCAAGGTTTTCAAAAGTAAAGTCATCATCCGCCCTTTTAAGCCAACTCCTTTTGGAACCCTCCTACTCTGTCGGTGGGAATGTAACTGGGTGTGGCCACCACGGAGAACAGTATGGAGGTTCCTTAAAAAGCTAAAAATAGAGCTACCATGAGATTCAGCAATCGCACTCCTGGGTACACATCTGGGAAAAACCATAATCTGAAATGATACATGGACCCCAATGTTCACTGCATTGCTGTTTATAGCAGTCAAGACACGGAAGCAACCTAAACGTCCACGGACATAGGAACGGATAAAGGTGTGGTCTGTATATACAACGGAATATTACTTGGGCATAAAAATGAAGTAATGCCATTTTCAGCAACACGGACAGACCTAGGGTTGATCACACAAATTGAAGCAAGTCAGAAAGAGACAAACATTGGATGATATCACTCAGAGTGGAACTTTAAAAAAATGATCAAATGAACTTACAGAAAACAAACTTACGGCTACCAAGGGGGAAAAGAGGGGGAAAAGTTAGGAGTTTGGGATCAGCAGATATAAACTACTATATATAAAATAGATAAACAAGGTCCTATTAATAGCGCAGGGAACTCTATTCACTATCTTACAATAATCTATAACAGAACTTGAACAAGAATGTTTGAGTCACTGTGCTATACACCAGAAACGAACACAACTCTGTGCGTCAACTGTACTCCAACCAAAACAGTCTCCTTTTCCAGTAAACTCGGACACCTCCCTTCCACACCCTCCACAGCTAATCCCTCAACAACCATCTCCTAAACACACGTCGTGTTGTCCAGTCAGCTCCGTCTCTACTGCGCCCACCACCTGTCACCTGGTTCGTGGTGACAGCCTCTTAAGTGAGCTCTCAGCATCCGCTCCACCCCACGGGGAACCACTGCCACGTAAAAGCCACGTGCATTTAATTCCAACTAGGACGAATGCCACCAAATAAAAGCGCAGGGTGCAGGGGCACTGTAACAGAAGGCCCGAGTCCAGGAGGGCCTGGAAGGCTATCTGCTGTTCTGTCCACACACGCTGAGTTCACTGGTCACGAGGGAGAAACCGGCCACACACCTCCTCACGCTCCTCCCCACGCTCCTCCCCTCCCACCACTGCCCCCGCTTCCTTTCACTTCCTCACACTCAAACATCCTCCTGGCCTCAGGACCTTTACACCTGCTCTTCCTTTTTGCCTGGAACTCTCTTCTTTGCCTCTTACTCAACCTTCAGGTTTCAGTTTAAATATCCTGTGCTGGCTTCCCTGACGGTCCAGCGGTTAAGAATCTGCCTTGCGATGCAGGGGACACGGATTCAATCCCTAGCTGGGGAACTAAGATCCCACATGCTGCAGGGCAATTAAATATCCTGACTTTGGTCCCTCCATTCACTGCTACCAAGTCAAGCTGCACTCAGCCTGGAGAGCAATGACCAGGATTGATATTAAGCAGATACTGTGGATTCGTGAGTTCAACATCTGCCTCCACCACTAGACTGTGACCTCCATGAAAGTGGGTCCGTATCTGTCTAATCCACTGCTATATGCCCAGGGCCCAGCAGATGGCAGGTGCCCGATAAACGAATGAACCAGGAAATAGAAGAGGCTGGCTAAGAGCTCACCGCTAGGGTGCTGGCTGGTGATGCTGTCCAGCGTGGAGAAGAGCAGGCCACACGGCAGTGAGGGGTCTGGCAGCAGCCCCTCTGGTAGAGTGTAGAAGAGAGCGTGCGCTTGGCTCAGAGTGGTGGCCAGCAGCTCCACCAGCGAGCAAATCTGCGCCTTGATACCGGCACCTGTGAGAAGAAACCACCTTCTTTTAGCAGTGTCCTTCGGTCAGGTTAGAAACAGAACCCTCTGGACTCCCTCAGCTCATCCTGCTCCATCCCCACATCAGAGGCCCACATCTAGGAGAGAAGCCACACCCACCGTGGTGAGGCTGGTTGAGAAGTTTCTGGATTGCTGCCTTTCTGGCCAACAGGAAGTCTGTCAGGGCTTGGCGCGGAGAACTCTCTTCCAAGAGCATGATAGAGCACAGGGCCTCGGCCACAGCCTGGTCGGACACGGCTTGGCATTTGAGCAGCATCTTGCTCTCGTGCAGGATGGTTGACCTAAAGAGATGATGGCAAAGGTCACAGGGAGCTTCTGACATCTTCGGAGAAGAGCCCCAGTACATGAGGAGAGAGAAGACACGCTCCACAAAATCAGAGCGGTGCAGCCCGGCCACCACCAGAGGAGGTCCTGCTGGCGGACCGCTTACCGGAAGTGGCTGGCGGCCGCCACCTGCCGGACGAGTATGGGGAACCGGGACAGGACCGGGCTGTGTCGGGAATGGGAGGACTCCAGCTGCAGCAGCTTGTGGAGGCAGCAGCAGAGCAGGTAGAGCTGGGTGGCGTGGAGATACCGCGAGGCCTCCATGGAGCTCCAGATCTTCTCAGGGATTTCCAGGAGAAGCTTGATCTGGGCAGCCATGCTGTAGAACTTCTCCTGGGATGGCTGCTGGGGCTGCAGGCAAAGGCACAGAGCTGAGTCAGGACAAACAAGAGCCAGGTCAGCGTGGGGCCGGCTAGGGGAGATGTATGGGGGATCCAGGGGTACGGAACTTTCATGAACTTGGATTCGGTGCCGCTCAGCAAGGCATCGAGGTTGGTGTGGCAGAATTACTGGAGTTAAGTTTTTCCTACCAGGTCTACCTTTGCCCTGTCCCACAGAGGGGCACACCAAATCTGGTCACCCCACAGGCAGGTATCAGGGACCCCTGGGGTGTCTCAGCCCAGAGCCCACGCGTCGCCCCTCCAGGGAGCTTTTGACCTTGCTGCGTTTGACGGTAGTCCTTCCTACACTTTCTCCTGCTGCTGTGACTGCCTTGTGGGCTTCGCTGCTGGCTGTTCCTCTTCACCGACCTTCCCCTGAATCTGGGTCCAGCCTTGTGCCTCTACTCATCTCAGTCTGTCCTCTCCCTTCACCATTCTCTTCCCCGAAGCGTCACCTCCAGGCAGATCACAGCACACCACGTAGTCCTCAGCACTCCCCATCCAGCCTCTTCTGCTGTGGCTAGACACTTCCCCTGGAACTTTCTTTCATTCTATAATCACTATATTTAACACGAGGTTCATCTTCCTATCAAAAATCATAGCCATCTGACCTCCCTCAACATGTCTGCACAGACCACCACATCCCAGGAAGTTCATGTCCTTCTGATGGTTCTGCTGGCACGTGTCCACCCAGGTTCCTGCTGTCACTTCCCGGGTTCCACTGCAGGTTACCGTCATCTCACCCTTACGTGGATCGGAAGACCTTGCTCTTGCACTCTGTGCGTTCTCTCTCCCCTCCAATCTATCCTTTTCCTTTCCTGTCAAATGACATTCTTCAAAGGTCCTTTAGATCTTAGGTTTGCCCAGTTCTAAGTCAAACACGGCTGAGAGACTGAACTGAACTGCCTATCTATCTCAGCCTGGTGGTCAAGGGTTGCCTGTCCTTCCACTGCCTTCTTCCAGGAACCTTTGAATACACCGATTCTCATGGGGGCAGGGGTGGGAGGTGGGGGGTGGGGGAGGGAGCTACTCTGGAGTTTGTGTGCAGGCCTCTCATTGAAGTGGCTTCTCTTGTTGTGGAGCCCCAGCTCTAGGGTGTGCGGACTCAAGAGCACAGGCTCAACAGTCATGCTGCAGGGGGCTTAGCTGCTCTGCGGCACGTGGGATCTTCCTGGATTAGGGATCGAACCTGTGTCTCCTGCGCTGGCAGGCAGATTTCTTATCACCTTAGTTCCTTAAAATGAACCTGTTCCTCTATTAAAAGATGAGAGCCCGGGGACTGGTGACTACCCTCCAACGACCTGCTGCAAAGGTGCAGCCTGGAAGTTGTTCCTGGGAGTGGAGCGGGGGTGGGGGGCGGGAGGAAGGAACGAGCGGGGAGGGGAGGTGGTCGACACAGGGGAGAACTCTGTTCCCGAAACGATGTCGGGAAGCGGGGAACAGGGCTGAACACCCAGCGTTTCCATGAGATGTGGGAAAGGAAGCCCGGCGACCCCAGGACTGAGGTGAGGGAGGCGAGGCCTGGAGCCCGGGAGGCTCCCGAGGAGCCGCGGGGAACCGGCCAGCAACGCGGGGAGGGCGGCCGGAGTGCCGCACGCCGGCCGCGGGGGCGCCTCCTGAGGCGGGTGGGCCCCGGCCGGGGCGCCCGCTTCCCCGCCGGGCCGGGGCGCGGGCGCGGGGCT